>NC_136909.1:66607729-66949501 GCF_949606895.1 Notothenia rossii | reverse complement strand
TCTTACTTCTCTCTATATTCTACTCCACCCCCCTACCACACATAGCTTTACGCATTCGTTTCGTATTTTGCACAGGATATGACTCATCCACGTTTGTTGTTTTAATTATATAGTGTCAGTTATATAATGGGAGAAAAAAGGAGGGATCTCAATCGGATTTGGTATAGGGAAGCTACAATAACATATCACTGCCATTTATGATTAACAGTAGCACCCTCAAGGAAGAAGAAAGAAGGATCTTCCAAAGTCTGCTGCTTTTCAAAAACACTTTATAATTGTTGGTTGCTTTCAAAGAGGTGCACACCAAAACCATTGCCCATGTTATCATTTATGTAGTCTAATATATTGTGATGACTGCAGCTGCTTTAAATAGACTCTGTGAGGCATGACATGATAGGAACACAGCTGCAACAGAAAAGTTAGAAACAATATAAAAACATAAAAACAAGACGTACTTATAGTCTGCAGGCTGCTTGTTGTATCACGAGTCATGTGTGCCAGGGCCGAATTCACCATATACATGGGCGGGGGGACCACATCCCCCCAATATTCAGATACACTCAAAATGTCCCCCCCCAACAAATAGCAAAAATAAAAAACTTTTATTTTAATTTTAAATTGCTATTCTATGACTTTTTTTATTTTGGCTATTTGTATACTTGAAAATCTTATTTTCTGTTATTGTGAACTTCACCAAAATGATATATTCTTTTTATATGTAAATTGGTTCCGCCTTGTTTGTTTATGCATACCTTTATTTTGAACCCGGGGGTGTATTTCGCTGTCGCACGTCTGAGTCAGCTTCAGTTAGCTTGATGCTCAAGCAGGTCAGTCATGTTTTAATTTGCCCTCCATCAGTTCTGGTATCTTTTCTAGTTAGCCCTAAAGTAAAATATATTATTTTATTTCGTAATGGTAATGTTAATGAACCCTCCGGTTTAGCTTCTTTGTGTAAGTAACTCGTAGTTCTGATGTTAAACCGAACTTTTCAGGAATAGTAGCTAACTAGCTGTGGGCTAGCTGGTTTCAGTTGCTAGCCAGGGTTTGGCGGGCTAGTGTCAGCTATGTGGAAAATTACGGTGTCGTTTTGGATGTAATCCAATACATATCTATTCATGTGGATTATTTCTATTTTATTTTGTCTTTAGAGTGTGGAAAGATTTAAAACTGTGATGTGTGACATCTATGGAATACCAAAGGTGCCAGAATTAATTAAATAAATACTCTACAATTATTATGAAATAGTATTTCATAATCGTCAGAAGCATAGATTTAGTCCCTAATTTTGCTCTCAAAGTGCACCAGATTGATACATTTAACTTCAACATTATTAACATCAGCATGCTCCCAGGGGAGCATGCCCCCGGACCCCCCTAGAGGAGGCTAGGTTCACCACCTGTCCAGACCCCCTTCAAATTGTCCCACCCACATTGAGGATGCTTCCTACGCCCATGCCTGATCTGATACACAGTTTCGGGAATATTGCTGTGTTTTGCCCCCACGGGCAGGGGCATGGGGTTTAACAGGTTTTAAAGTATCCCATGTGTTAGTTAATTTTTATATATTTTCCTTTAGAATGGAAGGAAATTAGTATTCACATTTTGATTTAATTGTTGGTCCCCCCCAATGTTGACTTCATGAATACAGCCTTGATGTGTGCAAAATGTAATAGCAACTAATTCATTAGTTGTTAAGAAATGTTGTTCTGGAAAATGGTGGTTGGCGTACCGACCAACCGACATAATCATTCATAGCACTATGGCCTCAAATACAATCAGCACAGCCCCTAGTAGACCCTCCCCCACACACACAACAACACAGACTATAACACCCCTTGCTGTTAAATACCAACCAACTATGTGCAATATATATATATATATATATATATATATCCCGTTAAAAACTATGCAATATATACCTGGCTGCTAAATCCTAAGAACTGTTACAGGATGTCTATTTTGTAAATTGTGTAACTTTGATTTATTTTAATTATATTTTATACTGTATCATAACTTTTTTTTGTTTTACTTTAATACTTTTTAATGCATGTAACATAGGTAACATATGTAACATTAAAATGTCTGTGGCTCTTTTTCTGTTGTAACAATGTAAATGTCCCCTCTGTGGGACTAATAAAGATATTCTGATTCTGATTCTGAAATGTAGATATCACAGGCACTAGGTGAAATAATATAACTGAATTTATGAGGCTCATAACATAAGGAGTGGTTTAAGATATTCTATTGATATGTGAAAACACTCTTCTTCTTCGGAAAATTCTCTTCACACTTTAAAGGCCAAAGCAGCATCTCCAAGAGGAGATTTTGCTGCAAGAGTTTGTTTTCAGTCCAACATTACTATGCCATGACAACAAATATGTTTTATTGTTTTAAAGAGAAGGCCTTGGATTGTTCTTGCTCTTTTCTGTCAACCTGTATCCTTGTCCAAAAAGCAACTCAAAAACAACTATTTGAATTCAGGATGCACAACTACTTCTCTCTCCAGGATTTTTCATTTTAGAGTTTCTTGCTGGTTGCATAATCTGCTACTGGAAGTAGAGAAGTCCATACAATAAATCCATTCTCAGTGTTTTTGAAAATGTCCACATCTTACTTTTATTAATTTCATTATTTAGCATGATTGGCTTCCAAGCATACTGCAGATGAACATGAACTTGGCACTTACATCCAAGTAACAATAAGCAATACACATTTTGGAGTGTAGGGGGACTTTAATGTGCACCAATTAGCCCGCCCTCGCACAAAGGGAGCTAACGGGTCGTTGTTGATTAGCTCTCTTTAACGGCATCTTGGATTTGCATAGCAGCAGGAGGCAGACTAATGACTGGAGAGTGGCTCGGCCTTAACATCACTCACAGAAATAAGAGGTGTTCCCCCCATTAACACAGTTATTGGAGAACCTCTCCAATAAACTACCCTCCTGAAGATTTCCATCAACAATGACAGGGGATCAATATGTTCATTAGATGTGGATTGCAAGCTATTAGCTTGTCACTTTCTGCTCCTCTCACTCTGTTTCCTTATTCCAAACACTGTGGCTGTTGGCGCAGGAGGGATTAAGGAAGAAAGAGGAGTGAAGAAAAGATGGGAGATGAAGAGGGACATTGATAGGTTGACGGATACCACAGTGGTGGGGCATTGAGTCCATCCAGTCCTCTGTCAAAGGCCCATGAGACTCTGGTTGATGAGGTTTCTTTCAAATGTGGGATGCCAGAGCAGTGGAAAATAAATTGGGCGATTGTAAATAGACTTATGTGGTAGGAGGAAAGTGACACACAGAAAAGGAGAAACAGCAGGAGGCATTTTGTTCCACTCTTGACAAATGAGTCAAACTCTCCTTCCTCACCTCTTTATTTCTGGCCAACCTGTCAGCTCCTCTGTTATCCGATGGCTTCACTGGTGGAGCCAGGGATGGGAGAGGAGAGAAAAACCGATGTAGAACGCTCCATTCACAGGCAAACCTTTGCTTCAGAGGGAAAAACTTGTTAGTGCCTCTTTTCAAATTGAATAGAAGAGTTATCCCTCCCTTGTTTAAAAAAAAAGAGGGTTTCGGCAGTGGAAGTGAGACACAAATAAAAAAGAAGTCTGGAGAGTAGAGTCTTCCAGCCTCCCCTGTGTCTCTTTCAGAGCACTTGAACGGCTGAACCAATGCAGGAGACAGCTTGAAGCAGTGGGGGACGAGCTGCAGGGGGGCCAGCCTTCAGTCTCTCTGCGTAGCTGTGGACAGATCTGTAAATCTGTAGAAAAGTTATGAACTTCTGTTATTCCCAAATCTGGAACATTGCTTGTATCATCAAAGAACTCCCCTATTATTCTCTTTGACACGTACTTCCTTTTTGCTTTAATGTAACCTGCAGGACATTTAACTCTAGAATTAAACTGCATCAAACGGAAACAACAGTAAATTAAGCACATACATACAGCTAGACTCATTTTAAATACAAAAATGAAGACTGTGTTGTGCATTTCCATTTAGCCAAACCCACACGGCAATACATTTGAGATAAGATCATAATTTGCGTCCCTGGATATGCGGGGATGCATTTCCATTGGTATATGCTGCCATAAGAAATATGTTTAACACACCATGTTGTTGTAAAAGTAAGTGGAAGATGAAATTATACAAAAGTAGTTATAGTGGGCTTACCAAAGTGTCCTTGAGAAAGACACAACCCTGACAATTGAGTTAACTTGTCTGAGGGTGACTGTATTTCTGAATGCCCTCCCTCATGCAGCATCTCAGTGGTGGAAAGTAACAAAACTACTTTGCCTTATAACAATTTTGAGTATTTCCATTTATTGCCACTTCAATACATTTCAAAAGAAAGTATTGCACTGCACTACATTTATGAGTTACTTATTAGATGGCAGATAAAGTATTACACTTAAAAACATTGGTTATTCACAAGATGTTACATTTTATTATTATATCACCCAAAAGCTGTTTGTGTGTCTATGCATGGGTTGTTATCTCTATTTTAACATGCAAAAACATTGTCTCTCTTTTCTAAGGGTCTCACTTTGAAATAACAAAAGATGCATCCCTTTTTTTCAAATGAGTGCAAGAGACTCTCATTTCTAATTTTTGAAATGTGTATTTATTTTTGTAATAATTATGTATACAACCATGCCTTTTTGTTGGGCAGTTTGCTTTATAATGTTTAATATTTAGACACTGCATGATGTCATGCTCTCAGCTAAGTCTTAAAGTTCATTTAGCTGATTATTCTTCAGTTCTTTTACATTCATTTTCTTGAATTGAATAATGTGTGGTTGTACTTGAGAAAATGATTTGATCACTTCTTCCAACACTGCAGCATCTCAGTGTGTGTGTATCATCCTGCAGATGTCCTGTCCCGGCCACAGAGGGGCGTAGTTACACGGGCTGACAGCAGGAGTGCAGCGGCTCTGAGGCCGGCAGCGCTGCAGTTTAATGGGCGGAGGAAGGCAGGGCCCAAAGGCACTGCGGCCAGGAAGCAGCTCGAATTACACTGGGGGTGCTTGGGGGGGAATGACACCCACTGAAGTGAAGGAGGAGGGCAGTGTGTGGAGACGTAAGGAGGAGAAAAAACCCTAGTAAACCTGACAAAGCGTCTGAGAAACAGTGCGAGGACTGACGGCGGAAGGAGAGAAAGAGACGCAAAGACGCTCATTTCACCAGGGGAACGCACACTGATGGATTTTATGACATTTTGCATCGGACAACTACCCTGTCGTACCTTTTAAAACCCCGTTCCACCTCCGTAGTAGCTGCAAACTTTCTTTTTAGTTGACAAGTGCGCTGCTCGGGAACACTGGGCATGTTCTGCGCCCTGGAAGAAACTTGGTGACGGGGAGGAAAGTTTCTGGAGGAGCGGTATGGTTTTCCGAGCTGTTTACCAAGGATAACGCGTGTGAACTCGGATTTCTTTGCATGGCATTGGACTATGCTGCCAGTCGGGGTTGGAATATATCCTCTGATCTGAGTAGATACCGGCTGTTTGTGGAATAGTAAGCTGAAAAAGGCAGCGCCTCGCAGATTTTTTTTGGTGCATTGTGGAGTTGGAGACATTCCTCCCTACGGATTCAGCTCATGCTCTCTCCTCCCTTATCTGTGCATGCCAAAACAGAGATCTCCTCGATTTTATTCCTCCATGGTAAGTATTTTCTGTTTACGTGTGAAGCTTCCTCACTATCTCTTCTGTCAAGATATCGGCTGTCATGACAAATAGGCTTGTAGAAATGCCTGTGGCTACTATGTTTCCATTTGCTGCTGCACGACCAAATACAACTTCACTTTTGTTGAATTTAAAGATTTTTCTCACCATTAATTCCCTTATGATACTTTATTTAGTGTGCACACATCTACCCAAAGTTTATTTGAGATAAATTTACATGCAACAAAAATATTACAATGTGCATTGTTTATGTATTTAAAATGAAATCAGTGACCCTTGTTTATTTTAGAAACGAGGCACTTTAGGCACCTTGCATCATCACTTTAGGGCCCATTAACAAGTGTCCTGGTTATTTATTACTTTGCTTGATTTTTCTACATTGTATTTATGGTGCCAATTATCCCGTGACCGCAGTTGTTTTTCACTGCTTGGTGCCGGAGCCCTAAATCACTGAACAGCTCCAAATGAGCACCCATTGTAGAGAAAGCCAACTGATTTGAATTTCAATAGGAATTCAATCAGTGCCAAGAAATGTCATTCAAAGCCCGGTTTAAATGAAAGCTGTGGTCATGTATGGAGCTTTCATGTGCCCAAAATGTCATGTTGTCAGCAACGTGCTTCTTTTTTTCTTTTAATGAGAAGCACATTATATCAACTTTTTTAATTAGTTTATGTGTTTCTTATCTTTCTATGTATTTATTATTTTACCACCCATTTTGCTGTGTGGCTATATTTGAAAGCTGCAGAATCATCCAGTACTTTTGTTATTGTGCTCTTCTAGAGGCTTTTAAAATATGTATGGGTAAATCTGATTTCTATTCATCTTGCTAAAGTTCCCAGAGAGCTCGATTGTTGCACTGATTGATTTACAATTCATTAATAATGCATACGCCTAAGCTGTAACTATGCAGAATTCATTACAAAATCAAACCGCTGCATACCTCTAATAATACTAAATGGTTGGATACATTCATGGATTCACCGTGACATGATTTGCGCAGGAGTCCGTGTCACGCGTGTGCTGCCTGAGGTGTGAATGAAAGACAAATCAGGTTTTCAGATTGTCTCAAAAAGTCAAACTACATGTGTCCTTGCGGTAAAAACCGATCGATACGTCCAGCTGGAGCAGAAGGAGCGCAGGGAAGCGTGACTTCTCCAAACCTCCAGAGACACTTCAGCACGGTGGAACCGCAGATGTCTGGCTAAACAGATTGCTGTGTGTGTCTGTGTACAATACTGCAATATTGCATTTCAATTAAAGCCATACTGGTTTCATAATCAAGTCAAGCAAATGCAATAAGAGCCTCTTACGAATACAATTAACACGAGGGCAGCGGCGCGGGCAACAGGTTTGGTGCATCTGTTGCGCACGGGAATAAACTGCGTCCAGCTAAATGAACCATTGGCTATGCTGTCCATTTTGTGCCAGGATATTTTCAAATCATATGTCCTTGCCTCATCCGTTAAGAAGATCATGTATTATTCGGAGGGAAGAAAAAATAAGCAGTTTGGTTAAATAAGGAGAAAAACCATCAGATTTGTGGTAAATCACATATTGATACAGTTAAAAAAAAGTCTGATCCTTGATTTATATTGCAAAGTATTGTGAGTCAGTGGGACTGCAAATACTAACACTTGCAGAGCTCTTTATTTGCTTCTCTAAAACACATTTAAATGCATATAATTATACATGTGAAGCGGAGATATATGCAGGTAGGTCGTGTGTTGACTGCTGGTGCCTCATTGCTCTGGTATGTCTGACTGTGGCATGGCTTGTTTGACAGCATTTTGAAGCACTCTATGTTGCTTTCTGTGGCTTAATTTTTCTGTGTCACTTTGTCAACAATAGTTGGAAAAATAGTACTAAACAAGATCTTAGAAACCCTTGCAATGTTATGTTTAACACATTTTCTGTTTCCCCTCCCAGCCCAGGTGATTGGGTGAATTTCCGCTGAGTGACAGGCCGACCCTGCAGCAGTTGATGGTTGGGCGGACTCCCTCAGATGGGATCAGTGTCCAGGGGGAGGTGGAGAAGGGGAGTATGGGGAGCACTTGCCCCCACTAACGGGATGGCCTCATGGGCCTGGCTGCTGGCCGCTGTCCTGCTGTCCCTGCTGACCGTCAGCGTGGCCCGGCCGCCCCTAACCGCAACCAAGGAAGAAGAGGCCACTCTGGAACCTGAAGGTAGGCAGCGAGGGGGGGGGGGGGATGGGAACAAAACAGAAAAGGAGAGTGTGGGAGGTGGAGGAGGGGGGAAACATTTGTTTGGGTTGTTTTTAGAGAGCATGGTGTAAGTCTGTCAAGTTTGTTTTCCCCCTTGAAACCTGACTTCAGAGTTTTGAGATATCCTGAGAAATTCCTTCCCTTATTTAATTTAAACATCAATGCTAAAAAAAATCCACGATTAGCGTCAAGCTAAATGAGTGGTATTTGGATTTCTACAGTTTCATCCATTTAAAGTAACAAAACAACATATTTCCACTGTCACTTAAACATTTACAGTTAGTATGGGACATTTCTGGCAGAGAAAAGGTTTTCTTGGGCCATTCTTCCCCCTTCAAACTTCACCAAAAGTCTCAAGTACAAAGAGAAAAGTATTTCTGTAAGATTTTGCGGGAAATTACAAATAAATAAACCAAAGGAAAAAACAACTAACCCCAGCATGGCAAGCCTGTTGTTTCCCTCAGCGTGATGGTGTGATTCACACGTTTTTGTTTGATTTCTGTTGCTGATGTCTATGCTAGTTCAGGGTGTGCATGAGTGTTAAAGGCAGGTTTGTGACCCTGCGTGGGAGGACAAGGGAGAGCTGTGAAGGAGGGTGGGGAGTGTTTATGCTGGCATTTCTCTCATGCCCTGCTGGCCTGGAACGAAGCAAAAAGAGCAAGGGAAAGGGAGAAATTAGTAGAGGTCTTTGGTATGTTTCTCTGAGTTTGTGCAAAGTTTGTGTAATATTTGGAAGTCTTTTTTGGTATAACCTTTTGAAAACCCGTTTTGTGAGAGCGTTTTCTTTCTCTTTTGAACCTTCTCTATTTTTCTTGTCCAGTCTGGTCAGAGACTAGCTAATTAGAGTTGTTGTGATGGATGGTAACTTACATTCCAAAGCCTTTTGTTCCCGGACTTTAATCAGCATGCTAATTGTAAGTTGGGCCAACAACAGAGCATCACTTTTCTTAAGCTACATCCCCCCTATCTCTCTCTCTCTCTCTCTCACACACACACATACACTCTGTTCCTCGCCTTACCCTTTGCCCTAGAGGTCAGGTACTGTCCTACTTACCTTGATGATAGGCCGCAGAGGCTCCGGCTGGTGTTTTGTTGTTCTGTCGCAGACTGTTTGGCTCCGAGCCGGCTGATTCAGAGCCCCACATGGCCTGGACGTTACGCTACATGGCCACATAGAGGACAGAGAAAGTTAGAGAGTTATACAATCCTCCAGGAAAGGTCTAAGAGGATTTGTGCATATTTGACTTCTCCTTTAGGTGGAGAGATTACAGAGCGCTGGGTTGCGGTGAAATCATGTGACTGGAGATTAAGTGGCTAGACCTGGGGGTCACATGATGAGGGATCAACGGGGCACAGAGAACCTGGCCTGCTTATCTGATCCTGAGTCAGTTTCTCGGTTGCACATGGCAAACATAGATTTATTTTAACCGCAGCTGTGGTTGAATCAATGCGTCACCGGTTTTCCTGTGGTCTCCTTCCTGGTGCTGGTGTCACCTGTAGGGAGACAGATTGGCTGTCCCGCCTTCCCTTTTTGCCCTGCAGCATGGGTCAAACCGCTGCATGTGTGTGGGAGCAGCAATTGCTTCAGATTCATCAGATCGCATATCAATGTTGTCTCTTTAGAGCCCACGCCTGCTCCCCTGGTGGCCCTGCATGTTTGTTGACCTGTGGCTGCTGTAAGAGTAGAAGTCGAGCGAGCGCTGGTTAAGATCTCCACAACAGACCTATTGTTGTCCCTCTAGTCACTCCAGTGTGTTTACCTTGTCCAGGCACTCTGTGATTACAATACTCTGACTGAGCTGAATAACAATGTTACCAAACACAGCAGGTGTGTCTCTTTACCATTGGTATTCTCTGCCCTCCGGTCTGTTCTGGCCCTCTCTTTGCATATAAAGCGGAATAAATGTGGCACATTGGAATAAAAATGTTTGTGAATGCGGCAGACAAAAGTCTGGCTTTACTTTCGTACTCTCCCTGCCAAACACTTCAAAAGATAGTGCTTTAATAAATAAAGGCTACATTATGTTTCAAGGATGAGTCTCTAAAGCTCAAACAGAAGCAACAAAAGGGTGGATGTTAGTCAGTAAAGTTTTCTTAATGTTTTTTTGGCACAGTAGGAACGTCTCTTCTCTATTTATTTGCTGCATGATTTATACTCTTAAGCAAGTTTGCAGTCAGCTGCGTTTAACACTACAGCAATTGCCTTTATTGCATTAAAAGCCATAATAATTATAGACTGCTAATTAAGGTAATAGTTTTCTGGAGACTGTTATTAGTTGTATGGGAAGATGGGAATGTGAGGCTTATTATCTGTAACACTGTGCTATCTACACAGTAGTAGTGCGGTAGTCAAATAATAAAAGAGTCAGCTGGCCAGTTAATTACACTGTGTGTGTGTGTGTGTGTGTGTGTGTGTGTGTGTGTGTGTGTGTGTGTGTGTGTGTGTGTGTGTGTGTGTGTGTGTGTGTGTGTGTGTGTGTGTGTGTGTGTGTGTGTGTGTGTGTGTGTGTGTGTGTGTGTGTGTGTGTGTGTGTGTGTGTGTGTGTGTGTGTGTGTGTGTGTGTGTGTGTGTGTGTGTGTGTGTCCGTGACTGTGGCAATGGCAATGGCAATGGTAGTGAACTCTAAACAAACGCAGTGTTTTCCGCTGGTGTGACCAGGGGGGTAGGGGGAGTTGGGCTGAATATACGGCCTTCCCACAATGACTTTTATTAGCCTGCCGTTGGCCGCTGTTAATCTTGAAGGTTTGAGTGTGTTGGTGGTTGTGTGTGTGTTCTGTTATTTGCCTTGGCAGAAAATACCCTGTCACTCAACCGCTCCACCTCACACCTGTTTGATAAGAGGCTGGGAAGAGCTGCGATCTGTGCCAGCCTGCGTCTCCGGTCCCAGTGGAGGATAAGTGTGGAGAGGGTGCAGGATTATGGAGGAAAACACTGAAGAATATTTTTTTTTAAACATTGATAAAGATACTAGGCTCTGATGCAAAATGGGGCCCTTATTGTGCCTTTAATGGTTCTTTACCCTATCTTGTAGTGTATTATATATGTTTTTGTGCATGTTAATGGTCTGCAAAGGCTCAATCACAAAGTTCCTCCTATTGACAAAGTACCATTTTGAAACCAAAAATTGGAGCATAATAAGGCTCCTTTAAAAAGTAGGGATTTTAACCTGATAGTGTTTCACCTACTGAACTCTTTTTGGAGTACTTGTAGTGCTTAAGATTATCACTTCTGGATTTGTTTTTGTGCAAGGCACTACACCTCCTGCCTGCTCACTCTTCTGGAAAAAAGTGCTACTTATAATGTAAATGTGTAAAGCTAAAACTCTTGTTAAACTTCTCCAATATGAGGATGTGCTGTTTTATATCATTGCAAACTGCACATCAGTTTGGACTGTTGCATTGAACTAAATGAGACATTTTCGGATGGTACCTTAATTCTTGATAGGAAAAGATAATCGGAACATTTGTCCATAAAAAAACAGAAAACATGTTCATCTCTAGAAGTCAGAGCAGAGAGAAGCTCTACTCTGAGGGTCAATCGAGGTTTGACCTAAGAAGATCTTTTTGAGATAAGGGGGTGCCCCGTGGGTTAAAGGGGTCGGGTGGGGTTCAGGGAATGCCTTGATGAGGGGTGAAAGGCTGGGCTTAGCAGAGGGGCTGTTGCCATGGACGCCAGCAGGAGCCAGTTCATGGAGCTGCTCCTTTGTCATAACAAAAAAAGCTAAGGAGGGATTTGAATGTGAAAAGACACTGACATCAGAAAAGAGGGGAGAGACAAAAAAAGGGGAGAAAAGTCCTTTGATTTGACTACGTGATGAGGATACAGAGGAAAAGAGGAAAAAGGGAGGGATAAGAAGGGCAGCAGAGATAATGTGATTCGGCTGTGTGTGTGTGTGTGTGTGTGTGTGTGTGTGTGTGTGTGTGTGTGTGTGTGTGTGTGTGTGTGTGTGTGTGTGTGTGTGTGTGTGTGTGTGTGTGTGTGTGTGTGTGTGTGTGTGTGTGTGTGTGTGTGTGTGTGTGTGTGTGTGTGTGTGTGTGTGTGTGTGTGTGTGTGTGACTCTGATACGGGAGTCATTACATTAAGCCCACCTATCCCATTGTGCAGAGCACGACAGGGAGGAGATGGGAGAATAGATCTGCAGTCTTTTCCTTCTAAGTAAATGTATAAGATCATATTCTTCAGTTGTAAACGTTGCCCTCCAAACATTCTTGCTTAGCTCTGATGGAAGGACAGAGAGATGAGAATGAGACGTTGGAGGGAATTGCTGCATTTTGCTGCAAAGACTAATTATGGTCAGCCAAAAAGGTGTGAACGAAAAGAGTGGACAGCCTGATTATATCACACCTGACTTGTATTAGCTGTCGTGAAAAGAAAGAGAGATGGGTTCTGAATTGGAGCTGTGCTTCAGGAGAAGAGAGGCAAGATGATAGTGATGATGGAGGGAGGGGAGAGGAAAAAGCTGTTTGATAGAAATCGAGCTTGTGTGTGTGTGTGTGTGTGTGTGTGTGTGTGTGTGTGTGTGTGTGTGTGTGTGTGTGTGTGTGTGTGTGTGTGTGTGTGTGTGTGTGTGTGTGTGTGTGTGTGTGTGTGTGTGTGTGTGTGTGTGTGTGTGTGTGTGTGTGTGTGTGTGTGTGTGTGTGTGTGTGTGTGTGTGTGTGTGTGTGTGTGTGTGTGTGAGATAGAGTCTCCAGCCCCCCTCCCCTCCTGTGGTGCAGAGGCAGATTAAACTTCTGCAGAGATGAAAAATCTGCAGTGAAGTGTGTTCAACTCTTCAACTCAGCATGCATCCCTGGACCCTTGTAAACTTTCTTCAAGAGCAGGGAAGGTGTGTGTGTGTGTGTGTGTGTGTGTGTGTGTGTGTGTGTGTGTGTGTGTGTGTGTGTGTGTGTGTGTGTGTGTGTGTGTGTGTGTGTGTGTGTGTGTGTGTGTGTGTGTGTGTGTGTGTGTGTGTGTGTGTGTGTGTGTGTGTGTGTGTGTGTGTGTGTGTGATACATGCATTTATTAGTGCTATTTTCCCAGAGCGTGTGCAAGGATTCTCAAGGTTTTTTAAGCATCACTCGCTGTGCCTTACAGGTTCCCATGAACAATCGGGCATGCTGGAGGTGTCAACAGGTCAGCAGGGTCAGCAGGGGGCGGGGGGGTAGAAGAGGGTGGGAAGGGGCGACAGAGAGGGCAAAGCTGAAAGGAAGGTGAAGGAGGGAAGCAGCAACAACAACAATAGGAGGAGGAGGAGGAGGAGTTGATGGAGGGGGACAGATGGACACAGCAGTGATAAGAAAATGATGAAATGACACGTGCATGCTTTCTTAAATCAGACGCACCATTTGGAGAGATTCCTTCCTGTGTGCTTGTTTTACCTCCTTGTGTCTGTATCATCTTCTATGAAGCAGCCACCCTTTCTCTTCGATGTGCTGACAGACAGTACAGCCCCTTCGTGTGTGTGTTTCTGTATGTTCCTGGTTGCTACGTCAGCCCCTTTGTTTCCCGGTAGTTACGACATTTCTACATTTCTGAGATCCTAAATTAAACAGCATAAGGGAAGCCAGTAATAACGTTAAAGTAAAAGGCAGTGGCCCCCGGTGTGGAAAACCACATCGTAAAAAAAGGTAACGGAGACAGCTCCCCATCAATCAGCGCAGGAGCTCCACCTTTTATCAGACCACACACTCAGTCCTGGGTGGGGAGGGAGGGGTAATTATTTCCGGATCGAAGGAAAGAGGAAGAGAGAAAAAAAAAAAAAAAGACAATACAGGAATTGTACCTGTGTATGTCTACTTGCCCAGGGGGGACGTTTAGAGGCTCACGCACATGCCTCGACCGCTGGCGGAATGACTTTCCCTTCCTGTCGAGGCTGGAGTGTGTGTATACTTTACATTTAACACACACATAGGGCAGGGTAGGTGTGGAATGTTGTTGAAAAGTTGTATTGAGGTACAGGAAAGGCTGCGAGTGCCACCGCCTCTATAATTACACGTATCAGCCTTCACTCAAACACTTCATATGCCTTCATCGCTGGATTTTCCATTGTTGCTACTTTCCCCTAGCTTTAAATCTTTTTAATCCCTCTTTTTCTCTTTCAGAAGAGAAAAACACAAACACGTAGTTCTTGGCATTTTTGTACTGCAGTAAAAAGAGCATGGAATTTCTTTATTTTCCACTGTGGATGGTTGCAAAGACTTTGGGAAGACCGAATGTTCACATTTATGCATTAAAGTGCGTGTTTTAAAGTCTGCAACAGACCCAAGGTAACTGGTATCGGCTTCGGTATACATTTCCCCCTTTTGCTTAACATTCAGTCACAGTCGAGATTTAAAATCCCTCCTGATGTAGAAGTGCAGACTCAGCTACAGACATTCAGAATTCCCTTTGATATATTGGACATTTACCTCGGCCTCTCCGTGAAGTTGTACAAGTCTGAGGACACGGTGTACACACATGCTCACAGGCGGACTTGGATTTTGTCCCAGAAGTGAAGGTTTTATGCACTTTGGAGTCGACAGGAGTTTCTCGCTCGCTGCCTTGGCGGATCCAGTGGTTGTAGATCCTCCATGGCCATGTTATGAAAGAGAAGGGAGAGATAGAGATAGAAAACAGAGAGTCAGACTACAGCCAGGTCAAGGTTTTCTAAGCTTATGCGCAGAGTCAAAACCAAACTTATCGGCAAATTAGAGAGCGCCTCTCCTCCTTCCCCTTTTCTCCCTTCCCCTGCCTTACACTCGCTTCCGTCCCAGAGCTTTCTGGCTGCTTTCTCTTCTGACAGGCAGACATGGTGGAGTTTTATTACTTTTTTGCTGCAGAGATTTGCACTGCTTCTCGTCACACAGAGACACTGGCTGCTTGGCATCTCGGCTAAAAGGAATGGGTGGTGTTGGTGGTGGGTAGGGGGGGCTGACTATCAAGTAATGTCCAATTCTCACCTGCTCGCAAAACATCGATTGTTTTTCCTTCACTCTGCACACGCTACTTCAGCCGTAACTGCATGCTCTGAATCTATATACGCCAATCACACTGACTGCACACCTGATAACAGAACAGTGGTATTTTCTAATGGGTCCATTTGAAGTGACTGACTGGGAGATTGTGGTAAAGACATGTTGGTTTTATGGTTTAAAAAAAGAAAATGGGCCTCCTCTTTTCTGTATTGCTCCTCCTGCATAAGTTGATTTGAAGTGCATCCATTGGGGGTTATGTGGTGTTTTTGTTTCTTACACTATGGCTTGTTTCTTTCCTCTCCCACCTCTCTTTCCTCCTTTTTGTGCACCCTCTTCCTCCTCCAATCTATCCATCCTCCTCCTCCCCCCTCCATTCGCTCTGCAGAGGCCTCGAACAAATACCAAATTTCTAAGCCCACGGTGTGCTCAGTGCACCCGGGGGACTTGCTGAAGCTGAGCTGCCCTCTGCCACAGACGGGGACCATCACCTGGACCAAAGATGGCAGCTCTCTGGGCATCAACAATCGCACGGTGATAGAGCAGGAGGTGCTGCAGATCCGTGACGCCACGGCCAAGGACTCGGGCCTGTACACCTGCACCAGCGTGGGCAAAGACACGGTCTGCTTCATAGTAAATGTCACAGGTGAGTCAGGGAGAAGCCAGGTCAGGATGGGACAGGGACTTTGGAGATTTAGAGTCGGACTGAGCTTGGATGAGTCCAGGAAGTGGCCATGGAGCAGGGATGAAGAGCGTGCATTTTGGTCTAGTGTTTGTGTGCAAATACAGCAGCATACAAACTGATTGACCAAACAAGATCCCAATTTGCGACTGCATGAAAATGTGTGCATGCGATACTATACGTGTGTGCATGCGGGTTGCGTAGGCTGGCAGTAACCGTGGTTACTCTGTGCAGATGCCATCTCGTCGGGGGATGATGAGGACGATACAGAGCGATCAGAGGACACTGGGGCGGACGGAGAGCAGTTAAGTAAGTATGGGAGAAACGCAAAAGAGGGATGAAAGAGTAAACGATGTGCTACCTTTCCCCACTAACTCCCATAGAGTAGGCGCACTTGAGCAAGGCACAAAAAGTGACAGAAGAAGCCAGTGCACTAATATGGTCCTGTTTACTCTCTGTCTGTGAAATGTTGTTTATACCTTGAACTGAGCTGTCTTTGAGGACCTTCTCTAAGTAAAAATAGCAAATTCATGACCTTATTCTAGTGGAAATAACCACAGCTTACTTCATACAGTATTTGAGAAATTAGGGGCATACTTTAGGACAAATTAAAGCAGATAAGGTGCAGTTACACAATGTAAACTTTCCTGTGCGTACTTTATATGGTCAGCATGTTGTTTTCATGTATGATGATTCAGAATGCTACATTAAAGTACTGTTTGGATAAGACTTCAGTTAAACCAGCCGAAACGTATGATAAATTGGCTACTATTTGGAAACCTGTATTTTTCATGAAGAAATAGCAGACATTTGTGTTTTCTGCCTCTCAAATAGGAAAACTTTATGCTTTACTGTGTTTCATATCATATTAAAGTAACTATCTTTGGGCTTTGGACCAACAAAACGATACGTTTTACGATGCCTCCTAGGACTTTTAAACAGGAAATAACCCTTTTCACTATTTTGTTTTATTGACCACATAATTGCATAATCCATAGAGTGGTGCAGTGACGCGTCCTAAAACCCAGAAGTAAGCTGCGCATGGGATCGATAGATTTATGATTTGAAAATTATAAAAGTAGGGTATACATGGGGATATTATCCGGCTGAACAAAACGTGCATTCATCTAACAGGTTTGTTTTCAACAGACCTTATTTCGAGCTATTTTCCAAAATCCTATGGATAAATCCCATTGCGTTTTTGTCGAGAGAAACCGAGCGAAGCTTACTTCAGGGTTTTAGGACGTGTCACTGCACCTTTCTATAAATCTATACAATTATTGGCAGATAAAAAAATATCGTTAGTTCCCGCCCTACTTCTGGAATGCTGATTGGGATAGTCAAACACTAACAAAGACTTAATCCCTTAGTGAAATAATCTATTAAGCTCTGACAGTGTTTATTAGCACAGTTCAGATTCTGATTAAGGCAGAAGAGGAAGTGGATGGTCTCTATTCTTCTGCAGACAGCTGTTAGCAAAGCCGAAACTCCTGTCAGCTCTGCCTCGCACCCATATCTTCGCTATTCTATATCTCAGCATTCCTGTCTATGCTTAAACTCTGAGATTGTCAGAGTCCGCGTTGGATGGTGTGTGTGTGTGTGTCTCTCCAGGGAATACTGAAATTCCTGACATTCCTCAGCTAGTGTCCCACAGGTAGTCTGGCCTCATGGAGCCAGTCAGTCAGCTGGGCTCATCCATTATGAAAGACAACCCATCTGGACTCAGTTACCCACCTGGTGTGTGTGTGTGTGTGTGTGTGTGTGTGTGTGTGTGTGTGTGTGTGTGTGTGTGTGTGTGTGTGTGTGTGTGTGTGTGTGTGTGTGTGTGTGTGTGTGTGTGTGTGTGTGTGTGTGTGTGTGTGTGTGTGTGTGTGTGTGTGTGTGTGTGTGTGTGTGTGTGTGTGTGTGTGTGTGTGTGTGTGTGTGTGTGTGTGTGTGTGTGTGTGTGTGTGTGTGTGTGTGTGTGTGTGTGTGTGTGTGTGTGTGTGTGTGTGTGTGTGTGTGTGTGTGTGTGTGTGTGTGTGTGTGTGTGTGTGTGTGTGTGTGTGTGTGTGTGTGTGTGTGTGTGTGTGTGTGTGTGTGTGTGTGTGTGTGAGAAAGAGAAAGTTTTACCCAAGTTTGTCTTTGTGTTGGTGAGTACCTGGGGTAGTAATGTGGTAATGAAGCCACGCGCACACATACATGCACACATACACTCTCTGTAGTAAAGCTGAGGGCTTCCACATCTTGTTAAAATTCTGCACACGCACTGCGTCTCTCTGTGATTCCTCCTCCTCTACTTTTTGGCTGACTGTAATTGCCTGAAATCCATTAAATATGGGGAGAGAGAGAGAAACTCTGCAAGAGGAAAAAAATGGGAAGGGAAAATATCCAGCCATTCTGGTGGTAATAAGCAGTTTGAAAACAAAGGGAAAGCTGTTCTGGGAAAACAGTTGCATTTTCTCGCCGTGTGTGTTTTTTAAAATTAAAAACCGAGATTATTATTAAGAGGAAGGGGGGAGAAGGAAAAAAGGAGGTGGGGGGTTGTTGTTGGATCAGTACCAGCACTTCTCTGAGCTGAGGAGCCCAGGACTGGAGCGAGGGAGGAGTGTAGGCGTGGGAGGGAATGAGAGCAGAGAGTGAGGGGTGTAGCTTTATATTCCTGGCTTTCCTTTTTTTTCTCCTGGAACTCTCAGAATGGGTTGGGCATCGGGCCGCTGCAAAACAGAGCATTTGCATTTGACTTTGTATAGAAGATTGAACAACAAAAGCCAGCCCACAGTGTTTGTCCAGCGTTGCATTAGGTAGTGTTATTGAAGGAGATATGGAAGAGCTTTTATAGGGATCAGTGAGGGGGTTTTAGGGTGAGGTTGGGGGTTAGAGTAGGGTAGCTAATGTCAGGCTGAGGTTAAAGAGCCACGTGGAGCCTTGCTTTCCCATGGTTGTAACAAAGTCTCCCACTGACAAATGTAGACATCATTGTTTACAACGTCACACATTTTTCTAGTGTTTTAGGTTAGTTAAAGCTGCACGGCAGGATTTCCATGGAAGACAAAATCTATCTCACAAGCATAGTTACAGATAATACTGAAACATAATGCATGCAGCTTAAGCACAGAGTTATTATACTGTTAATGAATATATATGATATCTTGACTGATGTCCTGTTAGGGCTGCTGAAGTGAAAAAAGTGAAAAGTGAAAAACCCATATTATTAAGTTTATGTTAAAGTCATTATTTTACGAAGATGATGGCATCATTTTTGGAGTAGATCGTAAACATTTTGTAAGGTTTCAAACACTTTTTATTGCACTGAACACCCGTTTACTCACTCAGACTTACACAAAGGGTAACAGGGTAATTTATGAACATGCAAAAGGTTTGCCAAAGTTTGAACAATTATGGCTATTTCTCAACAGTGATTTCAGCATTTCTGTATTTTGTCTAAGCTCAAATTGCTTGTTTATGGTGGGTGGGACTCAATTGGAAAATGTTGATGTCACATATTTCTGGAAACCAAGCAGGACTTCGAGGAGTACTTGATATGTGATTCATCTGATAAAAAAATATTGTTTTTTTTTGGAGGAGGAGGAAATTCACCTATTTATTTTTCTCTGTATAAACTTTGGATTAGCAAAAAATACACATAGTTTGTTGATTTCAAAACATTGGCCATAAATTGCTTTGTTGAGCTTGTGTACATGCACTATAAAGATGAGGCTGCCACTGAAAAAATTCACTGTTGCAATACCACTTCGGGTCAGTGATGGATTGAGCTCTCCGGAAGAACAAAAAAAAGTATTGACTCGCAGAGCAGGAGTTCGATAACCTCAGCTCACCCCGGGCCAGCTTAGGATAAACAGCCGTGTGTGGGGATCCGGATGCACGGGGCTTTGGGGGGGATGCGGGGGATCCTGGAGTCCGCAGCAGTTGGGCCAGTGAGAGTTTGGCTTCATCTGGAGAGAGGTCTGGGGGTCGTCTCGTTTGAAGTGCTGCCCCTCCAGACCGAGAGCATGGGAAACAGCACCGCTCACCTTTCATGTCCCAACCTCATCGTCCGACCCCGGGTGGCAGTTTGGGGTCAGAGGTCGCTTTGGGAGAGACAGCCTCGCAATGGGCCGGTCCCCACCTAATCTGTCTATGTCTGACCGGACGGAGTGATGACAGGGAGAGCGAATGGAGAGAAATGGAAGTGGGGGCCGAGAGGTGAAGATGCAGGAAGTGAGGCGCAGATAGTGAGAGTGAGAAGGAGGAAGAAGAAAGAGCAATGACTAATTATAGTTGGAGCACTTAACCGTATTCAGGAAGGAAGAGCCCTGTTTACTGACTTTACTCTCCAAGTATGTGCGACTTGTCCGGTGCTGCGTGCCAGAGAAAATGATGGGAGGTGTCAGATAGTATGCAGATTGGAGAGAGAGCGGAGGAACATTTTCTCCTGGGACATAAACTTGGAGGGTCATACACATGTCAGTAATGGCCTTATCAGTGGGTATTCCCTCTGTTGCCAGCAATTCTGCCATATGAATAGGAAGTGACAGTGTAAAAGGCCGTTTTGGTTGTTATTTTAGTTTTTCTTCCCCTCTGAGCCCCATCTGCTTAGGCAATCACGCTCCCAGGTGCAGAGAAAAAGGGAGGGTGGGGGGGCTTGGAGGGAAAATCCAGCTGACTGAGAGACAGGAATTGGGAGAATATAGGGATCCAGAGATTGGACAGAACACGAGTAAGGTGACAGATTTCAGTAGGAGGATTGGTTGATAATATCTGGACGAAGGTGGGAGTGGAGAACTCTGAAATCCTTCTTTAAACGTGACTTTCATTTTCCCCCTGATGGCACTTAATGATTGTCGAAAGGTGATAAGCCCCGCCGTCCATATCTAGCCAAGTGACAGGCAGATAAACAGGCGAGCTATGGTAATTGGAGGAAGTGGAGGGAGTAAAAAAAGTCTGTTAGTGGAATGAGATGAAATTGAATGTGATGGTCTAGTTACCCTCTTGGAAACGCCCAGCCACATTCCCCCCTCAGAGCTGATGTTTTTTCCCCCTCTCTGCAACACCCCGCCGAGCCTACAGGGAAAGTGTGTGTTTTTATTTAACTGTGTGAGTGTGGAGCTCTGGGTTGTGTTATATCAGCCAGTGTTGCCAAGTAAAGGGGGGGGGGGGGGGGGTCTCTGGGAGTGTTAGGAATGGTTCAGGTTTGGCTCCTCTGCAGTCACGCTTCCATGTATATCTGCCTAAGCCAGTCCAAGGCCCTGCAGCCAACACTGTTAAAGCTGAAGACATGATTAATGAAATCTCACCCTGACTGAACACCAACTGTTCTCTGGTCGCAGGCGCTCCGTATTGGACCTCGTCAGCAAAGATGGAGAAGAAGCTGCATGCGGTGCCAGCTGCCAACACAGTCAAGTTCCGCTGTGCTGCAGGAGGCCACCCCAAGCCTAAGCTCCGCTGGCTCAAAAACAGCAGGCCTTTCCGCCAAGAGGACCGCATGGGAGGGTATAAGGTAAGATAAACAGTAACACATCATACTTTTTAATACAACTCACTGCCTTCTCCTGCTTCTTTTTCTTGCCTTGCTGTACTTTTTTTGAATGAATTTACAATTGGGTACGTCGAGTCTCCTACTTCCACTATCTTTCTCCGGCTGTCCTTTCACCCCTTCTTCACCCTTCACTGGAGAGACGGGAGGAGACAGAGGAAGCGAGGGCAGGGTTTCTGGTGTGAAATTGGAATTGCTCATCCGTGCGCCTCCTCTCGCCAGGATACTATGCAGAGGCTCTCACTGTAACTCGAAATGGTTCTTTACCCCCAACAATTAGAAACTTAAGCCCGGGACTTAAGGGTTAAATGCTCCCAGACAGTAACGTATAGAAGAGGTAGGTAGCGTTAGGGTTGAACTGAATTGAGAATGCTGAGGTAACTCAATCAGGGAGAACAGGTCCCACTGGCTTTGGCCGTAGTATGTGATTCTATTGTTATGAAACGGGATTTACAAACACTAGTGCGTAAGTTAAACTGAAGGAGCTTGATGCATGCAGTCACACTCTCTGTTTGTAACATTCTGCGTTGAAATACTTCAAATTAAAATTATAAATAAACTCCCATGCATTGCCTAATTTCTGGAGGGAGGGCCATCTGGAGGAACATGATAATGACGTGATGTCAGTAGTCCACATACATGAGTACGACTCTCTATACTGTGGTTCCTTGTGAAGTTTCCAACCTAGTCCTGTTTTGGAAAATAAAGCAGTCCAAGTTGATTTATTTGTGCTGAAAATACCTGATTCTGTATGTCATGGGAAAGTTAAGCTAGTGCGCTTGTGTTTTATTTCCTCTTTGTATAAAAAAAGCCTGAAATCAGCTACAACCCGTCCTAATGTGATGAATTCCTCCCCCGTGACGGAGTCTATTTGGATTGCATTTTATTTGTTTTGTTCTTAAATCTCCCTTTTTATCTTTCTAAGCGAAAAGCATTAGTGAAAATGCTATCACCATATTTATAGAATGAATTTACAGTTCAGTCAGGCAGATATTACATTAATTTAAGACAAGATTCAGTGATACGGAACACGCCTGAGGTTCCTGGTTAATGACTGACGCTTCATGAGGAAACACATCCCCCTGCCGGGAAAGTCTACAGCACATTATGATGATGTAGCTTCTCATTGGCTTTCAGCGTACACATTACAAGCGTAGACACAAAACAGGCCACTGCGTGACGGAAATGATACAGCCAGGCTGTCAGATACACTGTGGGCAGCTCGTTTCTCGCTTTTTGTCAACACATGTTGGACAAAAGCTATACCTGAGCCCAGCCCTGTGGCATAATCTCTCCTTTGTGTGAAATGTAGGCCTCTACAAGCAGCGGCTACAGTCTCCGTCCAGCGTGCGGACGGAAACGCTATTGTTAGCTCACACCTGTGGATTCAACACAGGAGTCAAACTTTTTTTTCCAAACAATAATGAATGTGTGAATTAATGAATGAGAAAACTGTGTTTCAGACTATAAAGGTGGGGTTTACCACCTAAGAAAACAGGGCCAGACAGAAGGAAGTATCGGGGTCTTTGAAAGGTGTTTTTGTTGACAAAAACATTTTATCTTACTAAGTTTTTCGCTACTTATCAGAAATCCAAAAATAATCAGACACTAATAATGTGTAAGAAATAAGGGTATTATTTCCCGTTGACCAATATTGCAGGTATTCAAATAAATAAAAAAGTCCCAAAGGAGGAATCAGCCTGTCATCAGCCTCACTATTGTTTTCCAACTCCCGTCTTTCAATCTTCAGAATAAATCTCCTCGTTTTTTTTTTCATCCTTCTCATTTTGAATGTCACCTGCATTTTTGTGTGTGTATTTATTATGTGTATCAATGAGTGTGTGAGTGTAACAAGAAACCCCTGCCTCTCGCTCCCAGGTGCGTAGCCAGCACTGGACCCTGATCATGGAGAGCGTGGTGCCGTCGGACAAGGGCAACTACACCTGCCTGGTGGAGAACGAGTACGGAGCCATCAACCACACCTACACCCTGGACGTAGTGGGTCAGTACTGCACACACACATACACTCAAACTTGAAGTACTGTGAGACTAATGAAGGCAAGATGGAGGGATGGTGGGAGGGGAGGCAAGCAGAAATAGTTTTCGCAGTGAGAATAGTGTGTGTGTGTGTGTGTGTGTGTGTGTGTGTGTGTGTGTGTGTGTGTGTGTGTGTGTGTGTGTGTGTGTGTGTGTGTGTGTGTGTGTGTGTGTGTGTGTGTGTGTGTGTGTGTGTGTGTGTGTGTGTGTGTGTGTGTGTGTGTGTGTGTGTGTGTGTGTGTGTGTGTGTGTGTGTGTGTGTGTGTGTGTGTGTGTGTGTGTGTGTGTGTGTGTGTGTGTGTGTGTGTGCTGTTTGATCACCCAGGTGCACTCTGGATGCAGGTGCAGGTCAAGAAATGCTGCCAAGTGTGTGGATTATGATGTGGTTATTATATGATATTACAAATTATATATTTTTACAATTGATTCGGGGAAATCCCAATTTTATGATGGTATTATGTGTTTACGATGTCCAATTAGGTTATATGTATTAGGTAGGCTCATTGAAGCCCCGACTTTGTGTTGTTTTGCTCCTTTTGCTTATCACGCATCCTCACAGACTAAAAATGTCATCTCTTCACCAAAAACAAAAACAATATTTTACTGGAACTACTTTTAATTGAAGAAATATATCCTCGGAAAATGTTGACAGTCCTTAGCAATGAGCAAATAGTTTCTGGAAAAAAGCACATTGTTTTCCAGTATTCTAAATGCAATTGTTCATGCTTTGAGTACCACAGCATTGGATAACAAAACAACAACTAGTATATATTGCTCAATACCACAAAATGGAAGTAGAACGATATGTTAATTGTGGTATTTTTGGATGAACAGACCCTTAAAAGGGGCCCTATTGTGCTTATCTTGTGTGTGTTTTCCATTTCCTGCAGTGTGTTATATATGTGTTTGTGCATTTAAGTCTGCAAAGGCTAAAATCCCAAAGTTCACGCCAGGGCGAGTTTCTCTCCCACACACTTCCCCCCTGCCTGAAGCGCCTCCATTGTTTTTTAAATTTTGTTTTTCAATGTATTGAACATGTTAAATGTTGTAGTCATTCCCATGAAATAATGACATCGCACTGTAACACTCAAGCTTCTATTGGCTAGTGCTCCAAAACATTGTACGTGTACGGCTAAGGGGCGGGACATCTCTAAGCGGTTGAAAATTCAAAACAGAGTCGACCAGCTAACCAATCAGAGCACACCGGGCTCTGGTTTCAGACAGAGGGTGAAAATAAATACTGCAGCACAGGCAGTAGTGCTTCAGACCTTTTTTGAACATTAAAGCATGGAGACATGTCACAGTCGAGGCACAAAATACAAATATGAACCTGAAAATGAGTATAATAGGGCCCCTTTAATGTTGGCTGAGGTATGATGAGGACTTAAAGCGTTTGCTGATGATCCTCGTCAGGACAATGTGCTGCCCTCAGCACAATACAGCGAGTTCAGACCAAACTCAGTCAACCCCTCACTGTGACCTTTGGAGCGCAAAAATAGTGTTTTTCTGCTCAGTTTGCAGAATCGATGGAAAGCGGGGACAACAAGCGGAGTGGGATAACGCTAGTAAATCCATGTGTGCTTGTGAAAGAGAGCACGGTAACTTTGCCCTAAATTGATGCTCCTGATCTTTTGGCCTCAATCAAACCACAATACAAGCGATCAGTACCCATTGAACTTTATCTGACACAGTGGTTCTTCTAAAGTCTGGTCAATAATCCGTAGATAAACCTGCAACTGTTTGGTCACTCTATATCTGTGTCTGTATGTAGAATTATTCTCCTACATCCATCTATTTCCTGGAGAGACGTGCTGTAATTACACACTTCTGTTTTGATTTGCGTATCCATGGTAATAAGGAGTATTATTTTCATTATATCACATCGAGATTAAATACCTGAGGGTTCTACGAGCGTAAGGGCATAGAAACACATGAAGGTCCACGCACATGCTCCCCAACTCCGGCCCCCTGCTCCGCTCCCCTCTGCATTTAGCTAAAGCTCTCCTTCAGACTGCATATTTCTGTTTTTGTTCGGTTTTATTGCACAGCAGTAAACCCCCTCCACGACTGGTTCCACAGACGCTGCCCCCTGCAAACTCTTGCTTCATTTTCTCCATTATAGCGGGGTGGACAGAGGGAGGAGAGGGGGAGAAAGAGGAAAGGAGGGGAAACAGAGACAGAAACTGCGCTCTTATCAGTCTTTTATTTTACCCAAATGACCTGCAGGATCAGCTATTAAAACCAAGAGGAACCAGTCATTTCTGGTTCAAACTGGCCTCTGGAGAAAAGGGCACAGTCAACACAGCTCAGTGGCCATGCGGCACTTTGTTGGTAGCCCCATGCCATCCTGTGCCATGCCGTGCACTCTTCCTGTGCCCGTACCCCGCCCTGACCCTTAATGCCTTGTGTGCCAAGCCACCAGGTTACCCGGAGTTCACCGGTCTCGCATGGCACACCATGGAATGCCCCTTGCCCGTCTCCACTTTTTGCCTCCCTCCCATTGTGGCTGCCATCAAATATCTCTCCACTAATTACTTAATTGATTAATGTATTCAGTTTTAAAATGGGTCACTACATATCGGTCACTGCAAAACATAAAACAGCACAGCGCAGTCTGCACTTTCATTTGATTTGATGCCTGCAGTGATGGAAAAAGTACTCTTCACAAAAAGTATAAAAACAACACTATTTCATCATCTCAACTAGAATTATCAGCAACAAAAGCTCAGCTTCAAAATAAACATATGGATTAAAATGATCCCAAGGATAGATGTATTATTAAAAGTATCAGATTGTTAATATACAGAAAGTCTCAAATTAGCGCTTGGGCCCCTCAAAAAGGGAGGGTCCAAATAAATCTGAGATGTGGTGATGATTAATGGGAGATTGTTAGAAAGATATCATGAAACCATAAAAGTTCTGACTCTCAAATTGATAGATGTGGTGGAATAAATGGTATAATATGTTCCTCTTGACCTAGGAAGGACGTTTTTACATAGCAAGAAAGTACATTAAAAGTATACCAAAATATATTACTTGAGTAAATATACTTTGCTACATTCCACATGGATACAGGCAATACCACCTTAGCTGTTTGTCTAGGCATTCCCTTTTTAAATCCTTAAAAGGTATTTCTTATTTTTCCCATCATCCTTTGTGTATTTCCCTGCCTAACTGTAGCCCCCTTGTATGAGGTTAACTGGCCATAAAGAAGCTTCTCAGCCCACACACATACAAACACCACACGATATCCCATTCATCTAATTTAAGCAAGATTTGCCCCTAAAACTTTTATTGTTTTGGGGTTTCTCCATAATCATGATGTGGCCCATTTTATCGCAATACATACTGATTCTGTCATTTAGTCGGAGGTGTACGCAGCTCTGAGGGCTCCAGCTAATATTTAGGTCAAATATAATAAAAGTTAGAATACATGTTTACTCCTCTACATGGGTGTTTCCATCATGCCAGAAACGTTTGGCTCTTTGCTGACAGACTGATTTAAGTCCATCACCTCTCTTTGCACGGGAAAGATCAGGAGGGTGAAGAGGCCTGTGAAAGATGGAGAATGAGAGAAAAGGGGGGGGGGGGGGAGAAAGGGAGAGACAATAAACAGGACGGGCCCTAGGAAAGTGCAGGAAGGGGGAGGGATGGAGGAGGGGTGGGAATCATCTGACAGATTTCAGAAAGATGGAGCAGAGAGAAGGACATATGGAAGAAGTCTCTGCCTGCTAGTTTCTGCACTGTCCATCTGTTGATCTCTCCCATCACGCACCCTCCTCATTCTCCATTTCAGCCCTCCTTCTTTTAAACCCAGCCTCTAAACTCCTTCACACAGCCTCACCCTCTGACCATCCCCCCCTGACCCACCCCCGACCTTCTACACACTCGGTGCACCTACCTTAAGGCTTTGTTTTGAAAAGGCTCTGCAGCGCCCCAGACTTAGTGATGTCATTTTGTGAGAGTGTTTGTCTCTGATACTGTGTGTATAGGTGTGTGTGTGTGTGTGTGTGTGTGTGTGTGTGTGTGTGTGTGTGTGTGTGTGTGTGTGTGTGTGTGTGTGTGTGTGTGTGTGTGTGTGTGTGTGTGTGTGTGTGTGTGTGTGTGTGTGTGTGTGTGTGTGTGTGTGTGTGTGTGTGTGTGTGTGTGTGTGTGTGTGTGTGTGTGTGTGTGTGTGTGTGTGTGTGTGTGTGTGTGTGTGTGTGTGTGTGTGTGTGTGTGTGTGTGTGTGTGTGTGTGTGTGTGTGTGTGTGTGTGTGTGTGTGTGTGTGTGTGTGTGTGATGGCAGGGGGTGGTTGCTGTCAGTGTGGGGGTTGGTGGGCTCCTCAGTATGGTTGTGAGTGCCGGGTAGTGTTTTGAAAGGGGGCATTGTTCAACAGGTCTCGCTCTGTTTGGATTCGCAGGCCAAATGTTTGCGTGTTAAAGAATGCAGATAGCTGGGTTGCTACGAAGGTGTTTCACTTTCCAAGAATGACACGTCGTTTTTCTTAACCCTCTACTCACGTGCAACAAATTCACTCTATGGAAGTCCTCCTGCAGCTGAGTTCTTTATCTATTTGTGATAAATGAGTCTGTGCCTCTTTGTTTTTTTGCAAAGTCTTAAAATGCAGAGGAGATAAGAGAAAAGCAGCCAGTCAGGATCATAGCTGTCAGGGTTGAAGGGAAACATTTACACTAGTAGTACGTGAAGTTCTGCTTTTGCAAAGATAAACTAGACTTCATGTTTCTTAAAGGGAAATAACACCTTTTTAATTTTGGACACAGCCTTAGTCTACACTTCCCTTGAAAATTATTTTGTGTGTTATATAATTACTGTTAAAGTATCAAACCATCCAAGGAAATGAACGTATTCAGAACCTTTGCCTTTAAACAAGCATTAGGGCTCCCATAATGTTGAAATGTCACAATATATATTAAAGTTTGAGTATCATTAAAGTCATTCCCAGGCTGCAATGACATAGAAGCTATGAGCTTAAGTATGACCCGGAAACACAAAACAATCAGAGAAGACAGGGCTTTTTTGGGAAGGGGGCTTAAAGGGATAGGCACTGATAGACAACTGAGCGTTTCATAGAAAGGGGTAAATACAGTCATGTTCAGACAGACAGACAACATTAAAGCAACTAAAAAGGTTGGAGAAATCTAAAATACTAATGTGAACAATACAAATTAATATTGGTGAACCAGTCTTAATCAACCATTTCCCCCCTTATTAACAGAACGGTCCCCTCATCGACCGATCCTCCAGGCGGGTCTCCCGGCCAACACCACAGTAAACGTCGGGGAGGACGCCCGCTTCGTCTGTAAGGTCTACAGCGACGCCCAGCCTCACATCCAGTGGCTCAAACACATCACTCAGAACGGTAGTCGCTACGGCCCCGACGGACACCCATACGTCCGAGTGTTGAAGGTACATTGCCACACTTCCTCTTTTAGATTTGATTATTTTGATTATAGTACCTCCTTTTTTCTTTGCTGGTGTATTGCCAGATGTTGCAGGTGTTTTTGATAACAAGTCATAAAAGGTCTAATCATTTCTCCCTTATTAAAGTGATAGGTGTTTTCCATGCTGGCCATGGTGGTGATTCCAGAAATATAGTATCTGTAGTCATGATGTCTGATTTTACAAGTATGTGTGTGTGGATTGCAGCGTTCAGGCATTAACAGTTCCGACGTGGAGATGCTCACCCTCACCAACGTGACGGAGGCGGACGCTGGGGAGTATATCTGTAAAGTCTCCAATTATATAGGCGAGGCCAACCAGTCGGGCTGGCTCACAGTCGTCCCAGGTAACCTTTGAGACCTGACTACCCACCAACCCTCCCTCCCCCCCCCCCCCCCCCCCCCGTTCCCGGTGTGGTTTCCTGGGCTCTGTCCCTGACCTGCTGTGCTGTGGTGGTCCTTCTGGTGGTCTCTTGGTGCTCCTGGGGCTCACACCCCCTTTCTCTCCCCCTAATGGTACATCCTTGTGTTTCAGCTGCTCCTTCCACTGCTGGGATTGGTGCAGTCATGGAAGCACTGGTGCATACCTAGACACTGAAATTGTCACAGCTAGCATGTGACGTTCACATTCTGTCTCTTGCAAGCTGTGTCAAGATGGTGTACGGTGTTGCAATACAGTGCTCTCCATGCAATTTGTGTTTGTGTTGTTGCATGTGTCCAATCCAGTTATGGATTAGACTTCGATTAGCAGGTTTTATTGGTGACGGGGGTCTTTTTGGTTGTTTTGTTTTTGGTGTATTTTCTGTTTTGGTGGGATCTATCTGTTTCTGTGTTTATGAAGCCTCCTCCTCCTCCTCTTCACCCCAACAGCCTTCGCTCTAGATGGGACCTCGCAGATGGAAGCCATCCAGCTCCTCTTATTTCTCTTTTGGTGTTTTGGGTCTGATTTTTTTTCTTCTCTCCTCCCCATTTCCTCTTTCCCCCCCCCCCCCCCCCCCCCAACCCCCTCTGCTCTGATCTTCTTCCCGCTCTTTCTTCTTTGACACCTCCCCATTTTCCTCCTCTTCTTCTTCTCCCCAGACTGCAGGTGTTAACACCACAGATAAGGAGATAGAAGTTCTCTACTTGCCCAATGTAACATTTGGAGATGCTGGGGAGTATACGTGCTTGGCGGGTAATTCTATTGGGATCTCCTTTCACACTGCTTGGTTGACGGTGCTTCCAGGTATATACACTCGTGTACTGTCCTCTCTTTCCCTTCTCTCAGCCTGTTTGTTTGTGTCATTACAATGACCTCTGCGGAAGGCAAGTCCTCCCCCCGGAGTCCGAGGCGTACAGCTCAAATATTAGATTACTGCCATGAACCTGCACGGTCAACATCCGAGACAATGAAACGTAAGAGCAGGGAGCATATATTCAAAAATATTATCTGGATTGGCGAGCTGTTGAAAGCTCAGAGCAGATAAGAGGGTAGTTTGCAGACGACTTATTATAACTCTGAGATGGAAGTGGAGCTCCCAGAGCGGCTCGAGTGTCTCCGGACTCCAAAAGGAGGGGAGTGTTTGTTGCCCGCCTTCTATCTCTCCTATGCACCTTGGGAAAAGTCTTTCAGTGCCACATTTTTGTTCTACATGCAAGATAAAGTGTTTATTTGTAGGCCTTAAAAGCGTTCTTCAACCCTTCCCTGGCTCTGATAACTGGCTTCTTTAAAGATCCTTATCTCATCTTGAAATAAAGATGGAAAGGTAAAGCTCAACACTCGCTCAAAGTTGGCTTGTCTCTCTCAATTATCAAGGCCAACCCTCTCCGGCTCTACACAGGGAATGACTCATGCGTGTGAATGTTTGTGGGTTTTCGTTTATCAACTTGTTTTATCCTATTTTTGTCCCTTGCTGTATGTCAGGCCTGTAATTATGCATACCAAAGGATCAAATACATAAAACATAGTGCCTGCAAGTTCATTTCAGGCTAAGTTGAAACATTTTTCTGCTCAAGTTGTAGCCGAAAGCAGGCCGGGCACAAAATGAGATCGATGAGACTCCCTTAATGTCTTAAGCAGACACCAGTTTTTTTTTGTTTGTAAACAATACAGCGTAATGATCACAGGCTAGCCATTTCCTGTGGGACTAATATATCATATTTATTGCCCTTGATTTGCTCTATCTGCACTGATGGCGCCTTCGAGGCTACGGCTTCTGTGTGTGCGCTGTGGCTTTTGGACCAGCAGATACAAAGCAGACAGGAAAAAAGGTTCCTATATGAAGCTTCACCTCCAGCTGGCTTCTTGGTTGGTTGGTTGGTTGGCTGTGCTGCACAAGAGCCTTGTTTGTGGTCTGGAAGGCTATGTATTATGGAACAGTCCATTTCTACAGCACACACACAGACGCACGCAAACCCGACCCATTTCCTCGACAGGAAGTTGAGGCCATATACAACCACGAAGGACACCGCTGTTCCTTGTTTGCGATCTGAAGTGAAGCGCGTATTGTTCCGGCGGCCGTGGGTGTCTGTTTGTGCTTGTGTGTCTCCAACATTAGCGCAGACATATGCAGGCCTGGTTGTGCTGAGTCAACATTGTAAATCTGTTAAAGCCCACAATGTTGTTTTGAAAAAACAGTGTGCGTGCCGTTACTCAGGGAAGAAGCGCTAGAGAAGGATTCTTAAAAATCATTTCTGTTTAGTTTGCCTGCCGATTGTGATTACATTAACGCATGAGTCATCCCCGAGCATCTGTCTCTGTGTTTGCCTGTCTGATACCCATGTGTGTCTGTTCAAATAGAGAATGTGTCGCCCATACGTGTGTGTGTGTGTGTGTGTGTGTGTGTGTGTGTGTGTGTGTGTGTGTGTGTGTGTGTGTGTGTGTGTGTGTGTGTGTGTGTGTGTGTGTGTGTGTGTGTGTGTGTGTGTGTGTGTGTGTGTGTGTGTGTGTGTGTGTGTGTGTGTGTGTGTGTGTGTGTGTGTGTGTGTGTGTGTGTGTGTGTGTGTGTGTGTGTGTGTGTGTGTGTGTGTGTGTGTGTGTGTGTGTGTGTGTGTGTGTGTGTGTGTGTGTGTGTGTGTGTGTGCGCGTGAGAGACTTGCTATATATTTCTTCCCCTGACCTCCGTCTCACTGCTCACCCTTTATTTTTTCTCAGCCCTTGAGAAAACCCCAGGGCCCCTTTCCCCAGACTATGTGGAGATCGCCATATACTGCGCGGGCGTCTTCCTCATCGCCTGCATGGTGGGCATCGTGGTGGTGTGCCGCATGAGGAACACTGCAAAGAAACCCGACTTTGGGAACCAACCGGCAGTCCACAAACTGAGCAAGCAGATGCCCTTGCGCCGCCAGGTAACAGAAAGTAGATAAAGAGTTCTAAAGGCATTTAACACCCCTAGAGGAGAAAATCACACACTGCAAAAATACAATGTCAGATAACAAAATAATATTATAATTAGGATTATTAGAAAGGAGGCTAATGCTGCAAAAGCATAATAAAATATACTATGGAAATAATAATAATTATTTTGTATACAAAACAATCACAAACATTAAACTCTTGTGGTATTTATACAATCTACCTCCAGCCTAATTTAGAAGGCATGCATTTCTGAGCAAGTTAGCACTGCTGCAATTTTCAGATTATTTTCCCTCTGTGCGAGCCATGCTTTTCCCTGAAGGGAAACGAAAAAATGTACGCTCCAAAAGGTACAAAAAGTGTTGGATTACATTCTTTGGAGAGACTGATTCCTGTGTCAAGGTAAGTTTAGGGCGGAGAGAGCAGAGAAGAGCCGTGGGGACGAAGAGTGAAGAGGCCGAATGATCCACACACATTCATCAATACTATATATATTTGTTAATATACCCTACTTATCAACTTTCCTTGAAAATCCAGTCAATCATGCACTTTCACATTACCTCTGACTCCTCTAGTGATGCCTTAGAGCTTAAGCTGACGTATGAACCCAGACTCCGGTGATCAGCCAATCCTTCTACTCCTACAGGTGTCCACAGACTCCAGCTCTTCCATGAACTCCAGTACGCCACTGGTACGCATCAAAACACGGCGGGGCTCTGCGCACGACGACCCGATCCCGGAGTATGATCTTCCCGAGGATCCGCGCTGGGAGTTTTCCAGGGACAGGTGAGGGCCGTCCGTTTCATAGTGTGCGTGTCTGCCTAGTTATTCCGATTAGCTCCAAAATGGTATGAGTTTTGACATTAATCACTCTTCGCCCTTCCACTAAGTTTCATGATAAAGGGCCCAGTAGTGTTTCCGTCATCTTGCTGAAAAACAGACAAAGAATTCAGCAAACAAATAAACCTTTGGATGTTTATATTATTTTCATAATGGAAAGTAGATTGAGTGATTCTGCTAGTTTCATCAAGATTAATGTTTGGCCTTGTAAACACTAATTATGACCTAGTCCTAATTGCAAGTTTTGCATAGTTTCAAAAAGGAAAATATATAATCATGTAAATGTAACTCATCCCCTGCAGAAAGCATTAAAAAGCCTTTAAAATGCAAATCTGCTTTAGAGTGCCACTTTTTCTGAAAGGGGGAATGCATTCTAACACAATCAGGATTCAAAGTCTGCATATAGTGCCTGTTCAACACTCTGCATGACAACTCTCAGTGCTGAACTCACCCTTTTGTGATTGTCCTCAACGCTAATACAACTATGTTTGGCTCACAAAGGGCATTACAGTAGCCGATAACAGCAAGATTACAACATAATAAGCATCTGTGTGATTGTATCTGGGCTGCTTAATGATCAGATAACTGTTGTTGTTGGTGAAAAGGGCCATTAACACTGATAGACAGCATGCAATATGACTAACTGCAGATGAATGCTTGGGGTGTCTGAGATAAAGGCTGCTGTAGTAAAACGACTTGAACTTGGCACCTTGGCATATGCCTCATCATCGCAACTGCTGCTGCTGCTGCTGCTGCTGCTGCTGCTGTGTCACACTCTCACTCACACACATGCTTCTGATGCTAAGGAATGAAGCGGTGCTAATTACTGGTTAGCACTAGCAGCTTTCATCTGCGTGTTTGGGCTAGCAGGGTTTGCGCTGTCTCATACCAGAGGAATTAGCACCACCGAGGTTTCTATTCGTCACGGTTGCAGCGGCCAGTGATAAGCTTTAGGGTGGATTTAATAGGACTGCAAAGGTTAGAGTCCTTTAATACCCACTTGAGGCCTCTGATTTTGAAATAAAAGGGAAAATCCCAAACCATAAACACGAAGGCCTGCCTCTTGTTGAAATAGTTGTAAAAATCATCTTTGATAATAAATTCTACCATCTCTTATCAGTAAAGGGAAATCTGATGTAAAACTCTCTCTGCAGCAGAATGGCTTTCTAGGGGAAAAGTTTAGATTTTAATTGATGAGTCCGCCGAATGGGTTGTTTTGTCTGGGCTGAATAAACCTCTGTGCGCCTCTCTGTTTGGGTCTTTATTCCTCGCCTGTCATCCCAGGGCCTGAGGGATCATGTTGGGGTTGCAAAACGCTGAGGAATGCTAACGTTTGCTGTTTGGATGGAGGAAAAATAACATTGATTATGTGTGGCTGGATGGACAGAATGGTTGCCATTGAGCGTGGCGAGTGTGTGGACAGATAGGGGATTGTGTTACTACGGCACAGCGCCGGCCTCAGGCCCTGGGCTCTGCGGCATGCAGTGTGAGTGTTTACATAGCCAGGACACTGGGCCTTGAGGGGTGGGGCTACACATGTCAATCAAATTAGATTGCACAAGCTACACTGCTAGTTCAGGGGTCAGATAGGTGCTTTGGCTCTCATGGAGAGTTGAGAAAGAGCATGTGTGGGAGAGTACATATTACGGACTACATTTATAAGAGCAGCCAAAATAGTGAAATTTCAGTTAAAAAACATTTATTTAGACTTTTTTACTCATCCAATATTTAAATATCCTAAATTCAGTGCAATTTTGTCTGTTGATATCAGGACCGCGGATGCAATATTTAGGAAGCTAATATGCATTTTTAACGCAATCATGAAAATTGTAGATTGTAACTTACTTCATTAACTTTTCAGCCTTCATTAACAATAGAAATTGTGAGACATTAACAATAAATAGTACTTAAATCTCCATCTACTATAGCAGTCAGGCCCTCCTGTGGGGCAACACAAAGCCAACTTTCCATCAGTCACAGGCTAATGTGTCAAGGCTAAGCTAAGCCCTGTGTAATGACTTGTAAAGAGTGTATATTGGAACATGCCAAGGCAGGGTAAACAGTTTAGAAATGAGTTGCTCTCCCCTCTTTATCAGGTGATTATCGCTGCCATGTCTGCCTTCCTACCTACTGCCCTGGCACAGGCTGCAATCACCACGCCAATAAAGCACTCACACGGACACAATCTGATTGAAACAGAGAGAGTGAACTAGTAAAAAACACCTACAGGGTGAGGTTGAGAAACTGGCTCGGTGCCTGGTTACAATACCTCTCCCTCTCTATCTAACGGAGGGAATCGATGCCACAGTCAAGTGAAGTTGATGAGTTTTTGTTGCAGCATCTAAACAGCTCCCTGTCTTGTTTTTTTTGCCCTATTTCCCGTCTGGCGAAAGCAGGTTGACCCTGGGCAAACCCCTCGGTGAAGGCTGCTTTGGTCAAGTGGTGATGGCCGAAGCGCTGGGCATCGATAAGGACAAACCCAAGGACGCTGTAACGGTCGCTGTCAAGATGCTGAAAGGTAAGCGGCGCCACACAAATCACAGAGAGGTTGTAATGGTAAACGTCTGGCTTAAAACCAGACGTACACTGCTTCATTATGTCTTGTGGGGCAAACTGAGTACATTGTATGTGATTTATGCTCCAGTGAAGGTTCAGTAGAAGTGCAAGGCGGGGCCTGGGGCTGTCATTAGTATTTGTTATTGGTCGTTGTTGAGTGACGGCTAAGGGAAGGCAGCGTTGTGTAGGTAAGGGTTAGGGGCGGTCACATACCTGACCCCAGAGCAGCAGCTGGCTGGAGCTCAGTCAGCACCCACACAAAGAGGCAAGTCACACCAGCACTGCTAAGATTAATGAAAGCAGCACCGGGGGGGTTTTGGGGTTAGGGTGGCAGTTAGTTCAGGTACAACAGCAGGTTATTGGACCAACCTTGACAATGGGAATCTGCTTTTTAGGTAAGGTAATGGTGCGGAGGAATGCAGGCAATGCTATTCTGACTGTCTGGATACCTGGCTCAATCCCTCCCATGAAAAAGGAGCCTCCACAGCAGATAATGCTCCAGATTGAACGTCTTTAATTCCTCCTCCTCCCTGCTCCTGGCACTGAAAGGAGGCCTCTGTGTTGTGTGAGGAGCGTCTCTCTCTCCGCAGTAACTTAAGCCCATATTGTCTGTCAGCCGCACTTAATCAGAAGCACCTAGAAAACAAGGTGTTGTCTCACGGGGAAGATACAGAGAGGAGAGGTTAAAGGGAAGACAGGGCTAAGCTGTGTTTGTTTGATGAGTTTCCCCTGACAACCTTGAATCCAAATTCTTCTGTCCTTAGATGACGCCACTGAGAAAGACCTATCTGACCTGGTGTCAGAGATGGAGATGATGAAGATGATTGGCAAGCATAAGAACATCATTAATCTATTGGGAGCCTGCACCCAAGACGGTGAGTAGGACGGGACCCAACATAACACATCATAAAGCACATTACGATTTTATTCCACAAGTAATGCACCTCACGTCAGCTTTGTGAACCTTTTGTGTCATTTTATACGAAAAGTTTGCTACACACTTCAAACAAATTCATAATATGTGTCATCAGACACACTTGCAGAAAGGTTGGATTTTAATTGGATGTGAAGTGTGGATAAAGCTGAGCACTCTAAGAATGTTTTTTTTTCTTCTCTCAAAGCTACTTTTGAAGATCAGTGGAGCCACGATTGTTTGAAAAATCTAAAATAAATACTATGCTGAGGAATGCCACTAAGGATTATTGTCCTTATCGATGAAGCTGCTGATTATTTTCTCGCAATATTAATTGGCCTCAAATGTCAGAAAAAATAAGAATCCCAGTTTTTTTTCCGCTTCAAAGGGATGTCTTTATATGTTTTTGCTTTCTCAGTCTAAAGATATTGAGTTTAATATGATATAACATAGAAAATTCAAAAATCTTAATATTTGAGAGGCTTAGAACTGATTATTCTTACATTTCTGCATGAAAAAATACTTTTCAATCAATCAATTATCGAACTAGTTAGTATTTAATAATCTATTGAGAATAGATTATTCGACTAATAATTTCAGATCCACTATGCCCATTTTCACACCCAAAACAAAAACATTTCAGTCACTGCAGGGTCGATTTAACTAGTTTTGGAGATGGGAATCTAGGCCATTTGGAAGTCATTTTCCTTAAGTTCTTTTCAAACTGAATTATCCCAGAATCCTGGATCAAGTCTTAACATCTATTATAGTCCATTACAAATGATCTCAGTGTCACTTTTTGGGAATGATTTATGTTCAATAGCTAATGCAGGTAGTTTCTTCCCCAGGACCCCTCTATGTGATAGTGGAGTACGCCTCTAAAGGCAACCTGAGGGAGTACCTCCGATCCCGCAGGCCGCCCGGCATGGAGTACTCCTACGACATCACCCGGGTCTCAGACGAGCAGCTTACTTTCAAAGATCTGGTGTCCTGCACTTATCAGGTGGCACGGGGCATGGAGTACTTAGCATCACAGAAGGTAAGGATTCACACAAACACACTGAAAGTTCTCACAACAGTCCCCTGCTGGCACATCTTAGTTCACATAGCATTTGATGAATTGTATCCAGGAGGGTTTTACGTGCGTCACTGTGGGAATATTGTCCTAAAAACATTTCTCTGACCCCCTGCCCAATCCCCGCATTGTCTCTCAATCCACGACAAAAGCCCCTCTGTGTGGAAGAGCTGCGAGGATTTCACAATGGGGGTACGGCCATGTTGGGCCAAACGCAGCCTCACGCTCCCTCTCACTGTTGGAATGTGACAGAGTGTACTGTCTCTCATGCACAAACACACACACATGTACATGCGTGCACATGCGCGCTGATGCACATAAACAACCTGGACCATATATGTGCTGAAGTATGCGAGGAACCCTTTCTTATCCAGACATGTTGGTGCAGTCATCGTGGCGTCATGTTAGTGCTACCTCTGTGCAGGAGATTTCTGGATGATTTCACACACCACAAACATCTGAATACCACTCTAAATGAAGTATACACCTGTTTTTAAAGTTGCTTTATTCATGCAGTGAGGTAACTGTCTTATTCTTCTCTTCCCCCTCACTTTTTCCACTCTTTTTCTCTCCTCCCCTCTTATTTCTCACTCTCTCCATCCCAGTGTATACACAGAGACCTGGCAGCCAGGAACGTCCTGGTCACGGAGAGCAACATCATGAAGATCGCCGACTTCGGCCTGGCCAGGGACGTCCACAACATCGACTATTATAAAAAGACGACCAATGTAAGTCCTCAACCTGCACCGCCACATATTGAGTGTGGAGTGGAATGTTTTTGAGAGCCGCAGTGTGAGATTTGGTCCACTTGTCTTCTCTCTTTTCTCTAATTCCCTCCGTTTCCCTCATCTTTCTATTCCGCTCATTCCCCTCGGCTGGTGTCTTGGCAGAAGCAGCAGGTTCCCAGGCAGCCTCTGAATGTAGTGCTTCTGGAGACTGCCTTGTTTATCCCTCAGTCTCTTGTTCCTTCAGTCCCATAGACACTTATACAATTAGCCAAAAAAGAGAGAGAGAGAGTGAGGGGAGCGGCTTAAACGTAATTGACATTTCCATAGTGGCCCAGTGGTGTCTTTCTTTCCCACCGCAGAGCAGCGCTGCCTTCACATCCTCATCGAGTATGCATGGGTGGCTTTTCATCGCATGCAGAGAGCTAGCTGACAACAACAACAACAATGTGCGATGATGACGATGGTGATGATGATTAGAACAATGGCGGCTGCGACAATGATGATTGCTTGTGTTAAGCTATTCAAGACAGAGCCATCATTGTAGGGAATTATTTTTGATTTCTAATCATTTTTACGTCACTATGATAGGAACACCACTGTCATATAAGTGCAATGTAATGTAGAGAAGCTAAGAAAGTTACACACATACTAGACATTTCTTTATAATTGTTTCGTACAATTTTTCACATCCTGCATATTTTTGCAGCATGTGAGAAATCGACTTTCATAAGGATTTATGTATGTGATATCCCTCCATTTAGTGTTTCAGAGTCTCTGATGAGATTATTCTTGCCATTAGCCTACCACGCAGCTATTGACGAAGGCCGCCTTGTCCGCTATGCTTAGCCTCCCAGCCAATGTTTTGCACAGGGAGATAAACTTCTCTTTATCTGTGACCCTGTTTATCTGCTCTCTTGCTCTAACAATGTAAACGTTCCTCTGGGAAACCCTCCTCCCAGACAGTCGCTCTAGTGCCGTATTCCCCAGGCTGCTTTCACGTATCGGCCTCTCCAGGAGTAATGAGATCTACTAGCGGGGAATGAATTCAAACATGCTTATCAGGCCAGGAATGAATTAATCCAGGGATGGGCTGTGTATTGTGTTTGACCTCTCACCTGTTTGTGTCTCCAGGGTCGTCTCCCGGTAAAATGGATGGCTCCAGAGGCGCTATTCGACCGGGTCTACACACACCAGAGTGATGTGTAAGTATCTAACAAACTGTTTCATATCCCTTTTTCTTCATCAGGAACTTTCCCCCAGAATTGGCAACCTTTTGCCACATTTTACCTCCCCAAAACTCCCTGGTGGAAGTTAGTGCTTTTACTGGTAGAGGGATAGTGCAGGGCTGAAAATGTTCTGATTGGTTGAGATATTGTGATTTACAAAACAGAAACAACTGCTATTTTAAAAAACGGAGAGCCATCAGTAAATTAGTCATGTGAGATTTCTGAGCCAGGCTAAAAGATGTTAAAATGTCACTTTATTACATTTTTCAAAAGTTTTTAGGCCAATCAGGAGGATACCAATATGTAGTCAGTGTAATGCAAATAACAGCCGTCACTTTTTTATATGTTAGCGGAGTAATGTGCCTAATCTTAATGTGTTGACCGGTTTGGATACAACAATAGGCTGAAGGAACCTTAAGATTCTTGAAAATAGTTCACTTTTGGTGGCAACCCATATGTGTCCCACAACCACAATTTCTCAATATTTAATGCACAGATGTTTGTCTGCAGTCTGAGTTTTTCCGTAGCCTGCAGTCATAATCAGAGAGGTTGTCTTTCAGGGAGTGTGTGAGGTGTTTTGGTGCAGCACTGGTGAGTGTTAGGTGGGGGGGGGGGGGTGGCTGCCTATAGGGGGCCAGCACTGTCCAGTCTGTGGCAAAAGTGAGGATTTCACGCTAGACTTGTAGCCAATGCCGTGTTACTAATCTGACCGGCTTCAAAGGGCCCTGGAAGGAGCCCGGAGCCCACCAGCGCCTCTTCCCCCTCTGACTCACCCCTCTCTGCTCTGGCTAAGCGCGGAAGTCTCCCCTCCTTTATGGGCCTCCACACAAGTCTAAACGCAACAATGCTGCAGCTCCTCAAACGGGGGGCCTCATCCTCCTCCTTTAGCCCCCTGCCATCCTCTCTCAACTCTCCTCTCCTCATTCAGTTACACTTTGAACATGTGGCTCATCATTTTGGAGCCGTTCCACGATCAAAATAATCTCCCCCGCCTCCCCTTTTCGCCCCGTCGTTCTTATTTTCATTCATCTGTTATGTGAATTGCTGACTGACCCGTCTCTGTGTTTTTTTAAAGTCTAACAGTACTCATTCTAAAAACAGAACAAAGGAAGAAGGTCCCTCTCTTTTTGGTGTTTGAGCCTCATGTGTTCTGACAGCGTTGTTTGAAGTTTCTGCTCCAGACACTGGCGGCAGAAAAGTGCATGTGGCAATTTGATGAATGCCGTACATGCTGACCCCTGGGAAAGAAGATGTTGTGTGTGTGTGTGTGTGTCTATGAGTCATACACCAGTAGCACAATCACCACAGGGCTCATCCAGTTAAGCGCTTGGATAGAGGATCTCGTTTGCTTGTGTATATGTGTGTGTGTGCAGATAAATAAATTGTGTACATAGACATCATGCCCTTCATGTTCCATGGCGCAGCACCAATCAATACCTGGGGGGAGTGCAGGCGGCCGAATGGGGGGTGCAGGCATGAAGTGCCGACTGTAGTTCTTTCTATCAGCTCACTGCTAATTACGTTTCATCACTCACTTTTAGTAATTGGCTTTTTCTCATAGCGCACGAAGGGGGAAGTAAGATGAGGAGAGACGTTTGGGAGGTAGTGTTCGGTGGGCTCACACTCAAACATCCCAAGAAGCGCAGGCAATCCATACGTGACATCAGATTAAATGAATACATGAATTCCAATGAAACTCGCCCCTTGCTGTTTTGACAAATGGGCCCAGGGGACTCAGCTCAGCACATGATGCCTTGTCTCAGCACTTAAGCCCAGAGACAAGGTATGATGGCCAGGCTTGGTGAAGGCAATGAGGGCGGTCTGACCCCTTACCCCTCACCAAATTAAAATAAAGAAAATATTGCTTCAGCTAGCTAGCTCCCACATTTCAGAGCCTTGTATTTTCAGATGTCGGTCAATTCCACTGGTGTGTGTTCATGTATTGACCGGTTTTCTGACATTTGTATTCAGGTTGCAATCCGTCTATATTGAGATTGTACAACCTAACCGCACAAGGTGTACATAAATGTAATGAGATTTAAATAAGATCAAGAATGAAATCCATGCTTATACAGAGTCACTTTATCGTTTATTATTGTAGTTTATGCATATAGGTAATGACTGGACTACATAAGTGCACTCTAAAAAAAACTATGTATAGTACTCTCCTAACAATGTTGCAAAGTACAATACAATAAAATAATAGATCATTATAAAGAAAGAAAGAAAATTGAAATTGAAAGAGATCAAATGTGTTTTTTTTTAAGAAAAACATGCGAAATTAAAAAATATATATAATAAGCACTGAATAATACATTAATTAGTTGTATATACTTTGGGACATGGTTGTTTAAAGCTTTATAAGGCAAACATATAGATTAGGAGGAATTTCAGCTGTTTACTTGAACCAGTGATATTCCAGCAGCAGTATTTTGGACCTATAAAAGGCAAAAAAGGAGTCCTGGGTACCACCCGCGTACGGGGCATTTCAGTAATCAAGACATGAAAATGTAAATCATAGACAACCCTGTGTATCTTCAAAGGATAAGAAGTATCTGATTATTGAAAGAAACATGACTGAACAACCTTCTCTACTCCCGTGGTAAGGCCTTACACCTGGTCAGTTAAAGTGACCCGCAGCATGTTTGTTTACATGTTTATTTGGTGAGTCAGGGTTGGCTGTGGTCGGATTGCACAGAGCAACATGTTGACGTGCAACAAGAGACGGTTACAAAGTAGAAACAGAAAGGAGAGATGAGTGTGTCAACAACGAGTGGAGAGATACAACGCACTGATAGACTCAGGGCTGGCTGTGTAAACAGATGGGGGCGCTGATAAGCACCCCCGACCTGCCTGCCCATGCCTTCCTACTCAGACCACTAACATGGTCTGGAGCTGCCTGCAAGTGTACGCACAGATTAGGGTTTTAAGCACGTCTATGTGTTATAATACCGCCTTTGTGTGGACATGAATCAAGCTTGCTGCCTGTGCAAGAATGATTCATTTGAGACACTGTGGATCTCTAAAATAAACACGTAGTGAGATAGTGATTGAAATCAGCGGCGTGAAATCACCAGTATTTAACAACCAGGATGAGGAAGTAGTTAATAGTTAGTATTCACCAGTCATCTTTGAGCCTTTCTTTCCTGCCGTGGGTGGTCCACTGTTTGTTTTGGTGTGGTGTGACTGGACAATGCCAGCCTGTGTGACCGGCCAGCAGGGCACAAAGGCCATCATTGAGATCAGCACCAGAGTGGCACTGGGAGCGGGTCTGCGCCACAAGCCACCGGACGGCAGAAAGAGGGCATTGACACCACTGCGGTCACACTGTTGAAGTCGTTTCCAAACTTTGGTCAAGTGACTCTATGTAAATGATCTGTAGGTTAAAGGAAAGGGAAACTCATAAGGCCTTCATTTGATATAAAAGTAGATTGTAATTTGGAGATGGCAGACATCCACCAAGGCTAAATGCCTCTTTGCGCGATGTTGTCAAAAATGAAAAATAATTTGCGGTCTAGCCCTGTGATTTGGAGCCTCTTAAAAAATAAAATGGGTTCTTTCTTGGGCCATGCTACATCATTCCACGAAATCTAGTAATAATCAGCTGACAAACAAACTGGACCTAAACATAACTTCCTTGGAGAATGAGTTCTTGAACACTATTGCACATGCTGTGTTGTAATTCTCGACTCATTCATAATATATAGTTATTTTTTCTGTCTTACAGCTGGTCATTTGGGGTGCTGATGTGGGAAATCTTCACCCTAGGGGGCTCTCCGTACCCTGGCATCCCCGTCGAAGAGCTGTTCAAGTTGCTCAAAGAGGGACATCGCATGGACAAGCCCGGCAACTGCACCAACGAGTTGTAAGTGTCTTAAATTGGCTTTATATATCCCAAATCACCCAAACACACAATTAGCTCTTGGACCCTGACTCTAAAGCCATCCCATTCTCCATGAGATCCATGACTCCCGGGCTCTGTGTCCACTCTGTCGGGCCTCTGCACAGCTGTGACTGGCTGCTATCAGTGTCCTCATTCACAATAAGTCCTCTGCAGGCAGCGGACAATGGCACAGCTCTGTTAGGATGCAACACTGAGAGGGTCGATGGAAAACAAAGTACACAGGCCCAAAGGCATAAACACTGAGAGGCATGTTTGTGATCAACAGTAGGCCATCACAACTGCCTTGATTTTAAAATGAGATAGATTCAGAGAACACCTGTTGCTTTTATTAATAATTTGACATGGAGACCTAAGTTCAGAGGCATAAATCTTTCAGCAAATTTTGAAATTTGAATACAAGTGAGAAGAGGAGTGGCACAGCATGTGTTTTGACAGGCCTGCAACACCTCCAGGAATCACTCTGGTCTCTCTCCAGTAATCCACTATTCTCTATGAGTAAACTGTACCTTTGTTTTTCTCTCTCAGGTACATGATGATGAAAGACTGCTGGCATGCCATCTCATCCCATAGACCCACCTTCAAGCAGCTAGTAGAGGATCTGGATCGCATCCTCACCCTCAACTCCAACGAAGTGAGTGCTGCTCTTTCATTCTTCTTCACACTAAATCCATGAAGTTCCAGGATTCACGGTGGTCCCATCATGCTACACAAACTCTGACATTTCCTGGCGAATAGCAGTATGACATTTCATAACAATAAAATAATATGAAATGATACATTCCTATGCACAGTTACACGTTTCTCAGGCCAAAGTAAATCCCGTTCTTGCCAGTGCTTGTAGGATTCAGTGGAATTTTGATGAACGCTTAAGCAGCAGTAGCATCCTAGTTGCTGACTTAAGGCCTAAATGGTGAGCAAAGAAATGGCCGGTTGATTTGATCCAGGCCCAACATGGCCGCTATGGCCCAGTGCAGTTGGCCGATCATCACATTCATGCCTTGCTCCCCACAATAGCCGCCATTTCTTTCCATTCCCCTTCCTGTCTCATGTGATTTCCGAGTGCAGGCCTGAAAAGAGGCCGTCGATGGAAAGCTGTCAAGACTCGTCTGCTCTTGGAGCTGGAACTTTGTGAATTTATGCCAAAAAAGCCCAACTTTGAGTTTGAACTTTTGAAATGTAATAAAGCAGTCTTTTCTTGCCTTTTTGTACCCCTCCTTCTCTCCCTCTGCCCCAAACCGCTGGCAGATGTGGAGGTCTTTAGTAATGTGAGCCTTCTCATGTTGAGCCGGGAAAATGGAAGCCAGCTCTCATTTTCTGAAAAACCCCAAGAACTCTTCCTCTTCACAACTAGTCCCAATAACAGCCCTGAAAGCAGAAGGGGAAAAAAAAAGGTTTCCTCAGCCGACATGAAAAGTCTAGAACAGCTTTAGAGAACTGGTCCAAGTAAAACATTTATAACAGGATTTTTTGGGTTTAGATCTCTCTTTATTTTCATTTTTGGGGTGTGCATTGTGTTCTGCCAGCTTCTTGTTCCTAGCCATCATAAAGTGTATTTAAGTGTTTCAGATGTTGGATTTATTTGAACTGAACTGATTGAACGCCTATCCGCATAAAACCATTAGTAGTGGACCTAATCCACAGCTCGGCTGACCCTGCTATCTTCAAAAGCTCCCCGGATTAGCCTGCAGTCCAACATTCAATTTAATACCTATTATTCTTGCAAATATTTTCATACAGTATCCAGTTTAAGATTATTATTTTTTCTTCTGTTCCATAAACCCTTCCAGGGTGATTTGGTATGGCCCGGATAAATATCCTGATGAAGGATACTCTCTCACCCTCCTCTGGAAAGTCCCCGTCTTGTTGACTGCACTATATTTATGTTCTCCTTTTTGCTCTGGGTCTTTTGCCTCTCACTCCGCTCTGAGGCGTCTTTCCCCTTTTGTAACATATGAGCTTGTGTGTGAGCATCCCTTAACCCTCTCTCTCTGTCTGTGTCTCCAGGAGTATCTGGACCTGTGCGCCCCAGCAGAGCAGTATTCCCCCAGCTTCCCAGACACTCGCAGCTCTTGCTCCTCCGGTGACGACTCCGTGTTTTCCCACGATCCCTTACCGGACGAGCCCTGCCTCCCCAAGTACCAGCACATCAACGGAAACGTCAAAACATGAGCCCCCCACCCATCCTTTCTACCCAAGCCTTACCCCTTGACTTCCCAAAACACACGTTGCACACGTACAAATCCTCCCATCTCCTGCCCCCCCATCTCCCGCTGGCTCCCGGTGGACTAATGGACCCAGATGGGACTGGGCTGGTGGCAGCGCTGCTGTCACACACTCATACTGCCATGCACACACACACTATGTGCTCACATGAGGTCTTAAAGGAGAGGACAGGGACCCTACAGAAGCTGTTTTATATTGACTGAATGAATTGACGTTCCTTGGGGACCCCCCTCCTCCTCTTACTTCATATAAACACACAGACTTCTCAGTGCTGTTCTCATGTTTGTGCCCGGAGGTTTCTACAATCGATGACGTTACTTGTTTGGTGATCTCATTCCAGAGGCTGGCATTCCAAGACTTTTATTTGCTCCTGGAGGAATGTATGGACCGATATGAACTTTGAAACAAAAACAAGGGACTAGAAGAGGACGATAAATAGGAAATGGACTGCGAGACAGAGCTTCAACTAACAAAACAGAGGAATAGAAGGAGAGTACATATAGGAACGGCTCTCATGTTTATTTTGTAATATTGATGCATTTCTTTTTCAGTTCTCCTAAACCTTCCCAATTATTCTGGAGAGAAAAATACACAGTATAATGTATAGTGCTGGGTATATTTGTAAATATATTCAAAAATGTATAAATATATATTATATATTTACAATGAATTATTTTTTGTATGGACTCTGAAATAACCCCAACCCTTCCTACCGTACTTTGAGTCTGACGCAGGCATTTTAACAGGTTATGTGTCCTATATTTCTCTTCACACTCACACATACAGACGAAGACACACAATTTAATACACAAAAACACCTGTTTTACTCAGACTCAGTAACACAGTTGAGTATTGGCTTTCAGGGACTGAGGTAGCATGTTAATTTATTGACTTATGTTTTATGAAATGATCAAAAAAGTCTGTAAAAAAAGAACAAAAGCAACATGGCAGAAATGATGACATTAATGATGCAGATAATACATAAATAATCCATTACATTTATGGTAATTTAAAATGATCTTTCGGCAGTAACAGAAGAAGCTATTTTTAGTTGGTTTGAAAGATCCAGGGTTTGTAATTTTTATATATGAATGTGAATATTAAGTTAAATTTTTAAAAACTGTAAATTTTATAGTCAGCTAATCCCTTTCTTATGTAGATGTTGACGCCATTTCTATCCAGTCATTGTACTCTTTCTAATGCTTTGCTTTAGGAAACGAGATTTATTTCTGGATATTTATATATGATTGACAGAAAAAGATTTTGGAATACTAGCAATCCTTCCCTGACTTAGACACAATATAGACTCTAAATTTATTTGACAGAATTGAAAGCTGAAAAACAAAGTATTAAATAATTCAAGTGTTTTTTCTCTTTTTCTACTGGACCAACTTTAAGATGTTCTTTTGCAAGTGTTCATGCTACATTTGCGAAATAAAAGATGGAAACATATATTCTTGTCCTGATCTCTGACTTTGATGGGTGTTGAGTTAGGCTTCTGGCAAAAAAATGAGGGGAAAAGCTGAATTTGTTTATTGTGTCTAAGTTGGATGAATGAGTTATCATTCACTGCACATTCTTCTGAGCTAAATCTCCTTTTCTTAGTAGCTGATATGGGCCGAGATGATGGTGCTGTCATTACTAAGTACTCAGTGCTCAGTGTTTTTCTTGGATGCTTCAAATCTTTACTTAATATGTGAGATGAGGGATTTTTCTACCATATTTACAATTCATTTTGAGAAACTGGACAACTAAGCAGGGACTCAGTAAGTGGAAAGAATACATTTTTCAGTTGTTTTATTTGGCAAAACTGCTAAACTCAGCACAAACAGAGAATACATGTGATTAAGCTAGGTACTGAGTTCATGCCATTGACCAAAGCAAATTTGTTAACAAACAGGGAACTCATGTGTATGGCCCTGTGTCTGGATCTGTAGGACTTTGATCAGACAAAGAGTCTTTGTTAGCCTAACGGCGGCAGACTGATTAGCTGATTGATGTCCCGTTTTTCTCTTATCAGAACAGATTTAATTCAACATAGTGGGCAGTTGATTTATCTAATTTGATGTAAGTTAATCAAAGTTGATCTATGAACGAGGGCGATTGATAGTGGCAGCCGTGGATGTGGCAGTATGTTGTAATCGTGGATGCTTATCAACCAAGTAGCAAGAATGTTCTCACAGCATTTACATTACATTACGTGTCATTGTTAGACGCTTTTATCCAAAGCGACTTCCATACATTCAGTACTGTGAACAATCCCCACAGGAGTAATTTGGGGTGAAGTGTCTTGCCCAGGGACACAACGACATGCTGACTGCAGTGGGACTCGTACTTCCTATCCCCTGATTCCAATTCCAGCACACTATCCACTGAGCCACAGTCTCCCATAGTAGGCAGTACGACAAAGATAAAGCCAGCCATGGCTTTAGGCAGAGCTTGTGAAGCAGCTGTATTTATTTCATTTATATTAATATTTATCATAAGCAAAACTCTTTTCCATGCTTATAAATCAAGAGGCATAGAATAAAAAAAAAGTATATAACGCAATGCTAGAAGCTCTATGAGCCTGCATTAAATAGTGGGGCTTTGAGCTAAATGTTAATGTCAGCATCCTAACAAATGTGTTAGCAGGTTGTTAGCACTTGTTTCAGAGAAGGGCAGCCGGAGAGGACTGACCACTGCCTAAGCCTTTTCCTTTATTAAAAAAAGGCCTGTATTCTCTTTCTGTGTAGGATCTGCAGCAAAATGAAAAGAGTAGTTCCTCGGATCATACAGCCCTCCACCAACTTTCATGAAAACCGGCCCAGTGGTTTTCTTGTTATCCTGCTGACAGACACACAAACCACAAATCTAAAAACATAGCCTCCTCTGTTGAGGTAATAAACACCAAACACAAGCACAGGTGTCGATAGGAATGTCATACTATTTCAGAGTATTTTTTTCAAATTAAGCGTTGAAATATCACCAGTTATTGCATCCCGATATCAACATAAATATTGAGGGGGAATTAACCAAAGTCATTTGAATTAATCATCTGGAGACCATTATTGTCAATATTTGTTTGCAAATCTATCTAATACATGTTGATTGTAAGAAGATCGACCTGCTAGTGGCGCTATGTAAAAGTCAGGGCCATCAATTTACCATCAATTTTTTGTAATTGACGGACCAAACCAACAAACAGACGGACAACTAAACATTGAATACATGAATGCTGTGTTTTACTAAATGGGTAGTTATATATAATCTGAAAATGTGAACATGTATTCTCATAGAATATTGACTCGGAAAATCTAGAATGAGAACAACAACAGCTTTTGGCAAGGTGAGTAATTATTTACAGAAAAGTGCGTTAACATAGATCTTGATCCCTCCATAACCAGGTTTGAACTTGTTCTGAATAGACACACACACACACACACACACACACACACACACACACACACACACACACACACACACACACACACACACACACACACACACACACACACACACACACACACACACACACACACACACACACACACACACACACACACACACACACACACACACACACACACACACACACACACACACACACACACACACACACACAGACAGACAGACAGACAGACAGACACCAGTTCCAAGACGTCCTCCAATCGACGTGTTGCCTCATGTCTCCGGAAGTTGAAAAGGGATTGGAGGGAAGAATCTGCCAGAAAAACATTCCTGTTTTTCCATAGAATGAGGGGGGAGAAAGCAAGCACAGCCCTGGATGATTGGAGGAGGATTGGAAAGAAAGAGTGGCAGGATAAACCACAGCACCATACACCCTCATTAAAGGGGGGGGTGGGGGGCGGACAGAAAGGTCGGCCGGATATCCACACTTGCAATTGCACACTTTTATCAGAAAGACTGTCTATTGTACTGTAGGCTAATGGCACACACAGGCAGGCAGGGAGCAGGGAGGGGTCAACTCCATGGAGACCAAATAGAGGATTGGGTTGTTCCATCTTGACAAAATGCCCTCTGAGCTGCCATTGCATTTATGTTAGGTAAATACATATTATCTGATGTCAGTAAAGTGACGCAATGGGTATTTTTTAAAGGAGAAGCAAGCTCTTTCAAGAGACACATTATCAGTTCTGTTTACATATTGATAATGATGTACGGGTAAATAAATAGATGGGTTACCTATGACCTCAGTCGTCAGTCGGTGACCATGTGAAAACAACTGGCAACTGATCTGGAACAGATAACTCACAGAAAAGTCTTTATTTGGGGCTTTCAAGCAAACCACAGCATATTTGATAGCATGTATTGTTATACAAATATATTAGTCAAGCATTTTAACGCTATTCCTCTCTATTGAATTTTAAAATATATCTAGTGTTGCATTTTTTTAAATGGGAGTTTTCTTTTACTCTTAGCAAGAAATTAACTATTTCTATATTATGAAAGAATACATAATTCATAGCCCGATTTAGAAAACATATAATTTCTAAAATCATTGCGAAAATTGATTTTAATTTTTGCCATTTGACTCTATTTCCTCTGGCCCTCTATAACAAAGTGAAATAATACTTTTGAATTAGACTTTAACCACTGTTTACTTTTCTTGTACATACAGTAACCATATTCATATTTGCACATATTTCAAAGGAAAATGCATTTTTCGCATATTTAAACATACAATTACAAAGAGCTTGTAATACAAAGAAATAAGGGTTTTGATTTTAGTAATCAACTTGGGATCATTCATTGGGATATCAATTACTTACAAAACACAAATCCCATTTTTATGCATACAAATTGTACTTTTAAATATAAGATTAAACATGTCCTCCCACAGGTTGTATATCAAAAACTATAACTTTTATTTGTATTACAGGTTCTGCAATTGGAAAACGTTCTGATGTTTTCTCCCCATCCCCCCCCCCCCCCCCCCCTCTACACAAATGCCCCAAGGACTCATGGAGCCTTGACACTTTCTTGCCCTCGTCTGATAAACATGACCCCCTACGCTCAGCTAAAGCCCTAAATGAGTTTTCATTTTGAGGGGTTTTTACTCCATGGTTTCCTAATGCCCTCAAGATTAACCCAGTGACCCTCAAATATTAGCTTTGCTTGACTCTATGTAGACGGGGCAGTAGCTGGAGGACATGAGAACAACACTTTTACTCCAGTGTATGTATTGAATTGACCGTGACATCCAAGTATCAGAGTTAGCAAAAGAAAAGTTTCTCAGAGGATAGAAGGACATCTGCCCCAGTGACAGACTGATTAATGGTAGCCTGACATTTTGGTGGAAAAAGCCATTTTCTGATCCTGCTGTTTATTCCTGTCCTTCCTTGTCCTCCTCTGCGTCCTTGGTCCTAGCCCTGTCCTCCCTCGCCGAGCCATCTGGTGGGGCCTGGTGTGTTTGTACAAGGCTCGGTCCTCTGGAATGTCAACATGAGGCTTTGTGTGAAGCCAGAGGAGCCCACATCCACTGGAGATAAGACCCCACCAACCCCAGGGAGAGGTGGAGGGGCCGGAGGGTGGGAGGCTGGTGGGCGTAGTGAGAGGGTGACTTAAAGTTTAACAAAGCTGCCAAGTGACCACGATACCCATCGCTTAATCCTGAAAATAACTCAGATTTGCCTAATAAGTGAGGCAACCAAAATCTAATTTCTGGGTGGAAAAACATCTGTGCACCCACCCCAATCTGGTTATTTTATATCCTGGATTTGAAGATTTCTCCTAACTCTTTGCCATTGACCAATGGGATCAGCATATGCATCTTTCAAGGCTGCGCTCCTCAACTTACCACTTGCATTGAGTAGCCGATAATGAATGGTTCATCGCTAGGTCAGTGCTCATGAGAGGGAGGGGTCTACTCGTGTTTGATCAAGGGCTTGCTAGGCACCATGTCTGGTTCTGCATGGAAGGATAAACAAGGCGAGTGTGTGTGGGACTGTTGTGCTTGTGTGAGCGACGATGTGTGTGGTTTTGTTGCCCCATGGGATCGTCTAAACATTCACTAATGGCGCAATTGTGTCTGAGCAGTTGTAATTTACTTCCATTGAGTTTATGTGCTGACTTTGCTGTGTCTTAAAGTCTGAGGTAACAACTCTTGGAGTGTAATCAGTGGAAAGAGAAGAGATGAAACTAAATTGTTTACAGGGAGATAACAGGATGGGATTGCGAGAACTCAAGAACTGACATCTTTGAGCAGAGTTTAGTCTACTTTTGTTTGTCGACCAAGCAAGAGACAGAAAGTAAAGTGCTCTATTTTATAGTGTTTAGTCAGATTGAAGTAGTTTAAATATAGGCCCCCCTAGTACACACAGCTAGTGTTGATCTCTACACACAGAATTATAAGTTGCAAAATGATTTTTCACTCTTAACTGGTGGGGTTTTTTACATTAGGCTTACGTGGCATATTTTACAGCTCTGGGTGTATTCTATAAATGAGCTTAGTCATAATGCTCCCTGCCCAGTTATGCCAATCAACACTTCCCCCACCGGTCAGCTCTATTCCCCTGTGTCTTGTCTTGCAGTGCTGATGTCACTGCTAACACCGAAAGCTGTAAACTGTGACGCATGCTAATGATGTCCTGCCAAGGTGTCAAGCATGGGTTTTCCAACGGCAAGATTTTTTGTATTCACAGCCCAAACAAAATGCCTCATGTAGTTAATATTTATTTGGGCTTATGACAAGATTTGACACTGAGGTAAAGTTCTGTTTTATGAGAACTGGAGCTTAAAAGAGCCATTAAGTTGTGCACTTCTATAAAGTTAGAGACAGATTGAAAAAAAGAGCGGTCGAATGCAAGGAGCTCAAAATATATCTAATATGTATTAAACCTAAAGCTATAAGATTCTACAGTTCCCACAGTGCTACATAATAGTTTCTATCGTGTCTGACTGGAACATTTTTAACTGTTTCTAAAACCTTTTCTGAAATTATTGTTTGTGCATATAAGTATAATTTAAATGTTAACTAACTAACTTAAATGTTAACTAAGGTTAAAGGTTAACAAGTTACTCAAAAACACGAACAGTATCCACAAACCCTGAAAAATATACCCAATTGAAGCACTTGAGTATTTATTGACATAAGACATGCACACAATACATTATATCAATCAATCAATCAATCAATGTTTATTTATATAGCCCAATATCACAAATGTTACATTTGTCTCAGTGGACTTCACAGTTTTTACAGAATATCAGTATGACAATACGACACCCTCTGTCCTTAGACCCTCACATCGTACAAGGAAAAACTTCCGGAGAAAAACCCAAAGTTTAAAGGGAAGAATGGGAGAAACCTCAGGGAGAGCAACAGAGGAGGGATCCCTCTCCCAGGACGGACAGACGTGCAATAGATGCCGTGTGTAAATTGAAAAGATAATAAATTTGCAACATAGGTAGTCCATTATACAGCTTTTTCCTCAAGCTGAAAATGACTACATGTTATAGGGTTACATTTTGACATGGTGAATTATAGGAGTACCCCTTTATTTCAAGAATCAGCCAACTGCAGGGATTTATATTTAAATGTGTATTGTTTTGCATTTACTTCATTACTATTTGCCTTAAGGACAGTTTTTTTTTTTTTTTCATTGCAGAATTTATATTCAGTGGCTCATAGAGGTCATTTGTTTTTTGTTTTCTATCGTGTCTTCCCTCGTGCTTTGGTGACAGCTGTGTTTGCAGGGACACCTGACAAAGCCAGAGTCACAGCAGAGAGTCTCTGCAGTTTATTTACATTATTATGTTTCTTGGAGTAACTGTATCACATGTTTAATGTGTCTGGAAAAAGTAGAAATTTGCATACAACTTGATCAGAGGCCAAGTTTAGAGACAGACTGTAACTTTTCCCTCACAAATTCAGCTGTACTGATGGCAGTATATGACTGCCAGGGGGACAGACAGGTGGCTGTTAGTGGTTGTAGACAGTTAAGAGTCTATTGCCTCCTCTGGCCCCTGTGTCAGGAGACAGGCTGGATGAAGATATATGGCAATGTACACACAGGACAGTTAACCACCCCAGCACTACTGTCATGAGTAAACACAGGCCCAGGCCAATAAAAAGGACGCTTGTAAAAAAAAAACAAGAGTGCCCATAAATGATGTCTAATTGAAACTGTGCATAAGGGCAGTTCATCAGGGCTATGGCTCCCAGGAGTCCACACACATACTGGGGAGGGGAGTAGGAAAAGGAAGAGCAGGAAGTGGAAGAAGGGAGGTTAGGATTGATTGATTGAAAAGGGAGGATTATTTGGTCTCCAAAAGAGAAAGCAGGAGAGATAATTGTCAAATTGATGATTCAGTGCCAAACAAGTAATAATATTTAACTCTAGCCATAAAATAGAAGATGAATAATGTCCTGGTTACATACCATAACACAATCTTCTCTCAATATTTCTAGTTCCAAGCAACGTACTGAATTACATTCAACACCAGAGTTGAGGACTAAAGTAAATGCATACTAAGCTGCATATGTTGGCGCCTACCTTTGACAGTTGGATTGTTTTCACAATCTAAATGACGAATGATCACCATGACAATGCCATGGTGACAGATGGGATATAAATCTCACGAGAAATAAATCACCAAGACCCTCCTCCCCTTTTTATACCTGCATCACTCTTTCCAGCTAACAAGAAGTCTACTGTTTCTCTAAATGCAAACACTTCCCTCATCCCCCCCTTCTACTCAATTTGTCAATTTCAAATATGCTTTCAACATTTTGTTGGTTTTTCTCTGCCTGTGTTTGCATCTCTACTTTCCCCACCTCACTCTTTTTTTCCTGATCAATCACATACAAACCTCCCTTATACCCTTCACTGACTTGAATGGATGGAGTGATTGTGTGCTGCTGAAAGTTTGGGGGAAGGTAAAGGGAAACTTTTCTCTCTCTTTCTCATTCTGTACAGTAAGGAGGTTATTACATAAAAGTGTGCAGTGAGTGACATGTCTCTATACCCGCCTGCCTACACAGAAACAACAAGAGCCCTCTCTGTCCTGCCTGGGCAAGACGGAATAATTATAGCTCCCGACTTAATCACTTATACCTCAAAGCCTTTTAGTTCCACAGCTTCTTGCCTCTCTTTTTCTCTTTTCAGCTTTGCCGCCACCTGAAAATAGTAAGATGTTGCAACATTATGGATTATTAGATTTTTTCCTTCAGACACAATGATGGGTGTGAGCAGGTTTGTGGTTTGAGATAGTTAGTACATGCACACAGAGGGGCAAACAGTTCAAGGTGTGCTGCGGGCTCACACTCAGACTCACTCTGAGTTCTGGGTTCACTTGCAGGTTAGCATTCATCTCCTCTAGGCCTGACATATTGTCCATTTCTCACTTTTTCCAGGAAGGCGTTTTGGTGTGACTGAGTAGAAGCTGCGGCAGTAAGCCTCACTCTGTGTCCTGAATGAGTAGGATGCTTATCAATAACACAGTGCTGCTGGGCTTCAACCTCCACTGCACTCTAAACCTATATTCTGATATTATACAGACATAGTCTAAAAACGTATTAAGTGAGGCACTATCTTTCTGTGCTGCAGCACCTCTTTTCACCCTCTGTCTGAAACCAGAGCCCAGTCTGCTGTGATTGGTTAGCGGGCCGGCTCTGTTGTGATTAACAGCTTAGAGTTGTCCTGCCCCTTAGCCTAGCACGTACAATGTGTTGGGGTGCTAGTCAATAGAAGCAAATTATGATTAGGTAGTGATGTCACTATGTTACAGAAGTAAACAAAAGACTACAATTGAGGCGTTTCAGGCAGGGGTGGGGGGGTGATTCTCGGTCTGTCCCGACTGGGGACATATGAGTCCTTGGGTTGAACCCTGGCCCATTTCTGCTGTGAATACACTCCCTCCCAGACTCCATGAGGTGGCTGGCCCCTGGCTGAGCAGTGAAAGGGGGGGGGAGAGAAGGCCCCTGAAAAGGTGCTTTGTGCTGGTATAGAAGGGCCCGAGGCTTAAAGCCTGTCAGAGGTTGTGGTTCTAGGCCAGCAGCCAGGCCTTCAGGCCCTCTCTGGGGCTGGCAGGGACTGAACCACCATCTGGAGTGACGGGCCCCTCCTGAACTGCTCCGTGAGCTGCACAGAGCCAGGCTGAGCTGAGCTGGTTCAGCTAAGTCTCAGACGCACCACAGAGGGCTGCAAAAATAAACCATTGGTGCTTCGCTGAAATTCCTTGGCTCCGGAGCCTTAACTCTGGAGATCATTCCCATGGGAGAGTCGCAGAGTGGCCTCACACTGAGATGTGGAGGACAGGACAAAACAACTTCTGCATAAACTTCTAAAACAAATGTTATCTGGCTTGTTGATGACTGCATCAGGTGATTATGATGACGATAATGATCTTTGAATTTAACTCAAAGACCTGCTCAGGTTGCATTCAGCTGCCTGTGTAGAATGCCTTGACAATTAATGAAAGAAAAAGAAGAGAAAGGAATAAATGGTGTGAGATGAGTCGCTATCATCAAAAGTGATTAATTATGTTTATGTAGTCTATGCAGTGGCTGTCATCAGCGGAGGCAAGTGGGAATGATCAGCGCGGTGGTGCTGCAAACACAATTAAAGTAAGACGGCAGAGACAGACAGACTCCTGACTCACTTAGTTCTTTTGTGGGCTTTGTTTACATTTCGGATCCAGACGTATAGTGCAGGAGAAGTATGTCTGAAGCCAGAAGTGGCCTGGCAGACAGACTCATAAAGACTCTGATTTGGGCTTTGGAGTGCATAGACTGTGGAGCTCAGTACTGTATTTCAGCCTTATTGCTCCACATGAGATGAAATCAAAGTTTTCCCCTTCAACTGGAAAGCGAGATAATTCATGGTACATTAAGTACGAGGGAGAAAAATGTGAACCATATTGTGTAGAGTGTTTTAGTGGGGCAAGTTTCTGTTCTACCCCATCCCCCAACTCCTGCAACATAATACAATTCCTCTGGGTTTCCGGAGCTGGCCCAAGCCAAGCAAATGATGGACCAACATTTTTTTATATGAACCTCTGTCACGCAGAAAACATTAATAAGCCCCATCTCTAGCTCTCCTTCTCCTGGAAAAGGTCTTGATTTATCCCATTCCTCCAAGCGTGGCCATTGTATTGAATCCCAATCGAAAGGCAGAGAAAACAGAAAAAGGAATAAAAGCCCTGCAGAGACCCCTTCCGAGAATTTGATGCAAAACAACAAACAAGTAAATCACATTGATAGGCCTGGACAATATAGGTCAACGATTAATCAATATGTTTAAAATATAACTTATCATAACCTCTCTGAGGCTTTGGAGATGAGTCACTAACCTCCCAGCTATCACAGCTGGAATCATAATGAAGTCCAAAACATGTCTGTCCCAATCCTTTGGAGGCCCATACAAAGTATTATGAAAGGACACTAACACTTTCAGCTGTAGTTTTGAATGATATTGTGCTCCACAAGTTAATTACTGAGAACTAAAAGCACAGCAACATCACTAACAAACTGACAAATACTCAAACCAGCACGCCCTGCATTATTGTATTTCTTACTCTAAATGGGACCATCATTTGCTAAATGTACATCCTGCTGTATGAAGCTCAAGATTAAAACTATAAATTCAATAGAGAATTTTTTTACAACGGAAATAAATAACAGGGGAAGTAGAGTCATATTCTCATAGACTTCTATACAAATGCAAATCTTTTTGCTGCTATTAGAAAGAGTGCAGAAAGCAAGAAGGCCCATCCACATTGGCTTCACTTTCAGATCCTGAGGTTTCCCCCTGTTCTTGTCCCACTGGACCTTGTTGTCACAGGGTTTTTGTTTCTCCAGTTCTCAGCAAGGTTTTTCAAGGCTTTCTGCACTAAGATAATAAACCACCGTTAAAACATAAAAAGCAGCAAAATTAAATAATATATTTTGACAACAGGATACTTGTCCTCCTCAACACCACTGCTTTTTGCATTTATCAGTAGTCCGACTGTGTCCCCTAGCTTTCACCTCTAGGTTCAGCCTGGTGTGAACCACTCAAATGGCCCTGTTGTTTACAGTAGTGTTAAGTGTGTGCCCCTCCAGGATCAGTCAGAGCCATAATCCCCTCTTCATTCCCACTGAGGCCCAGAGTGTGTGTAAGTGGACATGGGTGATGGCAGACAAGGAACGGCTCACCAGCCCACCCATTCAAACCAGCCTGGCAGTTTCAAACACACATGGAAAACAAACATGTGAACACATATATTCACTTTCAGACAAACGCAAACACACGATGAGAGTACACTAGTGCAAATAAACGAGAAAGAAAGTGAACAAATGAGAAGGGTTTTAGTTTTTTTTTTTTAAACATATGACCCCCTTCTTTCTCGGTTCTCCCTGCGTTTTTATGTCATCTCACCTTGTAAAAAGGCTTTATGGTCTTCCCAGGCCTCATGGCCATGAGTGTGGTGAGGTGGATTGTGGGAGCTTTAGAACTCCTCCAGGAACAGCACTTAGTGCAAGTGACATTAGAGCATCTCCAGAGAGCTTTAGATGATAAAATGGGAAAACTCTTCAAGTTGATATCCTCTCCTATTCCTGACTCTTTTTTTATTTTCCCTCTTTCTACAAGCAAGGCTTACCGAATGGCAAAGTTGAAGAACTGTGATCGTTGTTTACCAAAAAAGTAGTGTCCCTAGTCCAAAAAGCTAAGATATAAACCTTTGACTCTCCCATCTCCCACTAATGACCCACCTTGAGGTTATTTTGACACTTGTCCACTTGCAAGGTCAGATCAGAAGGAGAGCAATAGTCTTATCTGGGTTACACTAAAGAGATGAGAGTGAATTCATATTTTGGGTTCAAATTGGTTTCTATTTGCCCTTTGGGTCACATAACACAGGACAGAGTGTGCCACCGCAGTCATATATACAGTATGACGTGCAATATTATTTAATTGTAAAGTAAATCACGCATTACATAAGGGACTGAGCTGCGCTAAGGGACTTGATGGGAAATCCTCATTACAGAAATGAGAGGCTTTGGTCTTATGTTAATCTAATCAGCTAGGTGTTACCCATCAGCACAGAGGTCTCATATCAGCAACTGTAACTTCGTCATCTTCTCCTTCCTCTTCCCCCCTACTCTCTGTCTTCCGGTGCCTGCACAGGTCTGCCTGTATTATGTCCGCAAAAAGCCAATGAGGGGCCTCCCTGAGGCCTTCAACAGCAGTGCTTTAAATCATGCAATTAGTGCCTAGCCAAGGGATTTATATATTCTGGCAACATCTCTTCTTTAGCTTATATGGCTGTGGGGGGACAACCAGGAATGCAACAATAAAAACAATCTGAAAAATAAGATCAGATCACATACATTACTCAAATATTTCAGTGTATATTATTGTAATTATTTTTAGTATAATGTATATTATACAATAGTTGCTAGATGGAAACCTTTTTGCCTCCAATTTCGAGTTATTTCTCTATGTTTAAAGTACCCCATGCTTCTCTTTGCCTAGTCTTGAAAAAAGCAACTTGATAATCTCTAAATTGCAGGCAACCTTAAACACGGCTGCTTTTCATGGTCCATACATGTTTTCAAGACAAAGCTTTAATGCAACTGCAGTAATATAGGATAATGTGCTGTAAGTACAATTTACATATAGTTCTGCGTATTTATACAGTTTATGTTTAGTTTTTTTTCTATTTTAGCTGCCCCCCAGAATATACTGTTCTCTACTTTCTCTGTGACTCAGGCGTCAGTCTGACCAGTTTTATGTCTTTTCCCTGGACAAATAAATAAGCTAAATGGCTTAAACTGCCTTTGCAGAAATGAGTGTCGTCACAAAAGCAAACAGTGTTGCTCAACTTTGGATGGAAATCTATTTTTTTCCCTTAGCCATTACATTTTAATCATGGACATTTATATATACACACTGAAAACAGAAACCAAACAAAGAATGGACAATACAAACACATGCTGTTCTGGCCAGTGTGAGAAAGCTCCAAAAATATTGTGTGTGTAACAAAAGAGCTGACCAGAATTTCTGGCAGTGTCCAGTTGGCGGTCACTGCCTTCAAAGCCAAAACCGCAGAAAAAACACCAAAGGAGTCAATTTCCTGAATGGCAAACACACACCATATATTATATAGCACCCTTGAACACAAATTACCAAAAACAATCCCCTTTTTGTATTTACTCTCACATACAGTAAAGACAATGACTTCACAGTCAGATCTCAGGAGGCAGAGACCCTCAGTGACGAAAAAGACGGCTGTCATGGGAACACATTCAGACCAAATTGAATTATCATAATGATCCTCATCAATCAAAGTTGAGGTAAATATGAGTTTGTGTCGGGGATGATTCACGTCTGATAAATTGAATCCATTTAATTGGCCAAGCGTCCTGAAGATGAGCAATGAGCTAAAGACATTCCCCAGATTTGATTTCCAATTAATCTGGGGAAGTGAAGAGGGGCAGTCACGGACCCCAAGCCATCTACTTTGATTGATACCATGTTTAATCATTTGAAGGGATGGGCAAAAAACATTATCTGTTTTGGAAAATAAAACAACATAATCAATTGAGTTTATTTAAATAACTTCCAAACGTTCATGATATGAACCATTTTATGTGAGTAGGTGTTAAAATGTTCTCTTTTGAGATGAAAATCTTTCTCTGAGTTTTTGATATATGATGCTCTATCTCTTCCCCCCTTTCCATCCCACCCTACGTGTGTGTGTGTGTGTGTGTGTGTGTGTGTGTGTGTGTGTGTGCGTGTGTGTGTGTGTGTGTGTGTGTGTGTGTGTGTGTGTGTGTGTGTGTGTGTGTGTGTGTGTGTGTGTGTGTGTGTGTGTGTGTGTGTGCATCTGTGTGTGTATGGTTTCCTGTGTGGCATACTCTCCAGGTTGTGCTCTGGGAGAAAATTTACGATGGAGGATGTTTGGTCTTCCTTTCGCTCCAGGGCAGGAAAAGTTGTGAAATATGTGTAAGCAATAAAAGAGACCAGCATGTTGTGTTTAAAGAGCGCAAATAGTAACATAGGCACGCATTGTACGCATACACACATGTGTGGCTGTACGATTTTCAGTGGTGAACCGCAAAGTCGAGGACAAAGACTGATTGACTCATGTGTGATGAAGGAGATAACGCGCAGTTCATAGAGAGGAGAGAGAAAGAGGTATTGGGAGATTGAGCCTGTTACATTCCTTCCATGAAAGAACGCAAAAAGGGTATAAAAGCCATGCATTAACTGCAGAGGTTGTCTAACAACAGCCCGGCCCATTTACTATGGTATAATTTACTGCCTTGTTAACTATCTGCCTGTATTAAAATACACCATTTTGACCAAAATTGGGACTGGTGTGCTGGAGTGTGGTTTCAGCAATGTCTGAAAGAGTTATTGTGTAAAAGAACTTGTTTTTCATTGGTCAGAAGCACATACCTCTTTTAGGCGTCAGGTTGCGGGTTATTTTACGTGTCTTGTGTTGTTTACTAAATTGTGGAACAGTTGGAGAAATAAAGTGCTGAGTAACAGTGGCAAGGTGTGACGAAATGTCAGTTGGTCAGTGTGTGCGGGAGTATTTTCCATTGTGAGTGTCCGATGTGTGAAAGTGTGAAAAGTATACGTGTGTGCAAACATTTATCACCTAAACTTCCCAAACTTTGAGGTAATGCTTACACACTGCACACATTGTTTCTCTCAGTAATAAGCCAACTGGACATGCTCCAGTGAAAATAGTACGAAGGACGAGATGGTAATCTATTTACCCATTTTCAAATTCTTGAAGTGGTTGGGCTCACCTCGTTGGGGGAAAGCCATTAAGCACTTTCTCTGAGTTGATGGCCAAACCATATTTTCAATTTACGAACTGCAGTTGTTCGGGCGCTGCTCGCTACCAGGTATTGATCTAAAACCACTGATGGTATTGAGGAATGCTGACCTACGCTGAAACAAAACATTTGTGGGTGAGTGAATGACAATGTGAGCCCGGGAAAGCTGCTGAAATCCTTTAATGGGACTTTTGGAACCACTGTTAAACCGCTGTTCACCCCAGCTCTCTCTCCCCTCACTGGATATCGCTTCACTGTGGCATACTGTACAGTAAAAATATGGGCTAATTAAGTCGGGGAATGAGAGGAGGGGGTGCTGGTGGTTAGGTTTCAGGGTCTAACTGCTGCTCTTGGCACGATGCTATCAGCTCAGGCTCTGGGGAGCACACAGGACCAACATATATCCTTCAACCCCCTCCCTCTTAAAGGCTATGAGTTTCAGACAGTTTGGTGCCACAAGGTCCGGAACCAGTAATGGGCCGAATCGTGGCTAATGAGCTCCCAATCGCACAAATGGGAGCATGTGGTGTAGTGAGCCTCAAACCACTGCGTCTTCTGCAGACTTGTCAAGGTACAAGTTTGAGAACCAACGTGATCCCCTTTGTATTCAACCAGTAATATATTTGTTGCTACATTGTATTTTCTGATCCACTACATGAAGATTATCCATCAAACAGTGTGGACGGGTGCTCTGACATCTTCTTCCTTGGAATTGATTATCCTCTTTGCTTGATATTGCTGTACAAACAATATGAATCCCTTCCTCTTCATCGGATGAAGTTCTTAGTTCCACAACAGACTTTGACGAACTTTCATGAACAGAGCACGACTTGAACCACAGCTGTGTTCCAGAAATTGGTCATAGAGTTGCAAAATTGACATTTATGTCCATGAATGTTGCGTATCATTTGAAGAGAGTAATAGCTTGCTTCCAAATCGCAAAGAAAAAGAGTCCCCAATCCTTCGCACCACTACATCTTGGCACCCCTTTGGCCTGTGGTTGTAATGGCTAAAGTAAACCAAATGACAAAGAGATGTTGACGTCATTTAAGCGAGTGTGAGCCATTTCTTGTTAAACTGACACCCACAACAAACCAATTCCGTCATCGTCAATGGGTGCTTTCCACAACCCCAAACATACCAGTTCATTTCTGACACAGTCATGACGAATTACAAACCGTTCTTGTGTTTGTGATATAACAGGCCTGCATCGGTGGGAGCAGCACATGCAGTGTGTTAGGAGATGAAGGGTCGATGAGAGCCAAGTTGTTGTCAGAAACAGAAACACACAACTAACAATGCACCTCTGAGAACCACCATTGACCATATGGTGGCACTTAGTGGAACTCTTTGTCAGCATCATATTGTTTAGTCTCATATCTGCCTGCTTTAAGAAAGAAAGGAATATGTTTATGTTTACTCCCCTAATGGAATTTGGATTTGTGCAATGGATAAATATTTACAGCCAAGATGAAAAGTCATTTATTAGGTTTATGTTTATTCTCAGGATTATGCGGGTGGGATTGGAATAGTTGGTGGGATTTCCTAAACAGAATGGTTTATGAAATAGAGTTATCTAGGAGAAATTGGCATTGTTTCAACTCCCCTGTTTATTTTGCGGTGATGTCACTATATGTCTTCATCTTTTTGGTGGGATGATCACTTCAAGTGCTGCCACATAGTGCTGCTACATCCTGAACTCAGGACATGCATCAACGCAATCCAAATGAAACAGAACATCCCATTTTATTCTCAGTTTAACCCGATCCCCCAACAAGTGGAGGTCTAGTGAACCTGAAGCAGCAATATATGAGGTTAGTTTCAGGTTACCAAGTGGATGATTGTCCACCCAGCTCACAGAGAGTTGATTCACTGAAAGAGTAGAAGGTGATCAATGGTCCATTGCATCAGATAAGCACCTGACTGGGTGGCTGGATGGATCCCGTCTCATGAGCTGAGGGTAAACAATGCTGTCCCAGAGTCACCCAAAGGCACCTGAAAATGAAAGGACAATCAGAGCTTTTCAGAGCGGGCAGCGAGTTGATTGGGCAGGTTAGTCTGGGGTGAGGAGGGCGGCCGAAGCAATAAAGACCCTGCGATTAACATGAAAATAACTTGGTTGATGGATTTGGTGACAGTGATCAAGTGTATGTGTGGTTTCTGTGGAAGTGCAGCGAGGATCTCAGAGCAGTAGTATTGCTAGGTTTGCGTCACAAAGAAAAAACAGACACTGTTTGCCGTAATTGTTGATGGATGGGCTGTTAATGGAAAGAAGATGGGTTCGGATAGAACTCCAGATGGAAAAAACGAGGGATGAAGAAAGACACCATCTTCCCTACTTGGCGCTGTACTGGCTCCCTCTCAAGCCATGATCTCACATGCATGAGCAGGAACACCTGTTCAGAGCTGACGGTCTCTGTGGCATATTGATATGTAGCTGCCGAAAGAGACAAGCAAGAATTGTTGTACCAAACATCTGCTGAGCTGGATGCTGTTAAACAATAAAGCTCAGTGATGTTAAGTCAAAGTCTCGGGTTTCGGTTCATAGTAGTAAAAAGGGAAAGAGAAGGGGAGAGAAGAACATTGCTCTATAGTACACACTCCTGAAGATGTGTCTTTTGGGTATCATCAACAGTGTTTACTCTTTTCACCATGTAGTCTGATTAGCATTAAACTCACAGTACAGGTCAGGCTGATGGGAATGCAATTAGTTTGGCCAAAAAACAAAAGATTGGACTCATTTGAATTTTGATCTAATGATGGTTGGTGCTTGAGGGAAAGTTAAGTTACAACAAATGATATTGAGGGGACAAGAATTTCTAAACTAAATGTCATGGCAATCAATCCAATAGAAAGTCATACTCATGATGGCCCTACAGTAAGTCAGGGTGTCACCAAATTAAGAAGCCTATAATTTATTTACAGGGACCCAGAAATGTTGCTAACACTTTGTAGAATGCTTAAAATGTTTGTCAAAGACTTCTCAAACATCAGAGGTGCTATGAGGAGGCAGGTTAGCTATGTTTTTCTAATTTCCTTCAACACAAATGCCACAAATGCCAAAATGACACGTTTTGTTTAGAAAAATGTACTTCACAAAATAAAACAAATGCAACAGAAGTTGCTATTTTCATCAAACAACAAATCTTATGAATGATCTTTCTACATTTGTATAAGTGCATGCGTGCAAAGAAATCTGTGTCATGTGTCTGTATGTTTGCAATGCTTTCATGTGTATTCCCATCTTGAGCCTGCAGCAAAGTAATATAGGCTATGTATATTTTTTAAAGCTATTCACTTCACTTTTTTTTTTAATCGACCTTTCTGTAACCATTACCTCATGCTTTGAGATCATACACATGTCACACAAACACCATATTTAAAGACTGCAACTCCTTCCCATAAACTGCAAGAAATATGCCTTCCCAAGCCTGGTGCAGGATGAATTTAAAAATAAATCATGCCTACTTCCTGTTGTGTTTGGATTGGCAAAGAGCTTCGTCACTAGTTTCACTGAAAGGTGTTGTCAGTCTGTTTGTGTGCACACTGCCCGGGGCTGGCCAGAAGACAGTAGTGTGTGTCATGGTGTGGCATTCTTTTGTATGAAGTCCTTTCAGGCCTAAGGCAAGCCGACTGATGATTGTCGTACCAACACACCAAATCAAGTCATCATTAAGTACTCTGATGATACTGCAATAATATCTCTGCTCAGTAACACAGACGACCCTGAGCTGCACCAACAGGCTGTAAATCAGGTGGTTGAGTGGACTGATAACAATGCTCTTGAGATCAACACCAAGAAAACTGAGGAAATCATTTTTGGCTCACCATCTGACTCCCATAAAGTCCCCATTGTCATCCATACAGATGAAATCAAGCAGGGAGTTTCATACAAATACTTGGGTGTAATGATTGACCATCTGCTGTCATGGAAGGATCACATTGAATATCTGTGCAAAAGGACAAAACAAAGAATTTATGTTCTCTGCCGTTTTAGGTCTTTTGGGGCGAGCAGAGAAATTCTTCTGTTGTTCTTTACATCTGTGATCTTGTCTTTTCTGCAGTACTGCAATACTACCTGGTACAAATGTTTGTCAGCAGCTTTAAAATCAAAACTGCTCCACCTGTTAAAAATCTGCTCAAAGATTGTTGGTCAACCCTGTCAGAGACTCTATGACTCAGCCTATCATAACAACCTAGTGAGGCTGTCCAACAACATCATCTCTGACCCAAACCATGTTCTGAACACTGAATATGAACTGCTACCGTCTAATCGGAGATACAGGGTCCCACGATTCAATAAAGTCAGACTGAAGCATCCTTTGTGCATCAGTCAATCCTCACAGTAAATACAGAGCTAAATCCCAGATCAAATGCACGCTGAAGGTTCTTTGAGCATGTTTTCTCTCACTTATTGTGCTGTTATGTTAAATGTTTGTTGTTTGTGTTTCATGTATTGTGTCTGGATATTTGTCTGTTGATGTTGGACATGGAGCTGCTGTGACGCAAGTCAAATTTCAGACTTGATCTGACCAATAAAGTATTATCGTATCAATTATCGTATCGTATTGATTGTGCATAGTGACACAGGAAAGCACAATTACATGTCTCAGAGTATCCCAGCTTATGTCTTCAAGTGACATTTTTCTGCCCTTCTGTGAGAAAAAATATCACAGGAACAGGATTCTCGCCATACGGGAGGGGTCGGAGGATGAGCAAGTGCTTGGGAAGATCAACATGAAGAGGTCAAGCTGCCTGTAAAGACGGACACTTGATCTCTAATCTCGATAAAAGGGTGACGGCTGGATCTGGTTAAGTTAAACTAACAACAGCATGATTGTAAAACAGCTTTATTTACTTCACGACTTCCCCGCCTTCAGACGTTCCTGGAAAAACCTGCAAATATTCTTTATGTGTTGCTTCAATTAATGCCCTTTCACTTTCAGGACATGTTTTTGTTTTGTCTCCCAGAAGGCAGCCGCTCTGTTCCTCCTGTGACTCTGACCAGAGCCCTGATGTTTTCAGCTAAACACACAGTGGAAGTCTCTCATTTGACAAACAGCAGTTATTCTCAAGGAGGTTTGGTATACCAAGAAGAGAGGCTATCTACATGAAACCTGATGCTGGTGAGCTAAGCTTTTACTGATCCCACAAAACACACGCACTCTCTCACACATACAGGGCTTATGATTTACGCCCGCCTGTGTAGTCAAGATGCCCCGAACCAGCTGCACTAATTGATAACAGGGTAGTTTATGAGTGCGATCATCACTCCGACTTCTGCAAGTGGTTTGGCAACTCTCAGCAGGGGTTGTGTGCTTTAGCACACAGGGCTGCATGTCTTCCCATTGTTTAATGCTATTGGGTTTCTTTTTGTAATCTATCAATTTGGAGCCCTCTTCTGTGTGTAGGTGATTGAGGTCAGAGAGCTTTTTCTTTTTTTTTAACTGTGCAAGTTAAAATGCACTCTATGTTCGTAAATCAAGATATCTGAAGACAATTAAAGATATGTGGAGAATAGTTGATACTGTGAGATCAGCTGATGGAAGGGGAGTATAAAGCCAAGAAGGCGAATGAGATTAAAACAGAGTTTTATAAAGACAGCCAGTATCACTATTTTGATAGTACAGAGTCTTGTTGATACTCAAATGCAGTATTATTTGACAGAAAGCTACAAAGTTAGTCGTGAGTTTAGTAGACAGATGTCAAGGTGTTCACAGCTGGGCCATGTCCACAATCATGCAATCTAATGCTAGACATCTAGATACACCGCAATGCCTTTACCCACATAAATGCCAAGTGAATGGCATGTCCCTCTGTATGGGCTAAAGGTGCCTGGTTGATGACTGTAACAGACAAGGGGACACAAGGGATGGAGAGGTGGGAAAGTAAAGATTGAGAGGAACTATTTAGTAGCCTACACAGTTCATCCCTCTGTGTGTAGTCAGGAAATAAAGGACTGTGTTATCAACTGCTTGGCAGCTAGCTACTGTAGAGAGGAGCGGATGGAAGATGAGATCCTCCTCTCACTGGAAAGTTATAATCCAACAAGAGTTACAGCCCCTGTCATCCTCATCATTGCAAGTGGCAGGTGAATTTCAATTAGAGTGATTACTGTGAGTCAGAGATTAGACTTTATGGAAACAGATCAGTCATGTAAGAACGGCAGTGAAATCAATTGTTTTGAAAAAGATAATCTTTGACAGTATTAATTTGCATTTTATGATTTTGTGATGGTTACATTACTTTTCAAAGGTAGTTCTTCCCTTGTTTCATTAATTTATTCAAAAGGACATCAGACAGAAAGGAACCTTTTTGTAAATCTGCCAACGTTAGCCAGGCAGCTAATTTTCAACTGCAGTCCTTTGTGAAATGTTTGGTGATGGTAAAAAAAAGATACAAATAAGCACTCTCATGATAAAACCACATAAAAACAAAGCAACATAACATTAGTACAGTAATACATCTACAATATCCACTATTGAGTTTCCCACAATATGCAACCAAGGGCTGAAATGCTAACAAAATGCCTTAACTGGCTAGAAAACATAGATTTCAGCATGTCAAATAACTACTCTAGCATCGTCAGTCTACCAGTGTTGCTTCTGCTGATAACTAAAATAATGATAAGATAGGACAACTAGCCGTTGCAACTAGCATGCTAATGTTAGTTTTGTCAAAGCGAGCTACTGAAATATGCTTCGGCTCCTATAATGCTGCATAGCTTTCTGACTCTTTCTTATTGCATACTGTGAAAATAATTTAGCCTTACTGACAGAAAAATAAATAGCAGGGCTTAACAATGGTTTGTCTCTATAGCATTGCATTTGAGCAACACAAAGCAACAAAACACAGCCGAGGAATATATTAATTTATACAGCCATTATGATAGAGAACTTGATAAAAATGTTAAAAGATGCAGTTACAAGATAGTACATTGGTAATACACATAAAACAAGCAGCACATAGTTGAAATACACAACTCTAGAAGAGCCTAAGTGTTATTGAATATTTCATACAAACCAAGGGCCTTCAAAACTGACCATCTGGTAAATGGTAATCTGGAGTTATGTTTAGTGAGTGTATGTTTACCCTGCTGCAGCCTGCTTTCCAAGTGATTTCATAACAGGTGTATCTGTTAAAGTTACAAGAACACTTATATTTAAGCTTCATTTTATTGCATTTCCTGCTCACATTACCTGACAGCTTTCTTATTGTTTTTCAGCAGGTAGGCACATGACGGCTCACCTCCCCATCAGGAACAGCAGCACTAATAAAATACTGCCACGGGACAAACATGTAGCAAGAAACTGCCTATTCTTTATTTTAAATGCTGGAAAACTAATAAAAGGGGCAGCCTTTGGCCTGCTTTTGAGCATGAGCCAGCACATTAATAACATCTTCAGCTGAAAGATTACAGTGTTTCTAACCTAGAGGATTTATTTGTTATAATAAAATTGCTTCTTCAGCCCCTGGGTAGTAAAGAGGATTATAAAGGGAGTCAGTGTATTCAGCTCCACACCTGCTCACTGCTGCATCTGAGGAGAAAACACCCTTGTTTGCACCCAAGAGAAGCACACACTCTGAGGTGTTTCAACTTGTTGGAGGACAAACATAGAAGATTACCGCTGAATAGTTGCTGCACACATCCACTACAGGGTGGGATAATAACCCTGGCAGGCCGCAACGCTGGTAAAAAAAGAACATTCTGAGTGAAGCTCCTCCAACTTGTGTATTTATTATCTTTAATTCTGTCCTGCAGCAAGTGTGTCTTTTTGAGAGCCGATCCCTTTCTTTCTATGCTGTTTGGGACCTGCCAAAAAGTCCTAAAGCTGAGGCAGACAATCTGAGAAGCCTGCGGGGCTCGCCAGCACCCAGGTGAAGTTAAGAACCACTGATGGCATGAAGTCATGCTGCAAGCCTACACATGCAGCCCCACCAGCAAACACTCACAAAACAAGGGAAGAGCAACACTTTCTTTTCACCGCAGATTGAACATTCTTGGGGAAGAGGAAGACTTAGAAGAATTGGCGGGAGAATAGTTATTGTACTGAATTGTTGTTTTTACTCAACAAGTCCTCAAACTCATACGACCAAATAGGTTGATTGTTCACCAGCTTACTACGATCTATAATCACGTTTTAAAGTTTTCGACCTCTAGTGCTCCCGTTGACTGCAAACGCTCCGGTGTGCCGTATATTCACAAATAACCTTCTCTATAAAATCCTAAATTATAGGATAGTTTGGCCATTAAAAATCTTTTTGATTACATTTCTAGCGAGAAGTGTATATTGTACTTTTAGAATCCACGTCCAGTGGATGTTGGATCTATAGTTTGATAGATGTTACGAAGATTATTTGAGGTCTCGCCAGGATAACGTGTATATACTACGTCTTTCCCCCTATTCATTTCTATTGACGGCAGCGTCCATGTAAAGTTAGCGTCAACCCTCACGGAGTGAAAACAGTATTTCCGGCCTCAAAGTTTTCATAATAAAACCGTATTCCCCTCACTGTCAAATGATTTTACAGTGATATCTGCACTACTGATCCACTAAAAAACATCAGTGTATCCTTGTTAATTACACAACATTAATTGGTTTAAATTGTGTACAATGCTTTTGTGTTTTTCCCATAGGTTTTTCCCTTTCGATTCTGAGAGACACATTTATTTTTTCAGAGGTTTTGATTGGCTAAAACATCTAACCATGGGCGTAGGAAGCATCCTGAATGTGGGGGGAAATTTTTAACGAGGGGTTTGGGGATCCCCCCACGAAAAAAATAATAGATTTCCTGTATTCTGGTGCATTTTAACAGGTGGTTTGATACTTTTATGTGGCTATACTAGCATGAGGAAAATAATGGGTACATTTTGTAATTTCATCCAGTAGTAAAGAAAGGAAACATATTTGATTATTAATTCAAAGCCGTCTTTGAATGAATAAAAAGCAGTTTAAATGCACATTTTTTGTACATTTATATACAACAATAAATAGATGGTTGGTGAAGTGATCATTATTTATTGAGCAGTATACTCTTTCACATTGAATCATAACAAGTCATACTGAATGTAAATACAACTGACTCTAAAGTAAGTTCCAGTCCGTGACATTGGACATTTTGAAGACTCAAAGTCCCAAGCAGTAGGTAGAATATTAGCTAGTCTTTGTAATGTGCACAGAAAATAAATAGTTAACTGAATAGTGGGATGGACATTTACTATAAGCACTCAGTAAAACATAAACACACACAAAAAGCTTCTGAATGATAAGAAGTATAATTAAAACAAAATGCACATTACCATTTTGAGAGAGAGTACCTAAGTTAAAGAACTCCGAAAATAATCTCTTATCGAACTGAGGCTCCAGTAAAACACACTGACTGCGTCTCTACATGGACATCATAAGCCGTTTATGAGTATTATCCCGGTTATGTTCATATTGGGAATATGGTGTTTACATGAGCACATAGAGATCAGGTTATTCATGTTCCCTGTTTACATGATAAATACTAGTAACCTGGCATTTTGATGCAATTTCTCATCTAAACTATTCAGTATGTGTATCTCTCTATCATGACATAACGACGAAACTCCTCTCAAGAAGTGAGACGCTTTTGCCGCAGCCGCCGCCATCACTGTTAACTGATTAACTGCTACCAGCTGAAGACTTACTTTCCTCTTCTTTGAATTTTTTTTTCTTATGTCCATGTTGTCTGGGGGAGAAAACATATCAAACCAAGAGATCGTCAGCTTTGATTTTCGCTGTATTAACCATTTCCTGAACACTTGGTATGTGTGCCTTACCTCTGCTACCGGCATCGCTTCATACAACAGGTCTGAGCTGTCCAACTATGGCAACACTCCTTGAACATGCGTGCGTGCGCTATGGGAGAATCTGCCTTGGTACAAAGTAGCAGTGAAAACATGGTACGGAGTTTCATTGATTTGGGCATTCTCTCAATAAGCAAGTGGAATGGATTCGATAGTGAAGCACTGAAACAGCGCTCTACAAAGTGCGGCGAGTGGATAGACAGATTCACGGACTTTGCACATGGTAGAAGTGGGGCTGGGGGGTACTTGTCCCACCCTCATATCCTCAGCTATCGTTCAAGCTCGGTAATTTGGATGTTTTAGCTGCAATGCACGTTGGGATATGGTGTTTATGCGATATGAAATCTGATTTTTTTTTTTTTAAATAACAAAATAATACTTTAATCCGAGTGTACTTGCTTTTCTCTTTGAAAGTCATCACATGACGGCATTGTAATACACGGTCTCGGCTACATTAAATATTACACTGGCCGTAGTTCTTTATTTATAGAGCCCTGATTAGAAGACTTCTGGACAAACTGGAAGAACTGCCACCGAAACTGAATACGTGACGTGGATCATAAATATATCAGCAATTAAACAACATCTTCAATTTCTCTTAACACAATACGTATCCTTGCAGTATCAATTATAATTTCAGCTGACTTCTATATTTGATCCAATTGGTAGATAGGTTATGTTTACACCATAACGGTGCACAGCTGATAGAAAAGGACTTGTAGTTTTTAAAGATATTACTGATTTTCTTTGAATATAAGAATGTAAATACTGAGTTGAGAAAATACTCAGGGGATTTGGGTGATGGGAGACACATCTATGGAATCAGAATTTCAATAGCTTACCGTTAAATGACGGATACATCTTTCTGTCTGTGATGTTTTACAAATCAGATATTAATGTGTAGAACTACAATATGTGAAATAATATAGCAATATCCTGTACAATTTGGTGAAAACATGAATAAAACTACACATCTTCAGATGTTATACATACATACAAGTGTCCTACACTAATAATACAAAGTTATTATGGCATTGTATACTGTGTGTTATTTGTAACATCTTCAGAAACTACCTTTCCAACTCCTCACCAGTTGACTGTTACAGGTCTATACAGGTTCATGGTACAATGCATAAGCTTCAAATCAAGAGACTGAAACTGTTTTTCTTTACCGTTCTGTTTTAATTTCACAATAAAGTTAATAGTAATATTTTGTTTGATATTATTATGCTTTATTAACTAGACCACTGGGTCATGTTAAGACCATCTTTTCTGTCGATTTGGTGTTACAAATATCAAAACAATATATGTGTGGATAACAAAATACATCCATCATAAACTAAACTGGAAACTTATACTGGAAAATATAATTGATTGTCTAACTGTTTAGTGCAGGATGTCTAAAGATATTAAAGGTCCCCTATAATAGCCTACTGTTTTTCATCAATATGTTATATGTCTCATAGCCTATATATACAAAACATGTGTCGGAAGTGTTTGGCTCGAAATACAAAACAGATCATGCATTGTAGCATCCCATAAACCCCTCTGTTTGAGCCCTGTTTCAAAGGTGCTGATTCTCTGTCTGTTACTTTAGATGAAAATAAGGAGCCACTCGATATCGGCCGATACTCACTCTCTGCTGATAGATCTGTGCTCTCTAAAAATGCAGATCGCGAGAGCCGATCGCATGACGTAAAATGATGACGTAAAATACATGACACTTTTCTCTATGCGCGGCAAAACAAGCTCGCCAAAATGGCTTCACCAGTCTGGTAGTATTTTAAGATGTCCGAAAATTACAATAAAATAGTGGTATGTAACGTAAGTGAAGCAGAAATTCTGCAGCTCCACCCGCTGTGACGGACCGGTGAGCGGAGCAAAACACACACTAATGGCGCATTTCCACCATGGCACGGAGCGCGGTTTAAGCGTGCCGTGTCGTACTTTTTCACCCTTTTTCTGGCCCGACAAAATCGTGGTTCTATCGGGGCAAACAAACAGTGCTGAGTCGGGCTTGCTAAACTAGAGAGATAATCGCTGGCAAGGGGGCTACAACTACAACAAGATGAACATATTTGACCATGATTTAATTGTAATACACGTTTCAAAATGATGCCGAAGTAACAACATACTGATACCGTTAGTAAAAACCATTAATTAATGCTTTGACAAGTCTGCAGACAGACGGCAGGCGAAAAACCTTTTAAAATGGGTGTTGTCTAAATGGAGATCGGCTAAGCTAACGCAATATATGCTCCGACCGTCCACACTCACAACAACGGCCTACAGACATAAATAAACCAGCGACTGTATTCGCCATGACACAGACAGTCTGTGGTTTGTACTTGTTTAACTTTTGTCTAGTTTCTGAACAGATAGGAGCTGTGAGCTTGAGTGTTAACAGCTAACGGCTGATGTTGTTTTTCTGGGGTGCTCATTGAAGATGATGTCACAGCTCCGCCTACACTCCGTTACTATAGATACTACCCCAGTTCCTAAACTGTAATGGAAGCGCAACATTAAAGTGAGCCGGGCCTAACAAGGCCTAACAAGGCCTAACAAAACCGTACTAAGTCGAGCGAGGCCTGCGGTGGAAATGCGCCATAAGAGTTAGACCTAACACACTTAGCTATTTTATCTACCTCTGGAACTAGCTAAACTATAAATATATTTATTCTTCACTGTCGGGTCAGTCATTACTGGATCAGTGAGCTGCATGAAACAATACTGACAGGCACAGGCTGTCAGGAGAGAGAGAGGGGGGGGGGGGAGAGAGGAAAAGAGAGCGCTTCCGCTAATTTCTCCCATGTTATTATCCAAAGTTAATGTAAACTTGAATAATGTATTTGAATGTAATAATTATGTTGGTTGTTGTTTGTGGAAGCGCCAGTGAATGAGCCCCATTAACTGAGTTTTAAACATCACTTTAAATGGACGATCCCCATAGGTCCCGCCCACTCGATCGGATTGGCCGATTCTGATTCCGGCAATCGGTGATCAGCGATCGGCCCCAAAATTGGCGATCGGAGCATCCCTACTCACAAGCAAACTTGACAGAGTGACAAACACTTATAGAAAGTACGGCCAGCTCCAATAAATAATACACCATTTCATAAACATGAGAACGATGTTTCAGAGTGTAACCCAAGCTTGTGGGACAGTATGTTGATCTGTATGGAAGGCATACTTGTCAACCCTCCCGATTTTCGCAGGAGACTCCCGATTTCATTGCCCTCTCCCGGTTTCCTCCCGGGGTCATATTTCTCCCGCATTTCTCCCGATTTCTGCCAAAATCAGATTACTCAGGACTGTTTCCACTCGGACTTTAATACAGCTACACCATTGTTTGGTTTCCATGGTAACACGTCTCTTTAGTAGCGGGCGCAACTGAAAGTCTGAGAGAGTGAGGCAGATAGTCACAGAAAACAGAACAAAAATATAAAAATAAAACTAAAAACAAACTACTCTACTCACTCCTTTCCTGCCCAGACATATGCTCCATCAAGGATGGTGCTACAGGCCGCAAGGCATTGCACTTAGAACTACAATATAAGCATGTTAATGTTAATCTAACAGCTCCGGCGATCCACTAGCGGCGATCCACTAGCACCCCCCCCCCCCATTTTGCATTTTGAAATGCTCCCGATTTCTGAGGTCTCAAGGTTGGCAAGTAAGGTGACCCGAGTTAATCACCTCCTCTGCAGGTGCTTTAGGTGGGTCTCTAAAGAGAAACAGGCGTCTGCTTTACAGCCGGATGATGACAGTTTTTCTAGACTATGGAGTGGCAGGGGAACAAATCCACACAAGATGCACACTATATTAGCCCACATGCAACCTCACCAACAACAAATACGTTCCCTTCAGAGAAACCCATTTCACACCAATCTAGCACCCTGAGATTGTGAGAGACTGTGACGAAACAGAGGGAAAGAAGAAAAGAAGATGAGTGAGAACAAAACAAGAAAAAAGACACTTTGATTTTTTAAAGTCCTTTGATTAATGAGGTCACAGCAAACACTTTAAAACACCCAGAACACAAACCGCACACATACTTTCACACACACCTCCGTAGCACCCTGCAGCCTCTCACTGCAATAATAGAAGAAGAAAGAAACCCCAGCAGGCCATGTCTACAGACATAACAATAACAGTATACCAGTGAGTATACAAACATAAAAATGTACCAGACCCGCCAGTAAAGGTCTGATTTACACACCAGTGGATGTGTGGAGTTTTTAGCAGATGCTGCAGATTTTTTTTAAAGCATTCCATGTTTATAGGTTGCCAAACTACTTCTGCTGCTTAACTGTTTTATTAATTCCAAATAAATCAACATGTGGTTTCCTTATCTCAGCGAGACAATTAATCGAAAACAGAGACTATTTTTTGAAATGTTCCCTAGTGATGCATATATTTTGGAAAATGTTAATCCAAAACATAATCAATAACAAAACATTATCCATTTGAGTGTTTTTTTGCATGACAAAGGTTGCTGTTCTGCATCTAGCATCAAACACTTAGCATTTTGAGCAAGGATGAGATTCCGCCAAATAGGCCATGTTGGCAAAATAATTACAATATAACTAAAAGGTAACTTTCTCTACATGTTGTTTTAAATGTCAACATGCAACCAATTGCTGTCTGGAATAAATGTAACTTTAAACCTTTACAAATATAGATTCAAGCTGTAATAATAGGCATTTTTCACTCCAACAGAAACAACACAGTGTACACGCTAAAACTGAATAAAGTAAGGAAAGTTGACGAGGTTACATTAATCAAACACATGATTTCTCAGTTAATTCCAAGCCCAACCCCTCATTAGACCCTGCTTTAGGCAGAACAAATGTCTGTTGCCCTGCCATGATCTTTTGGGTGGAGACAGCTTATATAAAAACAGAGACAGAGACCTGAAGGAAGGGAGATGGACAAATGGCACGTCTGGCATGTATAATGTTTCTCTCTGTATATATAATGAAATCTCTCTCCAGTCAACCACAAAGAGAGCTAAAGTTACCCTGTGACTAATGCACTGTCCCTCTACTTTCCTACAACTTTTCAAACCACCTTCACTTTCTCTCATCTCAACTTTTTTCCTCAATTCTCGACTCCTTCAATCTCTGTCTTGTGGAACTTTTTTCTTATCTCCGTCCACCTTCTGGCTCGGTTCAGTGAGACACCAAACATTTTATGTCATTATGTCATCAGCCACAAAGCCACGTTACAGATGGAAGTAAGCAGAGCTTTGCACCTGGTTGACGACAGCTGACTGTGAGGCTCTCAGGAGTCATTGCGGGGGGTTCTCTGGAGTTCATAGGTGAAGAGATCTTGATGCTATGGGACAGAGAGATGAGGTGAATGGGAGTGCTGAAACAGACTCCAGACAGAATCAAGTATCAGTCCAACATCTTCGAAGTGTCTGGTAACCTCCAAAACGTTTAGAAATAAATCTTGCCGATAGTCTGCAATCTTTTTTGTCCCTGTTTCTTTTGTATTGTCTTTATCTTTGACACACACATGAGGACATGCATTTTCCTTTACACATGAGGAAAATTGTCTACATTCACTTAATCATCTCAATCTACCATAGCCCAGAAAACGTTAAACCTTTAGGATGATTATGAACCATAAATATTGCAAAAAGTCTTACTATCTTTATTTTTTAGTGAAGTAGTTTTGCACTGCAGAACTCCACTGCAGCATTATCTTCCAAAAAGAGAAATCATTGTAATGTGAATGCATAGTTATTTGACTTTTTATGGCTATCCTCATAGATATGAATTTTAAATATCCGTACACTACCGTAATTAAATATACATGTCTGCCAAAAATGACATTTCCAAACAGAAACTTCCACAATCTAAATCTTTAAAAGCACCAACTGTTTCTCATAAGTACAGTGTCATGCACAGTGCACACACAAACTCACTTTTGTTGCAGGCACACAGATATCACCAGCAATTTCAATCAATCACACTGTCTTTTAGTTTTTATGCCAGTTCAGACAGCTAGTGAATAAGCTCAGTTGGATGCTCTGTAAAGGACTTTGTAACAAATCTCCTTGTCGTCTTTAAACTGGTCCACATGCAGGGTATATTCCCAGTAATACCCCTGATCCCTCTACTTATATTGGTATGTCTTACCAGTTGTATCGTCTTTCACATACTGGACCTTTATCTTCAGCTATACATTAAACATGATATTGATTATGCATTTTACATAATATCCATGTACATGACTCATACCTCTACATAATCTATTTACTACAGTAACCTCATACATGTACTTAGTGTTTGAAAATGCTAAGGTAAGCAGTACAATCACTAAACTTCTAAAAGCTCCACTTGTGTTCTTGAATTAAGTTAATTTATACAACTTGAGTGAGATCTTATTCAGATAAAGACCGACTTGTTTCAAGAGATCTACCTACCTAAGAATTAAAGTTAATTCCAAAGCAGCAGCAGCTTGGGTGACAGTGTACAGTTTCCACTGAACGCGGTTGAATGTACTGTTTCCATACAGTGAAAGTGTGATGCTAATGTCTCATAATTGCTAGCATGTGTCCAAGTGTATTAAAGAATGGGTATTTCTTTCAGGTGTTTTAGCAGCTCAAACCCTTTCTTAAAGGTGTTTTTGCAATCACTTGTGTGTCTTTCCAGACAGGGAGCAGCACAGTTGAGGGGTTTAAACCCTTGGGTAATAGAATGAAACTGCCTGATAAGGTAAAGCTAACCAAGTCAGTGTCATTTTTAAAGTCACTTCTTAAAGATACAAATGGACAGTTAGGAAAAAATCCAGGTCCTTTTGTTAGCACTTTGTTGCGAAGTGTTTTCAGTGCATGCAACGTCCCGGGTTCATTCCAAGTCTTGGGACCTTTCTTCCATGATGCCACTCTCTCTTTACCTGTCAGAGTCTCAACCCAGTCTCACGGCATTTCGTGTTATAGTCACGACGTTTAATCTATTGATTCGTGTTCACCAACACGATTTTCTCCTTTTTTTCGTGTCAGACAGAACGATTTTAAAAGCAATGTATTTCTATTGGTAGTATGTTTCGTGCCTGCACCCCGTCTTTTTGTCCGGTCGGGTTTTGGAAGACCGGAAGCTGTGTGGTTCATAAAAACATGTTCTTACTCAATATAAAGCCATGATTATTGTTTTTATTTTTTAAACCGTATAATGTCTGACTTTTTTTGCCGTCCGTGAGGAAAAGAAATGGGGCTCAGAGCCTTAGAATACTGAAATCTGTATTTTTAAAATCTTTTTTTCCTTCTAATTTGTTATTCTTTTCTAAATAACACACTGTTATTTACTAAACAATAACACACAATTATCCTCTTTTTTTATTTATTTGTTCAATTCTATAATATCGGGCTTTTTTGCCGTCCGTCAGGAACTGCATTTCAAAATAAAGTCATCGGAAACAGATACACACCCACTGAACTGATTACCCAAGATCCTCAGCTTGAAGCTCGGTGATTGGATGTTTTAGCCGCAATGCAAGTTGGGATATGGTGTTTACGCGATATGAAATCCAAAAACATTAAAAAAAATAAAATACTTTATTCAGAGTGTACTTGCTTTTCTCTTTGAAAGTCATCACATAACGGCATTGTAATACACGGTTCGGCTGCATTACATATTACACATCTGCCGTAGTTATTTATTTATAGAGCCCTGATTAGAAGACTTCTAGACAAACTGGAAGAACTGCCACCGAAACTGAGTATGTGACGTGGATCACAAATATATCAATATATTGATACATAGCAATTAAACAACATCTTCAATTTCTCTTTACACAATACGTATCCTTGCAGAATCAACAGCTGACTTTTATATTTGATCTTATTGGTAGATAGGTAACAGTGCACGGCTGATAGACAGGGACTTGTAGTTATTAAAGATATTAGTGATTTTCTTTGAATATAAGAGTGTAAATACTGAGTTGAGAGAATAGTCAGGGGTTTTGGGTGATGGGAGACACATCCATGGAATCAGAATTTCAATAGCTTACCGTTAATTGACAGATATACCTTTCTGTCTATGATATTTTACAAATCAGATATTAATGTGTAGAAGTAAAACATGTCAAATAATATAGCAATATCCTGTAAAATTATGTGAAAACATGAATAAAACTACACATCTTCAGATGTTATACATACATAAGTGTCCTACACAAATAATAAAAAGTATAATTTGTTGTGTTAACACTTTAAACTTGACAGTTTTTTAACCCGCACTGCCTAATGGTTAAAGCACGTTATTGAATCATTTTTTTAATATGTTATATTTGATGAAAAAAATATTAAGAATACATACTTTCATAGGGGGAAAGTAGAAGGTCAATGATAGAAATATCAAATATCAAATATCAAGAAGATACTGTAAGTGATCTCTACAATAAAACAATTTAGTGCCGGATGTACAAAGATATTAATAGGAGGATGTGCAAAACAGAAAAACGAATTAACCTTTATTCAAACATTAAAGAATATTTTAGGTTAAGGTCTTCTTTTAAATAAGAAAAAAGCTTTGGGGGTATGTACAGATAAATATTAAGCTGACAAAGTACTTAACGTCTAATATATTGCTTTCCTGCAATGTTAACTATGTTGAAGCACTTATTTTAACTGATATTATGCATATTAATTATACTCTTATGTATGTAGATAGCAGTGACGTGCGGTGAGGTTCATGGCTGGTGAGGCACTCACTCTTTCAGAGTCAGATTTACAAATATTATATTTTGACCTTAATGGAAATATTCGGCTATTTTCAAAAGCTTTTTTAGTCTGATGCTTCAATTCATTTTAAACAGACCGTTCAACAAAAGGATACCCAACATCTAAATATTGGATTGTTCTTTCTTAGTAAGATCCCATTTTCATTACAATTGTGGTCTTACCTTGAATTGAAGATGAAGTCCATGCTATCCTTCTGGACAACAATCTCTATTACTTTTTTGTAAAAGTCCTCCTTATCTTCCTGTAATTTGAAAAGTCTAGCTTGTTGTTTGTGTCTACCGTCTCTGCGTAGAATAACAGTAGCAACAAGAACCTGTGGGCTCATGTGCGCCCCCTTCAGTGCGGCAGAGGTTATGGCTGCCTCCCCTGGTGCTTTTTTCATTGCCGTTGTATGATGAGACCAGCGAGCCTAAATATCATATACGTAAAATAAGTTATTTAGAGACTATGGATGGTGAGGATAAATGTAATAAAGGGATCTACAAACATTACATTGGTGACATAAAGTGAGATGGTAATAGGCATGTGCTTAGTGCCCACGCTCCAGCCAGTTTCTGTGGGGTGACGCATTCTGAGGTGAGGCAGAGCTCATCTGTGCCTCACCTCACCCCACAGTAACTGGCTTGAGCGCGCTCACAAAATAAGTGCCCGTGTTAAATTAGTGCCCGCGCTCCAGCAAATTACTATGGGCTTACGAGAGGCAGAGCTCGTCCCTGCCTCACTTCTCATCGCTACCCGTAGTTGTAGCGGAGCTCGGCAAATTTGCTGATTTTGACTAAGGCTTAGTGGCCACATGCGTGGACAGCACTTTTTTAGCTCTTATGTCCACAATGGTGTACACTGCTGAATTGGGGTCTTATAGCCACATATGTGGACACTTATACTGCCATCTGGTGGTGTCAGAAGAGTATAACATACAATGGTAAAAATTCAAGATGGCGGCAAATACGAGGGATGATTCAAGTGGCCACTCCAGACACAAACATCGATCAGGTAAGAAGTCCTGCCTTATTTCATGGCTTATTCTTATTTAGATATTTATATAAGCGTTGGATATTTGTCATGACAAGCAAATTTGGAAAAAAAAGTGTAAAAATAAGAACGTAACATGTCGCTAAACATGAAGTACACGTTTGTGTACTTATGGACTGAAGCTCGTCGAAACAGCTAATATACTAGTAAACATGCACACATGTAAAATGAGAAAACAAGTATATCTGGTGCAGCTAAAAGGCTGTACATTGTCTAAATGTAATACATAACAATTCAATCACTAAATACATATATACATACATAAATTAGTTGGATTAAAACGTTGTACAGTACCATTGAAATCCATTGTTTTTATTTCCAGAGCGTTTTTCTTTACACCAAGCTATGCAGCTACTTGGCTTGATTGATGAAGACAACTCAGATTTAGACCTATCTGACAATGATGATCCCATCCTGGATACAAATTACCAACCATCACCACAGGAGGAAAGCAGCAGTGAGGATGAGGGTGACAGTAGTGACAATGAGGACCCCATTCCTGAGCCCACAGAGCAAAGCAGAGGACATAAACGTTGCCGTGGTGCAGATAATGGTTAGTCAAGACCCAGTAGATTTGTGTTTATTTTATGTAGTTAGGGCCTCAGGGCTACGTGAAGGATTGGAGGCAGAATGCTTATTTACATTGACAGGGACAGAGAGTACAGGGACAGGTTCATCCCACACTCCCAGACATCGATGTCGAACTGTACCGATTGAGACTGATCGTGCAGATGATGACTCTGAGGAGCCAACACCAGGACCAAGCCAAACCAAAAAAAATTAAAAGGGAGAGTCCAAACAAGGTAATTGTTATTATTTTAGCATGCCTTGAGGGTAAATCTTCAAATTTCATGTAAACGTCCACACAGATTCAAGTTTTTTTGCTTACATAGATAAAATGTAACTTACTGCAATAAATACTATACATACTAAATACTATTTTATTCTGATTCTGGTTGTGCAGGACGTGGAATACGCTGGAAGGCTACTCCATTGACGCCAAACCTTGCGGAGTATCAGCATCAGGACGAAAGCGATCTGGACAGACATGGCTGGACCCCACTAGAGTATTTTGACCAGTACATCGATAGAGATCTGATGACACTGATTTCAGAATGTTCTAATGCCATGTCACTGTCTAGGAGTGGGGACCCACTCAACATGTCAGTCGATGAGGTCTACCACTTTTTTGGTGCCTGTATTTTAATGTCCTGCATCCGATACCCAACCATTAGGATGTATTGGTCCAAAGCCTTTAAAATCACTGCCATCACTGACAGATTCACGCGTGCCAGATTCTTCAAACTGAGGGGAGCAATAAAAGTGGTAATTGATGATGATGTGCCTGAAGATCTGAAGATGTCTGACAAATTCTGGAAGGTGGGGCCTTTTCTGGAGCGGATTCTGCGAGGCTGCAAGTCTCTGAATCGACCTGATTGCACATCTATTGATGAGCAAATGATACCCTTCACGGGAGCCTGTCCGTACAGACAATATCTGCCAATGAAGCTCAACCCAGTTGGCATTAAGAACTTTGTGTGTGCTACAGCAGATGGCATTGTGCTTGACTTTGAGCTCTATCAAGGTACACAATCACTGATCGAGAAGGTCGAAGAACCCGAGGGCCTGGGCTTGGGAAGCTTAGTCATCGAGCGTCTTTGTCAAACCCTGAAACGCGGCACAAAAGTGTATTGTGACCGGTTCTTCACCACCATCAAAGGTGCGCAACAAATGATGGAGAAGGAGCTGTACATAACTGGTACAATAATGAAGAACCGACTCGCTGGAGCGAACGACAAGTTACCCAGTGACAAAGCCATGAAAAGCGCAGGAAGAGGAACCTCATCAGAAGTGTCCGCTGAAGATGGAAAACTGTGTGTAGTGAAGTGGTATGACAACAAGCCAGTATTGCTGATGTCTGTTGTTCATGGTACACAGCCTGAGGACACCTGCCAGCGCTGGGACAAGAGGTTGAAACAATATGTCACTGTTTCGCGACCAAGCATTGTCCGTGAGTACAATACCAAGATGGGTGGAGTTGACTTGATCGATAGAATGGTCAGTTACTATCGCATGAGCACCCGTACTAAGAAGTGGACAATGCGGATGGTCATGCACTTCACGGATCTGGCTTTAGCCAACAGCTGGCTACTCTACCGCAAAGACCATGCAATATGTGCTGGACCAAAGACAAAACCCATCCAGTTCCTTGAGTTCCGTATGGAAGTGGCAAAGATCCTCTTGGCCCAGTATCACGGTGCAGATGCTGACCTATCGGAACAATCAGAGGAAGAAGATGCACAACAAGGGGTAAAACGTCATGTGACAGAGGTGCCCCATGTCTCGGTCCGTTGGAGGGCTAATGCCCACCTCCCAGAGATGATGGGCCTGAAGAATGCCATGCGCTGCAGACAACCAGGCTGCACTGGAAGAACCCGAGTGCGCTGTGTGACCTGCAAAGTGTTCTTGTGCATGCAAACCGAACGCAATTGTTACTTAGCCTTTCACACATAGGTGATGGCAGTGTGATGGCAGAGATTCTGTGAAGGTCATCAGGTGACCCCTGGTCCTCCGTAAGCAGGCCGGGTCCTTCTGTCCTCAATGTTCCCACCCTTTCACATATCCTATTTTTTACATTACGAATGCAACATTTCACATGAGCCATACTGTGACTGTCAAAAAGGGGCAACATTTATTTTTATTTTTTTTCACTATGACGTTCCGTCATTTGTTGTACGTACCGTGTACGTAACGTGACAATTTAAAAAATGATTTGAATGTTTTATATTTTGTTACAGGCATACAATGTCATCCTGCAATTACTGTTTGCACTGTTGCAGCTTTTCAAATGATCCATGCATTAGTTTTAACTGTCCAAAGGGGCAAAAGTGCAATGTTTCCATGTTGTTTTTACTCTGATATTCAAAACATGTTCAAAAATATGTGTGTATGTGTTATTAATACATGCAAAAGCAGTCAGGAAAAACACTGCTGTGTTCAAGGTGGAAATAAAGAGTTTTTCATTCTATTACTCAATGGTGACTTAATTGGGTTTTATGGAAATTCGGACCAAGAATCCACATATGTGGATTCTTTTTTCTCTAAAAGTACATCATATCAAAAGATGATTCTTAGTTTTTATTCTAATTAGGGTCCAATAAGCCCAAATAGCAAAGAGAAATAAAAAATGCATGTAAAAAAACAGCTTGGGCCTTAGGAGGTTAAAAAGCGATTAGAATCATACATAAAGCACATTTACAACACAGATCAGTGGAGACATTTTATTATTATTACTATTTAGTTTTTCTTTAGTTGTTTTTCCCGTTACATTAAAGTATGACAGGGGAGGCTCTGCCTCCCCTGCCTCCCCTGACCGCACGTCGCTGGTAGATAGTATAAGAAATGTGCAGAATATGACAGTTTAATGGTGGAGGTATACACACATATTGATAGAAGTCTTGTAATGCACTGTTGAGTAACTAAACCGTAGTTGTGTATATGATATGTCAATAAACCTTAGAAAATCTAGAAATCTTGAAAGGGATGTGCAAAATAGCCATTATATACATTCTTTATTTAATTAACTATTAGTAGAGAATAACGAGTAATGAATATACTTTATAGGGATCTGCAGATAAATGTTTAGTCTTTTCAAGCACCAACTATCAAATATCTCACCTTATTATTGGCACTTGACAATCACCTTCCCTGAATTTTACTCAGGTGTAACTAAAGTCTGATTTAAGGGTTGTTTATATTTCACATCATTAATCAGAATCTGCAAAGTATCTAAAATAAATGTGGGCGGGGCTGGACTCGTTCGAGTCCAGTTGTGGATAGTCTGCCATGGTTACATTCCATTTCATAGAGCTGTTTGACGCTCAGCGTAACGTTGGCACACTGCCACTCCAACATCCAATCACAGAGCTTGAAGATTAATCACAGGGTTTGTCAAGCAAGGGGACTGTAGTCCCAAACGATAGCTGAGGATTATGGGTAGTGTAGTGTCTTCGGCAAATCTAAACTCCGAAAAAACTATTTGTTTCTCCGAATTGAAGGGGGAAAACACAATTTTAACCAATCAATGTTGGGTAGTTAACAAGGGTAAACTGATGGTTTTAGTTGATGAGTACTGCATATTACTATGCAAACTTCGAGACCAGAATTATTGTTTTCACCCGCAATTCTGTTGATAGTTATTTCATATCGCATTAACACCATATCTGGTGCATTGCGGCTAAAACATCCAAATCACCGAGCTTCAACCATAGCTGAGGATTTTGGGTAATCAGTTCAGCGGGTGTGTATCGCCTACGTCTGTTTCCGGTGACTTTATTTTGAAATTCATTTCCTGACGGACGGCAAAAAAGCTATTATAGAATTAAACAAATAAATAAAAACAAGGATAATTGTGTGTTATTGTTTAGTAAATAACAGTGTGTTATTTAGAAAATAATAACAAATTAGGAGGAGAAAAAGATTGAAAAAAGACAGATTTCAGTATTCTGAGGCTCTGAGCCCCATTTATTTTCCTCACGGACGGCAAAAAAAGTCAGACATTATACGATTTAAAATAAAAACAATAATCGTGGCTATCGTCCAAATATACAGTAAATAAATAAAGCTCAATAGTTATATTGCACCTGTTTAATCTAGGTAAGAACATAAGTGTAACATTTTATTATAGGTAAATAAATAGAGGTTGTCTGCCCTTTTTTCAACTCTGGCTCTTTATGCTAAGCTAAGGTATAGCTTACCTGGCTGTAGCTTCATATATTAGAGTGGTACTAATCTTGAAGTGGTTACCTGTTGATTTGCTCCAGGAACATCGCGGATACTGTGTGCTGGTCTGGGAAAATGGCCCATATCGGGATTCTGCTGTGCCTGTTAACTGTTTTGGACTAAGAGAAGATCTCTAGTCATTCTGAGAAGTCTACTGGATTCAGGTCTGTTCTGCCACCCGCAGTGGGCATCCCCTGCAAAGGTTCGGATGTGTTGCACAAACAATTACCGGTTGCCTTGTCACAGACAATCTGCTCGACAAAATATGTTTGTCTTTTTTGTTTTTCTGCGATGATGGTTCTTCAGGACTGCTTCTTAAGCTGAAATCACACTCTTGCAGACTTTTCCGGTGTTTCTAAAGTAGATGACAACGTATGTGTGTCGATTAAGAGGAAAAGATGCCTGTTTTTTTGTTGTTGCTATTACTGTCAGGAAATGTACAACCTAACCCTGGTCCGCCCAGTAGTGGTAGTCAGATCGCTACTCCTGCTGATTTTAAAGCTAGGTCTGGGTTGGGTTTCATCCATTTGAATGTGCGCAGTATGTTATGTAAACTAGATTTTGTCCGCATTTGGGCGAGCTTGACTGACGCTGACGTCATTGTTTTATCAGAAACATGGCTAAAATAAATCTATTTTGGCCTCTGACATTGCCTTAAATGGTTATAATATGTATCGTTCCGAACGGCCTAATAAAGGTGGTGGCGTTGGCATTTATGTTAAGAATAAGTTCAGTGTATCCACATTAGTTTCCAAATCTATCAGTAAGCAATTCAAATGTTTAGCCTTAAATATAGAAGTGGCAAAGGGTCAACAGGTCATGGTGGTGGGCTGTTACAGACCCCCCTCAGCTGTACAGGACTCCTTGTCTTCGCTAGCAAATCTTTTATCGCAGCTAGACTACAAGGAAATAGTGCTACTTGGAGATTTTAACTGGGACTGGTTAACTGCAGTATCAGAGGATTTTAAAAACCTTTTTATCTCTTTAAATGTTACTCAGATTGTTGACAGTCCTACTCGCCCTAACATTAAGTCCCCTAATAAATCCTCCCTAATTGATCTCATTCTAACTAATGTTCCCTATAAATACTCATCTGTGGGAGTATTTGCGAATGATGTGAGTGACCACTGTGCTGTAGCCACAATTAGGAACACTAAGGTCCAAAAGGTTAAACCTCGTATTATTATTAAGAGAGACATAAAACATTTTGTGGAGCAGGGTTTTGTACATGATCTGTTTGGTTTTGATTGGGGAAAAATCGATCTGTGTGCTGATGTAGAAACTGCATGGTCTTATTTTTATCTTGGTTTTATGGAGATCTTTGATAGACATGCACCCCTGCGTAAATTTAGAGTAAAGGGACGAGACAATCCTTGGTTTTCTGCTGAATTATCTAGTCTACTACATGAGAGAAACAAGGCCTGGGCAAAGGCTAGGAAATCAGGCTCAGAGGTAGAATGGCTGCGTTTTAGGCAGCTAAGAAATAGCTTCACTTCACATGTCAAAAGTGCTAAGTCGAAGTACTATTTGTCAGTAACCACAGAAAACCTAAATAATCCTAGCAAATTTTGGAAATCCATCAAATCGATATCCACCGGTGAGATCCGTAATGAGCTACCTCCTTGCCTTACCACAGCATCTGGCACTATATCGGACAGGGCCACCATGTTAAATTGCTTTAATAAGCATTTTGTGTCCGGTGGTTCTGTTTGATTCTGTTTCTAACTCTGCTTCTGTAAACACCCCAATCCGTGACTCTGAACAATGTGATCTGGAAAACCCTTTCAGTTTTACTCCTTTTACTGTTAATGTTGTTCATGAAGCATTAACCAAGTTAGATCCTAAGAAACCGGCTGGCCCGGACAACGTAGAACCTTTCTTTTTAAAGATAGCTGCAGATTTTATTGCTCTTCCTCTCACTACTCTTTTTAACCTCTCCCTTAACACAAATGCAATTCCAAAAGTATGGAAGTCAGCTTATGTCTTGCCTTTACTAAAAGGAGGGGAGGCAACAATTTTAAATAACTATAGGCCAATCTCTAAATTGTCAGTTCTGGCGAAGGTGCTCGAACGCCTATGAGTGAACAGGTAAAGGAGTTTTTATGTAAAAATGACATCCTGTCTAAACATCAGTCAGGCTTCAGAAAGCAACATAGCGCCATCACTGCGACAATGAAAGTGGTGATTGACATTACGAGTATTTTAGATAATAAGCAGAGTTGTGCAGCTCTATTTATTGACCTTTCCAAAGCGTTTGATACCGTTGATCATCGCATCTTAAAGCAGAGGCTACTCAGTATTGGCATATCCAGCCATGCAGTGGGGTGGTTTGTGAACTACCTCTCTGAAAGGTCCCAATGTGTTCACTTTGATGGGCTGTCTTCTGAGTGGTTAAACATTGCTAATGGTGTTCCTCAAGGTTCTGTTTTAGGTCCACTTTTATTCTCCATATATATCAACAGTTTAGGTGGAAATGTGAATGAAGCTACTTTACATTTTTATGCGGACGATACCATTATGTACTGTGCAGGTCCCTCCATTAAGGAGGCTGGTGTTAAATTACAGGCTGTTTTAACATTATTCAGACTCAGCTCGCTGAGCTTAAGCTTATTTTAAATGTTGATAAAACTAAGGTAATGCTATTTTCAAAAGCTAAAAAGACACCAGAGCCTGTTTTAGATATTGTTACTATGCAAGGACAAGTACTTGAAGTGGTTACCTGTTATAAATACCTTGGTATCTGGCTTGATGATTGTCTTACTTTTAAACTTCATGTCAATAACCTGCTTAAAAAGCTGAAGGTTAGACTAGGTTTCTTTTTCAGAAACAAGTCCTGTTTCTCGCTTGAGGCCAGGAAAAGGCTAGTCACTGTGACCTTTTTACCTGTGCTGGACTATGATGATTTGTTGTATATATATATGCACCTTCCTATTGCCTGAACAAGTTAGATGCCGCCTATCACAGCGCACTGAGATTTGTCACAAATTGTAAAGCACTTACACATCACTGTACCCTATATGCCAAGGCAGGTTTGCCATCACTTACTGTAAAGAGGCTCAGTCATTGGTACACGTTTATTTATAAAGCTTTGTTGGGTAAACTCCCGTATTATATCTACACTCTGATAACACAGAGAGTTGCAAGCAGCTATTGTCTGAGATCGCATGATGTAGTATTGTTAGATGTGCCAAGAGCAAGGACTGAGTTAGGTAAGACAGCTTTTATGTGCGCAGCTCCACTTGCTTGGAACAATCTTCAGCAAGAATTGAAACAGAACAATCTCATTCCTCTGCATGTTTTTAAAGCTAGGCTAAATGAAATGCCCGTTGATACTATGGACATTTGTTAATTTCTATAACTATGTAAATGTATCCTGTAAATATAATGTATGATGTCCTTTATTGTTTTATGTTTCATGTGGAACCTATATGCTGCAGGTCTCCCTTGAAAAAGAGATCTATGATCTCAAGGGACCAATCTGATTAAATAAAGGTTTGAAATGAAATCTAATCAAGAAGAGCTGCAGGAACAAGCTTTCCAAAAATAAAAACACATTATTTAGAATATTTAGAATTATTTTGCTCTCTCTTGACTTTTTATTCCTCCAAATTCTGCCAACGGCAATGACGAAAGTTCTGATTGGTATTCAAAAGGTGTGTCACTTATTGTTTCTAAAGCAGTAATCTGCTATCATTTTTGTTTCATGACATTAAGCAGTTTATCACATTTAGAAAAAACAACATAGGAAGGGTACAATAAAAAAAATAACAACTGTAAAATAGGACCATAAAATATATACATTATTATATACATTATTTTGCCAGAATACATTTGATCATGTGCTTAAGAAAGACTCCAATCCTCCACAGTGAAACACGTTTTTCTTTTATTCCTCTCAGCTCTATACATCTCTGTTCCTGGATCCAGAGTGAGCAGTAAATCCCGGCTGGCAGAGACTCTGACAGTTCAGCTGGTGTGGATCTGTGGATAATTATCTGTGTCTGTACACGAGGAAGACACCTCTGAGCTGTAAAGACCTGCAGGGAAACAGGCCAGAATAGAGAAACCAGCCTGATAAAATCCCCTGACAATTATGTTTATAATGTGTGCGGGGTAGGCTACAAGTCCACGCTTCATTCCTGGTCCTGATGTTAAACCAACAAAGGTGAGGGGAAGGCTAAGTGCCTGAATGGGCATGCTGACTGTCTGACTTAGAAATAATTAGTGCAACATTTACTGGGTAGATGAAAAGCAACACTTCTTGTATTGAATATATTCCAAGGCCAGGGGGTGAAAAGGCCACATACTGAGCTAATTGTCAAGAAAAACACAATGTCTGAGCCCCAGTGTGTGTTTGTGCATATCCATAGAGGTGTTTGTTTGTACTGTAGAAACCAGTTCCGTAACTTAATAACAAGTGTATGTGTGAGGTGTGTAGTGTTGGGTTGCCCCGTTGTCTTGGGAAAGCGTTATGTTTCCATCTTCTCCAGGAATCCGAGAGTTCAGCTTGGTGAGCACGTGGACAGTTAGCCGGGAGAAAAAGCATGTGATTGGCTTGTAGAGTGAAAAGCATCTCAACAGCAGCGACTTAGGTGACAGTGTACAGTTCTCCCTCTGCACAGTTGAATGCACCGCTTCAATACTTGAAAGTATTCTGCTAATGTATCGTAATTGCCAGCCTGTGTATGCATGCATCTAAGAACGGGGGATTTTCCAGTTGTTATAGCAGCTTAAACCCCATTTTACGGGCAGGGTGAAGTCACTCTCAGGTGTTTTGTTAAATGTGTCTTTGCTTGTGTTTGTGAACATGTATCCATGCAGTAACAGTAGCCCTCTCTGTGTGACTGGAGCAGGTTTAAGCTGCTGGGCCGGTCCTCAGGTGAGCCACCGAGGCAGGAGGGGTAAGGCGATCCACCTGAGAACTGCCCAGGGAATTGTGGGACATTGTTCTGAGGAGAAAGGCAGGGGCCCTCCAGCGTGTGTCTGCTGAATAAGAGCCACTTGTGCCATTTTAAACAAAACACAATGACACCACCACAGGATGAACCAATCAAATCAACAGGCTATTCTTTTCCGTCTTTTCGTTGACCTTGTGTACAAATACCTGCAATTATGACTTCCCAACCCACCTGTTAAACAATACCAAGAAAGCCAATGAACACCACACACCAGTTTTCCTGTCCACGAAAACACGTGGCCTTGAAAATCTATATTCTAGCTCGGTGTATTACTTTTTCTGTGCTTGGAGTAAACACAATAGATCTTTGTGTATCAGAATACAGAACAAAAGAGAAGGTACTGCAACCTCAAGATGCAATTAAGTTGTTTTGTTCTATTTACCTGAATTTAGTCTCTTTCCATAGAGACTACTTTTAATTTGTCTAATTTTCGGCCTAGCAAACTTAATGACATGTTTGCTGTGGGTGGCCCCGTTCAGGCCTCACAATGGCTTTAATTAAAATAATGTTTACCCTTACAGAAAGACAAAAGGTAAGAATGTGAGATTTAAGAAGAGAATGAGGGACACGCCTCAGGTAAAAAGATTTCTATATAGTATCAGCTGGGTCTTCTCACGGTGTATGTCTGGAAATTAAAAGTGAGAGAAGCAGGGAGGGTGGAAGACTACAAAGCCATAGGCGAGCACATTCTGCACTATTGAATTTCATATGTTTCCATTTCAGATTCATGCACACTCAGAAGTGCCTCACATGCATTTTTGGTCCGTCTTTTCGAGACTCTTTCAGGTGTCAGGAGAAATGCTTGCTGTGATGATTTACAATGGGTTTATGAAAGACAGCTATCAGCGGCTTGGGAAAGAGTAGAGGGGCGCGTGTGTGTAGGTGAGGGGGGGTCTGAGGGCAAGAATAGACAGATGTGGGCTAAGGAGGAGAGGGAGTAGGTTAAAATACAACTTTGTTGAGTCCTCCACCATTACACCCCTCATGATGCTCCGCTATAGGGTAAAGATGGTGGAGGGGGGCACACCTTCTACACACACTGACTTTTGTTAGACGCTCCCTTACTGTGCAAAGTGCCTGTCACTCATACATATAGCAGAAAGCATACAAGATAGAGGGGGGTTAATATGCTGTCAATCTTCCCTCTGACCTCTCCTGCACATTCCTCTCCTTCTTTGCTTATTAGTCGTATATTAGCTTTTACCATTTGTCTCTGCCCCCCCGCCACCACCCCCCGACCCCCTGACAGGCTGTGTGTTGTCATACGGGCGCTGCGGACGGCCACATGAAAACATTTGAGAGGTGGGCACAAAGGTAGCTCTGTTTTCCCAGATGCAAGGCAGCCGTGCAGATTGAAGCGTTGGTTAGGACTGTGACAGCAAAAATACTCTGAGAGCAGGATGCGTGTGTGTGTGTGTGTGTGTGTGTGTGTGTGTGTGTCTGTGTGTGTGTGTGTGTGTGTGTGTGTGTGTGTGTGTGTGTGTGTGTGTGTGTGTGTGTGTGTGTGTGTGTGTGTGTGTGTGTGTGTGTGTGTGTGTGTGCCCAAACCCAGGCCAACCAACACCTGAAGCTTATTAAACATAAATCTATGCAGCGCCATTGAAGAAACTTGAAGCCCATATTGACTTTTAGGGGGAGCTTCATAAATCTTTTTGCTTCTCTCCTTCTTTTCGCGTCAACATTCCTTTCATATCCCACAGAATGTTGTTTCAAAATGAAAACATTTGCCAGTCGGCTGTTGAAAATATATTGAAAGTTTAGATGCGTGCTGACATTCAGAGGAACAGAAAATCATATAAATATGGATTCTGTGGTGAAATTGAATCTGTGTTTATCAAAAGTGGAAGGGGCACAGAGTACTTTCATATGGAGAAAATATAAATCTGTTCATTTTCAAGGAATGTTTGCAAGATCTGTTCTTATCGCACTGATGAAAGGGACTAGTGTACAAGGGGATTTACCCATAAACTACCAGATGTTGTTGCCCTTCAGAACATTTACTGACTGTCAAAAACATATGTTGCCCAAAAAAAAAAAAAAATAGTAACTTAAACCTACATTATCTGATTTTTCTGAGTAACCATTATTAAGACATATTGTTATGTTTTTTTGCATTCTTAAAGGTCCCATGACATGCTTTTCCGGTTATTACCCGTCCCCTTGTGTGTTATGTAGCTTTTTCTGCATGTAAACGGTCTGCAAAGTCACAAACGCTCAAAGTACAACCTGTAGCTAGTAAAACTCTAACAAAGAAAAGACCTGTCTATGCTGCCCCAGAACGCCTCGTAGGAGATTTTTCTTTTTCCATTTTTTTCTTCCTGGTCTAAGTGACGTAACAACGACCAAATGGACCAATTGGTCCAATCTGTGGAGCTCCTCAGTCCTCTCGCACACACACACACACACACACACACACAGGAGGGGGGCAGGAGCTCCAACAAGCCTTTTAGGACAGAGAGTGAATACACATATACAGAGATGCTGTATGAGAAACCAATGTGAGTTTGGAACATTGAACAATGTAAATCTATTCTAGTAGACCTCAACAATGGAATTATGATCAGTGGAAATGGCCATGTCATGGGACCTTTAAACAAATATTTGTAAATTGTGCCATTCAAATGAATACATACATCCTTAGCCTGGACCAAAGCCCCTGAACATCACTGAAGCTCTTTGCCAGCTTTTAATTGGCTTATTCACTCAACCTGTGTGGGCATACTCAGTGCTTCTTTAATGACAAAGAAATAAATGGCCATATTTTCTTCACTAGTCAGTCTGTGGGTGTTTCTCAATGTCGAGGAAAGCTGCTCCAGAGCCACTATTTCAAGGATACTACGTCATCGAGTCCCGCCGAAGGACTGTTCCAATGTCCAGGATACTTGGAATTCTACCGAGGCCGGCGTACTTCGTTGCGGGAAATTTCGAGGCTGCACATGCGTAGACTCCGCGGTCTTAAAATCCCCACAATGCTTTGCGCACGGACCAATTTAAATGAATCACACTACGATAGCAGTAAGGGGGACCAAAACAGTGAAGTTATGGATTCGACATTTAAAGAATGAGCTGAAACTCCTACGCAAGCAAGATGATGCTTCTCTGTATGCTCACTTTGTAATGGATGTTCAAGCGAGGTGAAGTGATTTTTCTTAATTATTGTTTATGAACATTATGGGAAATCCAAACAGAGTAGCACATATGGCCCCATGTGTTAATTTTTAATTTGTATTTAAATTGTAAACTCAAAATTCAAATGAAATTAAATGTACTTCGAGAGACCTTAGTTTGGAAAACAATTGACAGTTTTTCTTACTTCAATACCGCAAGCATTTTCTGAGCTGAACTTGTCGCAGTTCACCTTGTTCACTGAAAAATACAGTGTACTGTGTTTTAGTGTTGCAGAAACAGCAACAGTTAATGTGTGAGGACATACACTTTGATTGAAAAGGGTCAATTTAAACCAATGTGCTGAATATTGTGTTAATGTGAAAAAAGTATATACTGTACATGTATTGCATTACAGGCTGTACATTGCTGTAGATTCTCCTGTAACCTTGTATCTGCGAAATGCAAAGCAGTTACTGTAGAGGCACAGAGGTATTAAGAAAGCTGCATACCGCTTTCAAATATGTTTAACCATCAATGTTTTTAGGCCTGCTGACCTTCTGCTGGCACATCACTTATAGGAAAGGCATGGAAATTACGATGCTTAGAAGCATATGTATGGTCCGAAAGACTCCGAAAAATTCTGTTCGGGCCAAAGTAAATCATAATTTTAAAAGACTGTGTGTGGCCACTACACAAACATTGCTGCATTGTCCTGGGGCCTGAGACAGAGAAATAGACACTATAATCATTTCATACAGTAACGTGATATTTCAATGGTGCAAACCCCCATGGCAACATCATCATTTCACACCACACAAGAATCTCTGCATTGAGTTGAAGTGCAAATGAGGAACAGAAGTATGAAAGTAGTAGCAGGAAAGACAGGGAGTGATGATTGGTGGGGGCCTGAAGGTGCATTTAGGTTACCTTTGATATGGATGCTGGGAAATGGAGAAAATCGATACCATGATTGCAAGTACACTAAAGTATTAAAATACTTACGAACATCTGGGTGCTATTCCCATCCAAGTAAGAGACACAGCAGCAGGATGTTCCAGACCGAGGGGGGACCCGGTTTGAATTTGCGGCTGCATCAACAGGCGGCCGTTGCCAGAGCCCTGGGCCTAGAGCCGCAGAGTTCACGACACGCTTCCCTCCCTGGAAAGAATGAGCGATCCCTGCGTACAATCAAAACAGGGCAGCAGTTTGATGTGTGTTTATACGTGTGTGTGTGTGTGTGTGTGTGTGTGTGTGTGTGTGTGTGTGTGTGTGTGTGTGTGTGTGTGTGTGTGTGTGTGTGTGTGTGTGTGTGTGTGTGTGTGTGTGTGTGTGTGTGTGTGTGTGTGTGTGTGTGTGTACATGAAAGTGTGTACATGAAAGTGTCAGTGGGCAGGATTGGCAGTGGCTGCAGAAAAAGGGAATGTGGTAAAAGGAGAGCGGAGTGGAGAAGAGTGGAGGTGTTATAAACTGGGGACGTGCACAAAGGGCCCTCTGTGCAGGGGTGGCCAGTGGGTCACACACTCGCTTTCACACAAACTTACACACACCTTCCTCAACCTGCTGCCCGTGCCTCCCCAGGGGAACCTTCCATTCTGAAGCTGCCCAGCGTGAGTGGAGTGAGCTCATATAAATAACACGACAAATAAGGAAAAAGTGAGTGCAGAGAGAAAGATGGTGAGAGTGGAGGAGAGACATGAGAGGGAAAGGGGGGAAATTCAGCAGCCTGTTGAATAAGGATTTCTTCTCTCCAGCGACAATGTCTCATTGTTTTTCAGATGAGGGCTGAGCGGGGGGGGGGGGGGGGGGAAACACTGGATTTGTGGAATGTGTGAGTCTTATTCATTACCACCATTTTCTCTTGTTTAAAAGATCCCATGTAATAATAATGGTGCTAGCAAACATAAATATTTCAGTGATTTCCTTTGGTAAGCAGAGCACTTATGACATCTACCCCCAACTAGGAAAAGAGACACAGAGACTGTGTATGTCTGTGCGAGAGAGATGTGTGTGTTTATAGACTATGGCATGCATTTGTGTATTTGTGAGTCTGTGGCGCAGCGATGGTTTATACAAGAAACTGTACTCTTTACCTCCTGCAGAGCGCAGACCATCTGACAAGCTGGTTAGCACCCCATGGTAACTCCACGGCTTCTTGCCAAAGCTGGTGCTACCCCACAGTGCTGCCTAATGCTAATAAAAACCTGAAACAGTGAGCAAACAGGAGAACATTATGGAAAGAGGGAACACATCTTGTGTAAAACATTCATTGGTCGCCACCAGTTGCTCGTTGTTTTTTCTTTAATTTTATGTAACTGAATCCCTATAGCTGTATTGTTTTTTCAGTGGCATTGTTGTTCAAATTGTGGGCCCCTCCAAAAACCACACCAAAGTGAGACTCAAAATCCAAACATTATGGCTCGAGTCACACACCAAAGGGGACAAGCGTCCAGAAAGCGATGTTGGCCTACTAAACAAATAAACAGTAGGCTACACAGCATAAACCACAGGAGAGTGTGAGGCGGGCGTTAAGTTAAAATGTCTTTCAAATCTGCCTGTCAGGACAAGTCAGGCTGAGCCTGCCAGACTATTTTCCATATGGATCTCCTCTAACCCGTAAAGATTAACTATCTGATTCTCTCATGAGAATCAAGACAGCATGCTTTGTGATGGGAAACACACATGAGAGGTGAGATTAATGGAGCATTATCCAAAGACTGCAAAAATCCAAATAGTGCTCCATTTACGGGGCTCCTCTCCCGCCTCATTTTCCTCTCTTCCGATTCAGGAGAGGGGGACATAAATATTTACAGTAATTTGATGCATGCATGTAAGGACAAGACTTTCATCCGCAGAACTCAAAAACAACCTCTATTAGGGGATAATGTAGTCAGCTACAGTAATCGTTGTGGAAATGGAAAATTCCAACTCCCCATAACTTAACCCCCCCTTTCGAATAAAAAAATACATTTATGAATCAATTTAATGAATTAATTTAAGTCCCATCCCCCCATTGTGTCGAGATTTATTTATGGTGAAGGTTGGATTTTGTTTAAATAGACGCAGGTGTAAATTCCTGGTCTTTGCGGAGTCTCAAGGGTAAAGGCATGCGTTCGCTTTTGGTTTAATCAGTTATTTTTCTGCATGAACACACCGTAGACTTGCTGGGTATTTATCGCTCCAGGACCATGAGGCAAATTGCTTCAGTGAAGTCTTAAATGAAGGCCGACCTTTGACCTTTTACCAAGATGTGCCTCAATTTCGCCTGTGGTGCTTTGGATTCAAAGTGTTCAAAGTGAGATCTTGTGGAGAACTAGGAGACTGACACGAAACAGAGAGGTGAGAGAAAAATAACCAGCCTCTGATGTCTTACTTGATATGCAGAGCCTGATGTGTCAATAAAAACTACCTTGGCTATGAATCAATACTACATCACTGGGATCTCTGGTGGGTCGGCAGCTCGGACCAAAATGTTTGACATGAGCGGAGGAGACAGAGGGTATGTCGTTTGCATCTCGGAGAATGTTTCTCAGAGCTCCTGAATAGACCAAAACACACTCAGCTGTGGTAGACAAGCAGATGGTTGCCTTGGTTGATGATTGCTTGTGTGCCTCCATTGATTTCCTGTTGCAAGCTCGGACAGGAAGTGATCTGGTGATGCAGCCTTGGGACAGAGTTAGGGGCCTCTAACCGATTCTGACAGTTCTGGACGAGGGATGATTCTGGCTCTCATTTTATGACACCATTGACTTTGACCATTGCGTTTTATTTAAGTTGGGTGTTATTTTTGTAGTTTGGGCCATTTTTTCTACTGGCTATTATAACACCAAGTTGATAGGGAGCACTGTGACTTGCAAGAAAGGGAAAGAAAATAAGCTCAGAGAACCATACAGGTTGAAAGAAAATTATGCAACTTTGATGAAACTAAAAGTAAGCGCACGTGAATTGTTTTTAGAAATACATAAGAAAAGTTGAGAAAAACGTGTGGGGGAAACTTCTGTGTAGCAATCCAGTGGGAGCCACCGACTCATGAAGGAGACACGGGAAGAGCAGGAGCTTTGATGGCAAACAATGATGGTTTATTTAGGAGCTTCGGCCGGAGAGTTCACATCACAAGTCACAGCAGTCACGGTCTGACTGCACGAGAGAGTTGCCACGTCAATTCTGAAGAACTCTACCCCAGACCCATGTATTTAGCTAGTTCAGAGAGAATAATCAACATGCTGCATAACAAGATAGAATCATAACACTTCTATCAGCTGAGGCCAACAGGCAGGAACAGGGAGAAAGAACACTGAGAGCACAGCAGCCAAGGTTACAGGTGCGTGTGCTCAGTCAGGACAGTTTGAACCAGGGGTCGGCAACCCCTGGCACGCGTGCCAGCATTGGCACGCGGCACCGTAACCAGTGGCACATTAGGTATAAGTGGAGTAAGTGTGCAAAAATATTTAAATTGTATTTTCGGATCCTGAACGAGACCGCCGCCAGAGCGCGTCTCCCCGTTATCTGCAGAAGGAAGCCATGCACGCAACGCAGCCCCGCTCTCTTTATCTCCAGGTGACATTCTGCCGCTTTCCTCCGTGGTGCAGTGCTGATCGTTTCACCACGGAGGAAAGCACTTCACTAATTGCAGTACCCTTAAGGAGCTGTACAAATGCCGCAGTTTTTGCGTGGCTGTGTATTTAGTTGAAAGCCCAGTGGCGATCTGCTCATCTCTCATCGACATAATATGCTACAAAGGGGCGGACTGGCCATCTGTGTGTTGAACTTTCCTGTCGGCTCCCAGACCGTAGTCGAGGAGGGCAGAAGCAACAAGCTTCAGGTTCAATAACCCACTTTAGAGAGAGGCGAGCTCTTCTTGGGAGGCCGTTGCATTTATTTAGCTGTTCTTCTGTTTCACAAAATACATCACAGACCTCTGTTTTTCTGCTTCCTCGTTTCACTTCCAGAAACATACACACGTTCTCTCCATAGGTTCTCTCACTGTCGCTCTACCATCCACAAACACACATGCACAAGCCACACCCCTCTCTCTCTCTCTCTCTTAAAGGGACAGTGATCTCATCTCACTCTGCATGACCCTAATATCATAGCATGTGTCCTCTGGAGAATCACAGAACGGACGATCGTCCTTATTATTATGCCGTTTAAACAAATTATTTAAATGTGTTTGTTAAATTCGGCATCATGTGAGTTGCGCTGACAGGTCCACACACACTGCTTCCCTGCAGCGAGGCTCCCCCGCTCTCCTGCTGATAGTTGACGAGCGTCAAGCTCCTCAACCCCCCCCCCCCCCAGTTGATAATTCTCGATTGTTGGCACGCTGATAACAATTATTTTTTAAAATGGCACTTCATATCAAAAAGGTTGCCGACCCCTGAACCGATAAACCAGGGTTGCCAACTTTGGGTACCTGGCTGGAGTGAGATTTTGATATCATGGGTTTAATTACACATATGCGCACGAAATGACTGCTATCGTGTCAGCAGCGGGACCTTAGCATATATATAGGATATACAATATATACAAATACACAATATTGGACACAGACTATAAAGGGCAAACAGTTTCATTCACTAATGAAAGTCAAACACATGTTTTTTTCCACTGTTTTATTGTGTGCCTGTCGCGATAAGCAATTAATTGACTTATCGTACGATAAATAAAAATGAACTCGATAAATTGCCATTTACATGAGGATGTGGCTAGCAGTTTGAAAGGATGTACTTGAATTATTATTATATATTAGCATTATGTCAGTGGTCTAAAATGGTCATACAACGGTGCCGACAATATTATCGTTTATCGCAATAATTTCCAATAAAATTAATTATCGTGAGAGGTTATACATGAAACACACACACACACAAAAATCTACAGACTTACTCCAAACTGCCAAATATATTAATTAACACACTCTCACTCTCATATACTCTTTAACTCTATTTTGGCCAAGTACTGTAGAACAATAAGCAGCAGACTTTAACTTTTTTATAATTTCTACTGGATCTTAGATCTGCGCATGCGCAATACGGGTCGGCAGTTGCGGCTCCAGAGTATTTTTGTTGGGTAATCTGTGGTAGGGCTAACCCATACAGTGGTGGGGCTCAAATCAGTATTTGCAATGTAATTACATACACGCTCCCCTTGACAGTGAAACGCCACGCGTGAGGTTTAGATTATTTGCCTGTCTCAATCCAAATTGAACTGTATGAAATAAAAAGGCACATTTGTCTTGTAGTAAATAAAAAGGGCGACCTGGAGCCAATCCTGCAATTTCCCCACAGGTGAAAGAGTTGACATGCTGAAAACCCAACCCCTGCAGGGGGTCTGGGGGGATTCTCCCCCAGGAGATTTTTTGAAATACTAACATAAAATACACATTCTGGTACTCTCTTGAGAAGAAAATAAATAAATCTATTACTACACGAACACGTAATGTTGTATCGATGTATATAGTAGAGATGTACTACAGCAAAAGTATTCTCCGTCGGGACTTCCTGCAACAACACCACGCCGTTATCTTGATTCTGATTGGCCAGAAGGCATTATGAAAGACGTTCTATTGAGAAGACGATCACTACGTGACAAAAGTTTTCAAAACCGTTTTAGTCTTCGGTATTCTTGTTTTTGGCGTGAAAATAGTTTGGGCAGCGTGAGAGCGTGAGATTGAGAGTGAAAGCGTGTGTCACACGCCAGATGCGTGAGAGTTGGCAACCCTGGATAAACTGGGTCAAAGTTATGGACCTTGGAAAATATTTCCCCAACAAAATGACCAAAGTAGCAAAGTAGAATATTTAGAGCAGAGCTGAAGGAAGAAAAAAAAAAGGCTATATCAACAAGAACATACATGTATATATGCATAAAATTGGAGAGGTATGGTTAAAGGTAGGGTAGGTAATTCACTTCAGAAACACTTTGTTATATTCCATGGAATGCTCTTAACATCCCGATGGCAATGAATAAATTAAATGCTTTGACAAGAAATATACGCAACATTTCATCTGTGGAAGCCGTGGCTCAATTATCTGCCCCGGCCCGACTAAAATAACTGGATGGCCTACCTGCCTGTCAGCCTTCCATCTCGTGCACAAACTTATCTCGTGCCCTCATTGGTCATTTGCGCGTTCGTGTGTGTTGGAGGAGGGGCTCTGTAAGGAAGTCTGAAGGAAGGGGCAGATTTGTTTTGGTTTTGTACTTTTCAAATTCTAGCGCACTCTACCTTTAAACCTCTTAGGCCCCATGGACCCGGTTCCGGGGCCGAAATCGTGTCATTTGCAGGAAACAACGTCTAAGGAACCTTAATATTTAATAAACTATGAATATTTTATATCCATATAACGGGAAAAAACTAATTTAACTGATCTTTTTCATTTTATTTAAAAAAACACACACACAATGCTAACAGTGAGCCTCTGAATTAGCACCGAGCGAAAAATGCTAACCTCTTACTGCACTGAAAATCACTCCTAGCTCCGTTATTACTTATCCTAGCTGCACATCCAACGTTTATGATCGTAAAGACACAGAATCTAACGGTGCCCACCTCAACACTGAAAGATACAAACTTGCGACGTTATCAACAAAAACGTACATCAAAACAAGTGGCGCTAGGTAGCCCACAACGCTAACATGGCTTACCTTCGTCTTTGTCTGGTCTAAACTGGTCTTCAATGGCATTAAAACGATTACAACGATGATGTAGTTAATCCATAGGTTAATATCCAATGTGGCTGTGTCCCCTTTGAAATGTTCTGATAATCTATAAGCAATAAAACTGCAATTCCGTTTTAAAAAAGTAGAGCAGGCCATTCCTAGGCTCTGTAGCTTCATTGAATGGGCGAAGACGACATCTTTTTTTTTAACATTAGTGTGTGCGGGACAATTTCCCTTCGATTCTATTGGCTCTAACGATCAGAAAGAGATGTCACATGTCAAAATCGAAAAAGGGGGGCCAAAGATATGGAAAATCCACCCAAATGGCCCCAGAAGAGGTTTTATTTTGCTAAATCTGTCTAAAAAGCTAAAAGATCTCTTGTTTTGCATCAATCTTGATACAGGGTACTTATTATATGTTTTACTTTGGATTCCTAAAGCTTTTAGTCTACTAACCCATCATCCAAGGTTAGTTTTCACTATAAGTACAACATATTTTTTGGACGGACACTATAATTTACAGTTTTTTTACCATGTTCAATCTGAATTTTCTTTAAAATAAAAAAAATCTATATTGATTCTGACTTTTCTACATCCAACTCACAGGTTTATCATTACTTTGAGAAAAAAGATTATTAATTTAACCCTTTTAGAAGGGAAGATATGGTCATTTGTTCTGGAAACCCTGGTTTTTTTCAGGACACTGTGTCTCAGGGGATCTTAATATTTAAGAACCTATTAATGTGTTATACCAGATTAACGGAAATAATCTCAGCTAACTGACGATATAAACCATTTTTACCAAAACAAAACACAAGTCTCATAAGAAGCATCTAAATCACCCCTTAGCGAAAAATGCTAACGGACATTGGCACAGAACTCAAGATAAAAGTACCCTTATTACTTATCGTAGCTGCACATACAAGATCTCCGGTTAAAGCTGAGGTTCCACAGATTATTTAGGTATATAGTATCATCACTGAGTGATCCGAATTTGCGACAGGGGAAGCAAAGACAGACATCACAACACGTACCTTTACGTAGCTTCTAGGGAGATCGTCTCACCGTAGCTGTTAATCGGATCGTTAACGTGTTCAATGGCATTAAAACGAGAAAAAACGCGGCTGAATCGGTTAATCCATAGGTTGATAAAGTTCTTGGGCAATAATTGGAATTATTTATAATCCATAATTCCATTTTTATGTAAAAATCACAGAGCAAAAGTTAGCTGCTAATGGTAGCCACCAGAGTGGCTGCTGCTTCCGGTCTTGGCTATGCGGCAGTATAATACACACACATGACCAAATAAGGACTATATGGGAGTTCCCCTCGATTCCATTGGCTCTGACGGTTAGAAAGAGATGTCACAGGTCAAAATCCAGTAGGGGGAGCCAGAGATATGAAAAATCCACCCAAATGGCCCCAGAAGAGGTTTTTTTTTGCTAAATCTGTCTAAAAATTTCAAATATCACTTGTTTTGCATCAATCTTGATACAGGGTACTTATTATATATTGTACTTTGGATTCCTAAAGCTTTTAGTCTACTAACCCATCATCCAAGGTTAGTTTTCACTATAAGTACAAAATAGTTTTTGGACGGACACTATAATTTACAGTTTTTTACCATGTTCAATCTGAATTTTCTTTAAAATAAAAAACATCTATATTGAATCTGACTTTCCTACATCCAACTGACAGGTTTATCATTACTTTGAGAAAAAAGATTATTAATTTAACGCTTTTAGAAGGGAAGATATGGTCATTTGTTCTGGGAATGTCATTTTCGAGCCTGAAACCTGAAAAACAGGCTCGGGGTTTAACAGGTTAAGAGGGAGATGCAGCGCATTTTATAAAATTGTGTGCATTTAGAACATTATATCATGTATAACAGGAGTTTAGGATGTCTGGCTTTATTCCCAGGACTCTTCACTTAATTTGGTGAGAATGTTATGTTTACTGATAGGAATGATGGCAAAATCTAGAAAAATAGGACACAAATTGTATACAACTTAATAAAATGTTCACTTATATGGGCTGGCAATATTCTGTATTCTTGTTAACGTCAACACACTTTTCGACTGCCCTTGTTTGTGGCAACACCCATTTGGACTTACTTAAGATGTAAATATATAATAATAATAATAATAATAATGGGTTTCATTTGTAACGCACTTCATATTTGAAGTCAAATCCCAAAGCGCTACAAGCAGTGAGCATGGAACAATATAAAACAGCACATAACAAGGTCGAATTAATAGTAAAAAAATTACAAAAATAAATAAATAAAAGGTCTAGGAAAAGGCTCTATTGAATATACAGTATGGGTTTTGAGGCCCATCTATATATAAAAATGGGTCATGAATATATCATTTTATTTTTTTACAAGGATACATTATTTTATAAAACAGCTAGGCACTTTAGGTTTTTAATAGTGCAAATATTGGGGGATCGATTGAAATATATAACAGTCCACATATTGTGGCTTATTAATGTGGTTTTAATAGTTTTTTCGATATCAATGAAGGTAGCATGGAGTTATGGGGCTTTGAATACACTGACAATAATTGTTGGATAAAATCATTATTAGTTTGTTTAATGGGATTTGTTGACAATAACAAAGATATGTATTATCACATGATGTTTATGCATTTCTCACTACTCTGTCTCAAAAAGAAAACTCGCCAATTGCACTTCTAAAGCAGAGAGAACTATCTCTAAGCCGATAAATCACCCTGTCTCTCTGCAGACACGTTAGTCATAAGTCATTCCAATAAACCTGACTGGGCTGCTGGAAGAAGACGCTCCTAATCTTGGCTCTGTGAGCTGAAGCTCAGCCTCTCTCTCACACCTGGACCAGCTCCAGGGCCCTGCTTTAAAAGCTGTCAGTCAAAAGCATAAGCTCCTGTGTTGTTGCTTGGGGCACCACTTAACCCGCCCTCCATCAATGGCACCTGACTGAGCTTGTGCTGGGATGTCCTCTCACCTCTGGGGGAAACTGCACCGGCTCACCCTGTACCTGCTGCCATGTGTGCCCGTCACTGTGTCACAGGGAGAGACGGGAACATTGCCGTTATGATTTGAGAGGGAAATAGTTGGATCTTAGAGTGGGAAAACACTATTGGATATAGCAACGCCTTGCAGATATCTCCATGCACTCCCATTGCCCTCGCAGATCTTGGCAGCTTACAGTGAGGTGAGATACCGAAAGAAAATAAAACACGGGCCTTACAGTGCTGGACCCGAGCCCCTCTCACACAGTCTGTGTGTGCTGCCAGAGCAAACATGGTGGCTGTTATTGTAGAGGACAATTACATACAGTTAAGAAGTATATTCCTCAGCCAGCGCCGGCCTGTTTCAAAACCTACTGTGATTAGAAGAATAAACACTGGGAGGAGCGCTCTCTATCTCACACACACACACACACGCACACATGCACACACACACACACACACGCACGCACGCACGCACGCACGCACGCACGCACGCACGCACGCACGCACGCACGCACGCACGCACGCACACACACACACACACACACACACACACACACACACACACACACACACACACACAGAAGTACACACCAAAAGAAAAGATGCAGGCCACACACACACAAGTGGATATGTGCATTTAACTTGAGCAGAGCGTGAACTCCCAGGCATCCATTTTCACAGAGCCTGACTGTTCGTTTAGTGACCCGGCTGTCCGCCGTCCAAATGCCACAATTATGTGCAATTTATGCTCTGACAAAACGGGTCACTTCCCCGGTAAATGAAATTCCCCATTACAAAGAGCAACAAGGGCAAGGGGTTAGGAATACTTTCTTTGGTATGGGACAACACAGGGTACAGTGCATGCCAAGAGCCGCCCTATTCCCAGAAATAAAGCTATCAAGGATCGGGTGATTTTAAGGGATTTTATTTAGTTCCTTAAAAAGAAGAGGATGATAGTAGAGGAGGTTCTTCGATGAGAGGGCAGAAAGGCTCATTAGGAAAGCCTTGCTCTCACTCTAGGAGAGTCATAGCCATTACACAAGCTAATATCTCAACAAGTGACTTGAACGGCTTTCTCTTAATGAGCGATGAGAAATTAAAAGCCTGGAAATCCAATGCTCTGCTCTGATTCGACTCCATTTCAACTAACTTCTTAGATATCCATTAATCATGTTAATGAGCCTGAAGCAAGAGGCCAAAACAAAAGATCACCGAGACAATGTTTAGCAAATGTTGTTGCGGGTTATAAAGAGCTCTGGTTCCTCTCCAGGAACAGGAAACCATAAAAAGTGTATCTGGTTGACTCAATCAGTTTTATGTTGACATTGCAAACTCAAACTCAAGTACTGAGGCTATTGTTTCGAAACACTAGTGAATGTATATTGGATTTCTTCATAATGTCAATGTGTTAGAGTGTTATTAATGAAAAATATAACTGTTACACTCAAAAGTCATTTTTTTTACAAGGTGCTCATGCCCCTCGGATGCATAACTTGATTCCAGATCATCTTGATTTACCTTTCATCATGCAAACGTTGTCCTTGTTAGGACACGTCTGCATTCAGTATTTTCTTGGATGTATGAAAATGCACACAGACATGCATAGAGATGTAAGCCTAACAGGAGAATTCCATCCTTGGACTCCCTTGAAGTGTCGTAAGTAATCAATCTTAAGCTCAGCGCGATGTGGGACGTGTTGCACTTTACTTTTCAAGTGTTCTCACTTTCCTTCGCCCTGTCTCATCTACAGTACATCTGCTGCTGTTTTTTTTTTTTTTCAACATGTCCAAGAATGAAAAACTCAGTTTGTGTTTGAATAGGTTGACTTTATAAGTGCAGACAGAAGAATTAACGGGGGATTGTAATAGCATAGCACTATTGAAACGATGAGCTATCCCAGAAAAAAACTCAGTCTAAACATCAGTTAGTGTGGGTCGATACCTTAACAATTTTGGATTCTCTCCAAATAATATATTTATTTTACTGTCAGAGTCTAAAGTTAATTCTCCTTTTACTCTGCTTTGGTCTTCACCAACTTGTGAGGGAAATACCTGGCTTTTTTTTAATTCGCTAAGCTGTGCCTCTACTGTGACATGTTTCCTTGCTTTAATGTTATAAAAGCTCTTTATTTTTCTCATACTGCCTGTGCTGCAGCACCTCTTTTCACCCTCTGTGTGAAACAAGAGCCCAGTCTGCTCTGATTGGTTAGCTGGCCGTCTCTGTAATGATTGGTCAACTGCTTAGAGATGCTGTGGAAATCTCCCTCTTCTTACATGATATGCCCATATATAACACACCACAAAAAAGGGAAAAGCACAAAAAGCATAAAAGGGCTTCTTATGGGATACATTTTTAATTTGTAATAAAACATCAGTGTGATAATATCACACCTAATTTTCAGTTTCAAAGGATTAAAGGTTGATAAAGACAAGAAAATAAATGCAAGTGTTCATATTCATTCCATCAACAGCACTACTATGCAAACACGCCTGAGTGAGCACAATCATACTGTACACACATGCACGTGGGTTCCCAAGGTCACCTGTGTATAACAGATTAAGGGTATAAATGGCTGCTGTGTGTAGCTCTAATGACTGATCTGTCATCAGTTTTCATTAAGTGCCCTGGGTTTACCAAGGTGAGACCGTTCTGTCTGCACAGTCTGGATGGAGACGCCAAGCTGCGGATTGCAGAGGGGAAAAGAGAAAGCTGGAGTGTGACCTGAACTTCCAGTAACTGTTGCGTGTTTGGCATGTGCATGCAGAGCCGGTGACTCGGGTCGCTGGGCCTCTGTCCTAAGGCAAATTCCAGCAAAGCCATCATTTGGAAGAAAAATGACGTGCCTCATGAATTCCAGAGTAGTCTACAAGATGTGTTGGTCGGGCAATCATATGCTTGTCTAATCAGGAGGAGGCGATCGCAAATAGGAACCCAGGTAGAACATACCTAACTATATTAACATGAAGAGAAGTATGGAAGCCCTTTGAGGCAAATGAGAGGGAAAAAAACTGTAAATTCAACCAAAAAAAAGATAGTCTCCTAGATTATCTTCAACATTCCTTCAAACATTTTTTCATCTGTCAAAAAAATACCTGGTTTAAAATGAAGTTTTGATACATTTTCTAAATTTATTTTCCAAGCAATTAAACTTATTTTCCACTTGTTCCTTACTCATGAACCACAGGAGAGAACTTAGAAAATGGTTGAACAGAATACATTTTTCTCACTTTCTCTGCAAGGATTGTATAAGAAACTGAAAATGAAGAACACATTCATTTTCCTAAATCAGCCACTTATTTTTCAAGTTCACATTTGTGTCTACTACCTGTTGGACATCAGTAGCGAGTCGAGGTCCTGGACAGGAACCAGAGCCTCGAGCTTGTCACCTCAGACAGAACACACAGCAACATGAGCAGATCTTTCTCCAAGGCCCAGGAACACTGCTGACAGTGTTTAGACAACTGCTCAAGTCTCTGTTTCCCGCTGTAACTCACAATGCCTCCTCTCCTCCTCCATCCTGCATCACCAGGAAGACGGAAGGTAGATGCTGAGATGAGCGTCAGACACAGAAAATAAGCTGTAAACACATCAAATAGATGCAAACAGAGTTTATTCTGACAATATATGGGAATGGGATCTTTTCAAAGTGAGTTTCAAAGTAAGAGTCCGGAAACATTATTGTTTTGTATGCAGAGAACAAAAAATCCTCTACACAGTAAAGGACATCTACAGACTATCTGCTCTAAACGGAGGCAGAGATTTTTTTTTTCCCACAGCAAAAGATAGCAAGATAGCGTTAGTTTCGGTGAGATTTGAGGAGGGAGTTTCCTTTTTAATTAAACATTAATATGGCGGGCAAATATTCAACCTAAGTTATTGATCTGGTTTATCACAGTTAAACAAACAGCACAGATAACCATCTGGAACAGAGACTATAATAAAATGCCCTTTCAACTTGACTTATAAATAGCCTTTGAATCAAATCCCTGAAACAGCCGAAAACAAGTCAGGGAAAACAACAAGAGTTAACATGGTTTCAGTTCCAGGAATAGGCTGTACCACAAGGTCCGGGATTGGATTTAGTGATAAGCCAGGCATATGAGCTGCATTCTCTATCTGCTCTGACCCGGCTGCATGTGAGCCGCAATAACAAAGGCGCTCAGCAGTGGGCCCCAGGGTCCGTTTACTCAGTGGTGTAATGTTTGTGCTCTCATGGCCCTCACAGCAGCCGAGCACAGCCCTTATCAGGGGCCCCGGCCTAGCCTGCCACGGCCCTCTGGAAGGCTGCGGCTACAACGTACTGTGTATTCTACCACTGCAAACAAGCCTTGCACAAAGGAGAGAAAAAAAGCAAGTAGAAGGGGTGAGGAGCTAAAGAGAAGGATGAAAAACAGAGGGATCTGAAGCCTGGGGTCTTGGTTGCTTTCCATAAAGGGGCCTCCATCCCTGCTCCTCTGGAGGGAGAGAGGAGAGGAGGGTGGAGGGTCGGAGTGCATTCCTCTCCCTTCATGCCCTAGAGGGGTGTCGGCTTTGGCTGAGGAACGGGGGAATGAAGGCAAGCCTAAGCCCCTGCTAACACGCAGGCATCGGCTCGATAATGCCCAGCCAGCGCGAGAGAATGGGTCCATCACTTTGTCCCAGACCAAAGTTTTGATTGACCAGAAGGTCTTCCAATATACACGGATATACTGTACAAAAGCAATCTCCATCGTGGGAACGAAAACACTGTGGTAATAAAAGCAAGAACGTGTTTAGAGAAAACATGTCCTGCTGCGAACTGAGGTGAACTCATTTCAGTTGTTTGGTGAGTCACAGTGCCAGTCCAGCCAGGGGAGAAAAGGAGTGTTCAATATTTTCCATCTTCGTTGCTGCTTTTCGGGATTTAACATTAACTGGCATGCTGGCATGGCCATTGTAATTTCCAGCTCTGTCTTTTCTCAAAACGCCTTAGAAGATAATGCTTTATGTCACTCTTTGACCAATATGGTCTATGGCATATAAATACCTCCAAACCACAGTAGGAAAGAAAAAACAAATGGTTTTCTGGACAAAAATCCCAGTAGACATTCGGAGAAATTATGTTCAAGTGATGACAATGCCACAAAAAGACTTCCTCATTCACAGTGAAATCCAAATGTCCTCTGTAGAATTAGCTCCAGCTATGGGATCCCTGTGATTGTCAAACCCCACTGAATCTTCCCAAACCCACTGAAAAACCAGTTCCAGTTAGGAAACCATCCCACACCAAAAGAGGCCTTCCTTCCATCGCGCAGCCAACCCACCAACCCACAGCCCTCTCTTGTTTTCCCTAAAAAACCAACAGTGAAATAGGATGCAGGCCTGCAGACTGTTGTGGATTGCACCCATAAAAAGGAAAGACGGAAAGATGGAGCGCTGTTTTTGGTCCCCAAAGTGGAGGAATGTTAAGCATATCCCCAAAGAGATTAGGGTTCTCCTTGGTGTAGCACACAGCTTTCCCTCGATGTGTCAAAGGACCCGTGCAGATCAAAGCCACCTCGGACTTCCTCGTCATTAGCCGTGGCTTATCCCCAAATGCTTTCACCCTCTGATACTGACCCCCCTCATTATCCCAGCACACCCATCACTTCTGCTGGCTTTGGAAACAGAGTGCAGGGCTCTGGCACAGGATGTGATCCCCCTCTTAAAGACCCCCTTCCTCTCTTATTGAGAAAGTTACACTCACTCAGTCAAATTCAGATGTAAACAGCACCGGCACAGAGGGCCGTGCACATGCGTCATAGTTTGACGGAAGTGATACGTCCATGCAGCACATTAAGAGTTTTACAGTCACCGTTGTGCGCTGGGTTCACACATTTTATAAGCAGCATCTATTATCCAGAAATCAATAAATAATGCATTAACATGATTAATACCAAACACACTGACTTGTGGAAAATATGATATGAGCTCCAACAAACAGAAAGATGAAGCCTAAAAGAGAAAGTGTTTGTTTTTGTATAACTCCCTAATGTTTTCTTATTTCTCTTCCTCTGTTTACAATACTAAATGTGAATCTGTTAGCATTCCTCCATTGGTCCTTAGCCGTATGGAAGTCATTAATGTCAGGTCTTTGCTTGCCAAAAAGGTTATTGGCATATTTATACACTTATTGCTGCTAATCTAAACAAAGACTGGCCATCTGAGCCCAACATTTACAGTATATATTGTTTGTGAAATGAAAAGACTTGCTTCAAAGGCTGCACTGACAGAAGAGATATGTAATCGGAGCTGTCTGAGGAAGGAGGAAAATACTAGCTGTTACTTTGTGATCTATGAAAAAATGAAGCAGCGATAGACTACGCTGCACTCGCTTCAACACACCAACATCCGTCTGACCAGCTCCCTATCACTAAAGTCAATACAGCCTGATTAGGCGTGAAGGAGGCAGATACAGAGTGGCTTTGTTCCAACACTTATGAATACATTCCTCCATACTGTAGATTATCCAGATGTACCACGGGAACAAGCCTGTCACACAGAGATGGATTTTCTCCTCAAAGAATAAAAGTATAGAGTGTAGAGCAATCCAAGCGTTCAGTGTGTTTGCTCAGGGTGTGTGAGGCCCACGGTGGAGGAGCTTACTCTGGGGTTGCTGGGGGGGCCACCTGAGCAGCAGAGAGCCTGCACACCTGTTCTCTGTTTGGTCAACAGTGCAATCGTAGCCCGGTCACGCAGCACAATGCTATCGCAGGCGATCTGGAGAGCAATCGAGCGCTTATCTGTTATTGGCTCTGATTGCAGCCATTCAGGCCAATTAAGAGCTCTCCCTCCTGTTCAGCAAGTTCCTGCCCTCCAGCAGCATGGCCCCCGCTGCACGGCTGCTGCAGTTCCTGGACCGGGCCAACCCACCGAGGGAAATAACATTTAAGCAAACATCATGGGACGTTGATTCCCACATATGGATTTGTTTGTAGAAAGGGAAAAGGAGGTGAAGCAGCTGCCGTCGTGACAGTGCAAACCTTGTCACAGCAATTACGTAAAACAGTTTTCACAAAAATGGAATGAGTGCTGAGTAGTTTGCACTTTTTTTTAAATAGATAGTTGGTTTTTGTAATAGTCCTTTATGCTATATAATTGAAACACTTTAACATTTCCCGAAACACATTTCCCGAAACACTTTAACATTTGCCGAAACACTTTAACATTTGCCAAAAGAATCAAACCGGAAAGGGAATGCCCACCATACCAGAAGTGACGTGCAAGTGATTGACATAAACAAAAGTTTGTTTTGGCGGATAGACCACCGATACCTATGGACGGTACGAGTGTTGGTCGTTAAACATCTTTTGTCCGTTCTGTGGAAACCACCTGGGCCAAGTGACATGGTTTTGCTCATCACGACAGGTTCGCCAAGTGGGAAGTGGAGCTGTGCCTTTTACTAGGGATGCACCGAATATTCGGCCGCCGAAGATTATCGGCCGAAAATGGTTAAAAAGGCGAATGTCAGAGAACAGGGTTACGTTGGTACGCTAACGTGTTGTTGTGATGACGTAATCAAAACGCGGCGACAAGCACGGCGCGCGACCATGCTTGCGGCTGGCTCACAGCCAACATGTCTGCCGCTTGGAGATATTTAAAAATATCAGAGAAAGAGGCGCGGATTGCGATTTGTAAAACTTGTTCAGCTGACATTTCTCGAGGGGGTGTAACTGCAAAGACTTTCACCACTTCGAGATTACTCCACCACTTGAAATCAAAACACCCGGACAAATATGCGGAGTAAGATCAAATCACAAGCACTGACAGCGAGAGACTGTTCAGCGCTGCCTCTCATGTGCTTGATGAGAAGAGGAACAGACTTATGGCTGATAAAGCAGAGAAGCTAATGTTCATTAAAAAGAACCTCCCACTTTTCCTTAATAAGTAGAGAAGGCTGGCTTATCATAAGCTTATCTAGTTCTACATGTCTACTCTATACCCACTTTCCTGAACAATTTTCATTGTGAGTTATAATTCACCATCTCAGGTTATCATTAGGGGGAAATGACAGCAGCACAGTGTTCAATATATTGTACTTTCGGTATCTAAATGATACAATGTTGTTTACATTGCTCATGAGGACAGACCTATGGGACAGACCACCTTATTTGCAGATTCTTGAAATTGTAATTTAATTTGTAATTGATTGTGGATTTTGTATCCAGTTTTTACTTTATGTATCTATGTATACAATGTTTACTACTTTGCTTATGAGGACAGACAGCCCTATTTACAGATTCTTGAAATTCAATTGTAATTTCATTTGTAAATAGTTACATTCATGTGGATTTATCCAGTTTGCACATTTGTATGCATGCACTTATAGGTGCATTTGTTGTTGTTGAAGGCCTGGCTGTTACAGTCTTTATTTACACTATTTTGTTGTAGGCCTACTGGCCTAGATGTTTATGCAGTTTTAAAGCACCTTGGCTTTGTTCTGAATGCACTTTGTTGTAGTTATCCTACAGAGAAAAGAAAATGCACTTGACTTGGAATTAATGTACTGGATGCATTCAAAAGTGCTGAATAAATGTTTTATGGACCCATAATAGCGATTATTATTTAAGTTAAGTTTTGCCATAATCATTTATTTTTCCATAATCAGGCAGCTGAACAACATTGGTAAAAAATGTATACATTATATATATATATATATATATATATATATATATATATATATATATTTCTATTAATCATTTTTGTGTTTGTGTGTGTGTGTGTGTGTGTGTGTGTGTGTGTGTGTGTGTGTGTGTGTGTGTCATTCGCATTTATTTTCAGAAGATATTAAGATACTGTCGTCCGTTCGGGTAATGCGGTCAACGCAGCCGTCTCTCACGGTACGTCTACACTACAGGCATCAAAAAATGCTTTCAACGCTTCGCCCATTCACTTGAATGGGGTGACGTAGAAGATTTTTAATCTTCGCCGAACTGCATTGTGGGGAGCATGGCATGGCTTTGCAAGCATCACGAGCATCTATCGGCATCAAAAGTTGAACAATGTTCAACTTTTGGAACAATGTTCAACTTTTGAGGCTCGATGCTTGGCATCAGCCAATGAAATCCCGTTTATGCAAATCCCGCCAGTGCAAGCGCAGCCAATCAAACCGCGTGCAAGCTGGGAGAGCCAGACCGCAGTTCATTTCCTCATATTCCAAACGAGATATTACGGTAGCAAATCACCCGGTTCTTTACGACCGGAACTATTTACCGGGATACAAACCGGAGGAACCAGGCATGGAGGGAGGTGGCAGAGACAGTGGGTGAAACTGATCGTTTTTTCGCCTGTTTGGAGAGTTTATATCCAGTTTACTTCGTTTTAACATTGCTATTGCTTTGTATGTCGGGGGCGGGAGATTCATGTGATTGGTTGCTCGCAAAAAATCGCCAAGCTTCAGACACGCCCAGCTCCAAGATTTTTTCATGCCTGTAGTGTAGACGGGCCGTCACGTTTGCTTGGTCAACTCAGCAGCTCTTCATTTTTGAGTGTGCAATTAATTGCGCCTTTACGCAACGTCCACACGGCGGCATGTGCTGAAGCTTGCCGGTGGGCGTGTCTGAAACTCGACCAACAACCAATCACATGAATATCCAGCCCCGGACACACAAGCACGCTGTTTGATTGGCTAGAGCTTGTACTGGCATATGATTTGATTGGCTGACGCTTCCGTCGAAGCTTCAGTAGAACATTGCTCTACTTTTGAAGCGAGCAACGCGAGCAAAGCGAAGCGACGGAACCACAATGCAGTTCGGCAAAGCGTGACGTCACCCCATTCAAAGTGAATGGGCAGAAGCGTTGAAGCTGCAACGCACGCCGCCGTGTGGACGGGCCGTTACGGTAATCGCCGAGAAGCGGCACTGACACTAGTAGTACAAGATTAAAATAATGCATGTTTTTTCTGCTTTATTTGCGATACAAATAATTTGTACCATAAGTTCTTAATAAGACCGACACTGTTTGACTCAGTCCTAGTTTGACTACTACCAACAATAACATGAAGTACTTATACAGTGTACTTTTTGGGTAATACTCACTAAAAGTCCCCTCCTGAGAAAACAATTATGCCGCTTCTCAGTTTTATTAAGAACCTATGGTAAAACATATTTTTATCGCAAATATAGCACAAAAACATGCAGTATTTCACTCTTGTACTAGCGTCAGTGCCGCTTCTCGGTCGATTACTATAAAGGCGCCATTAATCGCGCACTCAAAAATGAAGACCTGCTGATTTGACCAAGCAAACGCGAGAGACGGCTGAGTTGACCGCAGTGTTCCCCTGTACTCCGACAGCACTGAGCACTACATCGAGATAAAACACATTTATTTATTTGGGACCACACACATATACCTATGGAGTTGGCCAGATGTGTGTAAATTACTGTTCATTGTAATTTGAAAACAAATGCCGGTGTTGGACATTCACAAACACACCGAACACACACACAGAGCGGAGCTGAGCAGAGCACAAACAAACCAGTCATGCGCCTTGTGGACCGGACATCTCCTTCATAAAACGAGTTATAGGGGGAATAATCGGCAGTTCGATGTGTGTAGAGGTGTGTGTGCTTAAAACGAAGCAGCCTGCAGTCGCTCTTTAGCTGTCTAATGAAGGTAAACACAGTGAAGGCTGCGTGTAAAAGGCACAGCTCCACTTCCCACTTGAAAGTATATCGTGATGAGCAAAACCATTTCACTTGGCCCAGGTGGTTTCCACAGAACGGACAAAACATGTTTAACGACCAACACTCGTACCGTCCATAGATCCCGGAGGTCGATCCGCTAAAACAAACTTAAGTTTGTGTCAATCACTTGCACGTCACTTCTGGTATGATGGGCATTCCCGTTCCAGTTTGATTCTCTAGTTTGTTAAAGTGTTTCGGCAAATGTTAAAGTGTTTCGGGAAAGGTTCAATTGTTTCGACACTTGTGCATTTGTCTCAGTTTCGGTAAAGTGTTTCGCTAATGTAAATTTGTTTTATAAAATGTAAATTTGTTTTTTAAAATGTAAATTTGTCTCAAGCTTTGTTAAAGTGTTTCACACTTTGTAATTGTCGATTGCACTTCTCAGCCACCGTACTTCGCGAATGGTACATACATGCATCCATTGCGGGCTTACATACACAGTATCACTCCGCGCCACATCAGTAACATCCTGATAGTATATGTGCGCGGCACTATATGGGGCATTCTACCGAATTAGTACAAAGTGCAGTCCCACAACAAGAGAAACTATTTAACAAAACAATTAAGTATTCAGACATATATTTAGTAAGAATATGTTATGGTCTATTTAAACACAAGGCATTAAAGGTCCCATGTCATGGCCATTTCTACTGATCATAATTCCATTGTTGAGGTATACTAAAATAGATTTATATTGTGCAATTTTCCAAAATCACATTTCTCATACAGTACAGTACAGCATCTCTGTATAGTATGTGTATTCACTCTCTGTCCTAAACGGCTTGTTGGAGCTCCTGCCCCCCCCCCCCCCCCCCCTCCCTATGAGCCCAATGGCCATCTACGAGACAGCGAGACACAGCGAAACCCAGCCCGAAACCAGCCCGAACACACACAGACACCCGCAGCCTGGCTGGGAGTTTGTGTGTGTGCTCACACACACCGACTCACAGCCTCGCCGCGTCCCGCTGTCTCAAGGAGGAGAAATCGGCGGAGCTGCAGCTGAGAAAAGATTGAATGTGTGTGTAACCTAACGGCTCCGTGGACGTAACGTAACGGCTCCACGGATTGGTCCATTTTGGGTAAGGGCACGTCACTGTACCCAGGAAGAAAAAGAGGAATCTCCAACAAGGAGTTCTGGGGCAGCAGACAGGTATTTTCTGTGTTAGAGTTATACTCCCTACAGGGTGTACTGACTCTGCAGACCGTTTACATGCATAAAAACCTTCATAACACACAAGGGGACAGGTAATAACCGGAAAAGCATGACATGGGACCCCCCAGGCGCCAAAGATCGCAGGGGGGGCACCAGGCCTCAGATAATTTGAGGCCAAATATCATATTTAGACTTTTTACATATAATTGTAAAGCAATACATGATTGTCACTAAAAGCCTTGTCTCTACATTACAATAACACATACACAATTATAAATTAATCAATTTGATTACAAATTCAAGTTCGTAGCTAATAAAGGCATACAAATACAGAAATGTATAATTCTTTCTTTAATAGAAATGTTTCTTCTGCCCGTAAAGTGTCCAAACCAGGCTTTTCTGGATAAGCGCATTTTTAATTCATAGTCATTGTCCATGCCGGTTTCAGTTGGATTATTTGTCACAGTTCCTCCGATCAGATCGTTCTCCTCCATTTTGTAGATTATTTACGACTTTTGAATCCACATAAACACATCGGCAAAATCCGGCTTACTTTGAGCATGTGTTTTAAACAGTTTAATCCCTTTGTGAATTGTTTCCACTTGCGCCGTCCTTTAATTTCTTCATTCAGCGGGAATCCAAATGAATGAATCCTGAGTCCAATAACCATCAAAGTCACTCCAATAGTGCTCCTTAATTACGCTTTCATCCTCCTTTAACAAAATACTTCACATTCATCCAGTTTGTGACAGTAGTTGTAGCATTTTTGAGACTTTTAAACTTTTTTTTTACCGCTGTTGCGCACACTTAAAACATTTTTATTTTATTTTGTTCAATGGTGTATTTAGAACATCTTTATGATTACATTCAAACAGAAGTTGGAAAATTTAGATATATTGTAGGTTTAATTTTTTAATAAAGAAACTATACTAAAATAATCATGTCCCCAGTTTTCATGTCACTACCGAAACACATAAAAACATTATGTAAATATAATGTATGATGTCCTTTATTTTTTTATGTTTCATGTGGAACTATGCTGCAGGTCTCCCTTGAAAAAGAGATCTATGATCTCAATGGGACCAATCTTGTTAAATAAAGGTTTGAAATGAAATGAAATGAAAAACAAGGGTTTTTAATCCAATGGCTGAGCCTGGTTTTAAGCCACACCCCTGCATTTTTGACGCGGCAGTGACATTGCGTCCCTGTCCCTCATGGCTGAATGGCCAGTAGCTATATCCCATACTTTTGATATAAATCTGTTCCAAAATCTGAAAAGCAGCTTGTAACCTTAAGAATTGTCACTACCGAACACATATTATCTTCAATTAAGTAAACTTTTTCGGGGTTTTATGCAAAGTATTAGGTTTTTATGTGTGTAAACCTCGTCAAAGACGTGTATGCTAGCCATGTACTTGCTAGCATTCTTCAGTTATGCAACATTTTAGCTAGAATCGTCACTACCGAAACAGTCACTACCAAAACATATGGTTACGTTTCGGTATTTGACATGATCGTTTCATTAGGGACAAAATGGAATGGTACTGTAAGCAGGTAAATCCCATAGTTTTGAAACAAATGTGTTTTAAAGTCTGGAAATCAGTGTGTTACTTTAAAGCTCTCTTATTGTACTATTGTTAGGCATATATTTTAGGTCTCAGATATATAAAAAACATGTCTATGAAGTGTTTTGCTCAAATACCAAACAGATCATGCCTTCTAGCCTCATCCCCCTCTATTTCAGCCTGTTACTAAAGTGCTGATTCTGGGTCAGTAGCTTCAAACATTCACACTTCAACATAAGGCATGTTATGAGTTAAGATTAAGCAAAAAGGTTGAGGGAATATGATACAACCTTGAGAACAAAATACTGTGGTCACTACCGAAACACAGGAAGTTTTGTTTATATTGACTTATCAACTAAATGATATGATACTGATTGGTGTTCAATTTCAACAATCATCAACTCTGGAATCAATATGATCAGTATTATGCATTTTACAAAGAAAGTTTGCATTATGATGTTTATGAATTGTATAAATTGAACTTTGAAACTTGATTAAAAATTTAATTGCATTGATTTAATCGTGAAAACGCTCAATAAATATTAGTTAAAATACTATTTAGAGAAGGGAAGGTAAAACAATCTTAACAGGTTATAATAAGAATGTTTTACTACAGTGTATGTACTATTTTTCGGTAGTGACCATTTTTTGGTAGAGGAAGAACATTCCAATACAGTCTAAAAATACGATATAAAAATGTACGGTTATTTTACTAGATATGTGTAATTTAGATCTGGTACAAAATATATATGGACACAGTTTTGGGGAAAAAACATACAACATTTCAAAACTGTTCCAACCTGACTTTGCACCAATTCGGTAGAATGGCCCGTACACTACATCCTCCTTTCTTACAATGAATGTTGCATACACTGTATAACATTTTCTCTAGTGAACATTCTATAACGGTCCCAATATTAACATTGTTCACTTGTTAACATAAGAATATATGAAATTATATTTTGCATGAGGGAAGGATATATCTATACCTATATACATTTACTATCTATATAAACTCCTTTTGTTGCTGTTCTGGAACATTAACATGTCAACTTAGAATCAGTGTATATCACTCCAACATCCTCATATAAACATGAATCCTGTATATAAACAACACATACAACCTTACTCTTCTCTCTCTATTTTTTTGAAAATAGAGTAAGGATCTTAACGTGTTAACTCTGTCTTAGCACAACCTTCACCCTGAGCTAATTAGGAAATCTTTGTATCTCTCAGCTGGTCGAATAAGTCGGCCAGATCTGTTTTTTCTTGTGCTCTGCGGTGAAGGCGTTTCACATTCAACAGTCTCTGATGTGTCTGCATCTGGCGTGCATAGCTGATGGTCTTCAGGTAAGTCAGGTTCTGGGTCCATTTGGGCGTCGTGTGGTGTTTTCCTCAGATTTCTCCTGTTGCGCCTGTGGTGCTGACCTGAAGATGTGACAACATCATAGGAACAGGACTCGTCTCTCTGTGCAGTAACCAAAGCTGGACGCCAACCCTGTTCAGTCTCCATGTGAACAGTACTTCCTGGTTGCAGCTCTGGATCTTGTTTGGACTGAACTTGCAGCCTTTCAGTCACTAAATTGTCCAGCAGGCAACCTTGTCTCGACAACATTATACTGTCTGTGTAGCGCCCACCCACCATCAACCTCTCCCATGGACCTGGTGTGGATCAGTGCTGCTAAATATGCCTGTAAGTCTGAGAAAAGGCAGAGTGCTAGTCTCTGAAAGAGCTGCGAGGTGCCAAAGTTTGCCCAACCAAAGCCCTACAGTGTGGATCAATACAATCTGAATCTGGCAGTGACCCTTCGTTCACACCACTGCCCCTTTCTCAGGAAACAGAAAGAGGGTGAGGGGACTTTGAACACACCTTAAAATACACACACTTGCTATTTCCTTTGGATGGACTCACCGCTGTACGTCACCGGCTTGGCCACGTTTGACCATCGCCCCGGTGACGATTCACAGCCTAGCCATTAACACGACGGGAGCACTGGAAATATTGACACAAAACTGGCAACATGCGCATATCGTCCACGCACATCCAGCCTGCAAATCCCAAATTAGACGCAGAAAATAGAATCATGCCTGAGAGATTGGACTGTGCCAGTGACGCCTGCATCGTGTGTGTGTGTGTGTGTGTGTGTGTGTGTGTGTGTGTGTGTGTGTGTGTGTGTGTGTGTGTGTGTGTGTGTGTGTGTGTGTGTGTGTGTGTGTGTGTGTGTGTGTGTGTGTATAGAGAATGTATGAATCAGACTAATGTCTGAAAATAGCCAAGCAGCATGGTTCTTGGAATCAGGTTAATCATTATTTTTTTGTCAAATAGCTTTGTTTAAACTTTTACCCACTGTAGCCTACTCTTCTGACAAATCCAATACATTAGTTGACTGAACTAAACAGATTTTGTTAATACTATGAAACCGATACAAAAAATGAAAACTAAAATTGATAAAGGACGTTGTCTCAAAGGACATCTTAGATCAAGTGACAGTAAGATCTTAGCCACAGAGTTAAGAATGAATGAACAGTGCCTATACACAGGATGGAGGCGTGGCACCACATACAGGACTGTCTCAGAAAATTAGAATATTGTGATAAAGTTCTTTATTTTCTGTAATGCAATTAAAAAAACAAAAATGTCATACATTCTGGATTCATTACAAATCAACTGAAATATTGCAAGCCTTTTATTATTTTAATATTGCTGATTATGGCATACAGCTTAAGAAAACTCAAATATCCTATCTCTAAATATTAGAATATCATGAAAAAGTATACTAGTAGGGTGTTCAACGAATCACTTGAATCGTCTAATTAACTCGAAACACCTGCAAGGGTTTCCTGAGCCTTGAAAAACACTCAGCTTGGTTCAGTAAACTAAATCACAAGTATGGGGAAGACTGCTGATCTGACTGCTGTCCAGAGGACCGTCATTGACACCCTCCATCAGGAGGGTAAGACACAAAAAGACATTTCTCAAAGAGCAAGCTGTTCACAGAGTGCAGTTTCAAAGCACATCCACAAAAAGTCTGTTGGAAGGGGGAAATGTGGCAGGAAACGCTGCACAACCAAGAGAGATGACCGCAGCCTTAACAGCATTGTGAAGAAGAGTCGCTTCCAGAATTTGGGGGAGCTTCAAAGACAGTGGACTGAAGCTGGAGTCCAGGTATCAAAAGTCACTGTTCACAGACGTGTCCGGGAAATGGGCTACAATAGCCGTATTCCCATGGTCAAGCCACTTCTGAACTCAAGACAACGGAAGAGGCGTCTGACTTGGGCTAAGGAAAAGAAGCACTGGACAGTTGCACAGTGGTCCAAAGTCCTCTTTTCAGACGAAAGCAAGTTTTGTATTTCATTTGGAAGTCAAGGCGCCAGAGTCTGGAGAAAGGCTGGAGAGGAGCAAAATCCAAGTTGCTTGAAATCCAGTGTGAAGTTCCCACAGTCAGCGATGGTTTGGGGAGCCATGTCAGCTGCTGGTGTTGGTCCACTGTGTTTCATCAAGCCCAGAGTAAATGCAACTGTGTACCAAGAGATTTTAGAGCACTACATGCTTCCGTCTGCTGAAAAGCTCTATGGAGATGAGGAATTCATTTTCCAGCATGATCTGGCACCTGCCCACAGTGCCAAAACCACCAGTAACTGGTGTACTGACCATGGCATTACTGTCCTCGATTGGCCTGCAAATTCCCCTGACCTGAACCCCATAGAGAATATGTGGGGTATTGTGAAGAAGAAGCTGAAAGACACCAGACCCAACAATGCTAATGAGCTAAAGGCCGCTATTGAAGCATCCTGGGCATCCATAACACCTCAGCAATTCCACAGGCTGATTGCCTCCATGCCACGCCGCATTGATGCAGTAATCCGTGCAAAAGGATTCCCAACCAAGTACTGAGTGCATTAATGGACATTTTCAAATGTTTGATTGTGTTTTGCTGTTATAAATCTTTTTTTTTTACTTGGTCTGAGGAACTATTCTAATTTTTTGAGATAGGATTTTTGAGTTTTCTTAAGCTGTATGCCATAATCAGCAATATTAAAATAATAAAAGGCTTGCAATATTTCAGTTGATTTGTAATGAATCCAGAATGTATGACATTTTTGTTTTTTTAATTGCATTACAGAAAATAAAGAACTTTATCACAATATTCTAATTTTCTGAGACAGTCCTGTATATCATAGAGGTGTTGATAAAGAGGAAGAAGATTCATCTCAGTTATGATCTTCACTTCTGCCTGGCAGAGCTGTGCAGGATCATTCCTTGACAGGTCAAAGTGCTAACGGAGAGCTCTGGAAAAGCTAGACGGTAGCCAGAGACAGAGACGATACTGGATGTGAAGAGGAGATTTAGAGAGAAAGGAAACAGAACTCTATCTAACTCTAGGTGTTTTCCGAAAATGTTTTGCTATATCATCTTCAACATGCAACAAGTCTGAAACAGTGCTTTTCCCTGGCATGACTTTTTGTAGCATGAGGGTGGCCTAGCTTAGCATAAAGCCTGGAAACAGGGGCACAGCTAGCGTGGCACTCTATCACTAAGTTATTGTTTATTGAATCTGTTCACAAGGAGACTTGTTAAAATGACAAATGACACTTACATTCAACATATTTTTCTTCATTAACAACAGGTTGACCTTAGTGGAGCACGCACCTGTCGGTAACAAAACCCTCATTAAAAGTCCTACAAGGACGTGAGAGAATGCCAATAGACAGGTTATTGAACAAAGAGATGTATGACTTTGTTGCACCACAGAATGTCATCCTGTTGTCATCACAGGGGTGAATTAGCACACCCTGTATAGAGGAAAGCTAAGCTCATTTACATTTTCTTAGAGACATTTTCAAAAAACATGACTTTCAGTACCGCGGTTTAAAGGATCTAGAAACTGAAACTGTGCAAAACAAGAATATCAAATGGTAGAATATCAAATAAATCAATAATAATCCAAAATCAAATAATATGGTTGAACTCAGAAGTTTAATAGATGGGAAACCACTATTATGGGAGAGACCCCTGAGAAAAGGAATCATTTTTATAAATGACTAATTAGAGAGCACAGGTAATTTATTTTTCATACCATTGTTTTCGCTGTAGGCTATGTATGGTCAGATATGTGATTTTCTTCAGTTTAATCAGCTGCTTTCAGCTATTCCAACTAACTGGAAGCGTAAATGAAAAAAAGATGGAAACCGACCACAGGTCGGTGCACCTTATACAAAAAGTCGGAAATGGCAATCGAAAATGAAAATAAATAAAATAATGTATAATGACTGTTTCAGAGCACTGGCCATACTGCTTTTTTCCTCATACGGTCTGCTCTCACTGAAAATCAAACATGCGGGGCATGGGACTCCCGTGCCCCGCATGTTTGATTAAAGACTTTCATATGTCCCGTGACGGGACATATGAAAGTCTTTATGGGACCCTTTACTGTGCCTCATTCTTTGCTTCACTCACCACCCCCTCTTCGTTTTCCCTGTCTTGTCATCCTCAGGGCTGTGTAAGCTCTGTGGTTTGGCAAGCCCGTGCAGAGAGCTCAGTAGTTCCTGTTGTGGGGAGGGCAACTATTACAACCCCACGCTGCTACAGTTCACAAAACAATTAACATAATTATCATTTTACCAAAATAGAGCCATGATATCCAGTGATGCAGCTGTGGGGGTTTAAATGTCAGCTTGATATGCCTGTTGATATGTTTCTTTTCTGCAGTCTGTCTTTCATTTTGTGTCTTTTGTGTATTTAGTCGTGGAAAGAAGGGAAACAACTGTTCACAGAAAAAATACTGTGTGTCACTGTGGGAAATAAATAAACCAACTACTTTCTAAAAAACATAATGGAAAACATGGTAGAAACACAGTATTTTGAGATTTGAAATGGCAGCGCTATTCCCTTCCGTTTTCCTCTACACATCTGGCAGTGCAAAAGAAAAAGAAAGAACAGGAGAATGATGAGCAGGAGAACAGAGCAGGAAGAGATGAGGCGTCTGGTAGTCTCAAAAATGGAGGATAATACTTTATGTTCGGCCAAGACAATGCCTGCATCACCTTTCAGCTACTCTTTTCTCCCAGCCACAGTGAATGTCGGAAACAACCGCAGCTTAACCGATATGAGGAGCAGTGAGCATTAGACACCAGGATGTCTGCCGTCGAGCAGTTGGTGCGCCGCCAGGGGTGAAATGTCACATCTGAGTATAGGGATGGGAAACCACTGCAGCCAGAAGAAGGGGGATACAGGACAAACAATGCAGAATGGTAATGTATTTGCTGGGAAATGAAATAAAAAAACATTGGTAAGAGAGAGAAAACAAGGGATGAGATTGTAAGTAGGGGATTAGACTATATATGTATATTCATATTTCCTCTATGATTGTTGGCCTTCAATCTGAGCCTAATCACACTTAATTCTTTGGAGGTTTCTGCTTTCCTGTTTAGTAATACATATAAAAACCTCTGATTCACATTTGATTGGGTGGGATTTATATGTGATTAGTTAAAAAACAAGGGATGCATTCTAACGCAACATGCTAGCCTACAACAGGAGCTTTGTATAGAGTCAGATTAAGCTGGGTAAATGTAAACATAAAAAAGCATTTAACCAACATAACATCAAACATAACAGGTTTACCAACGTTCTTATGACTTTACACGAGACGAGGGACTGCAGTCTCAGTAAAACAATTCTAAAACCTATTCTCTATATGTTTTATAACTTAAAAAATATGTCATTGTTTTATATTCTTTTTGTCTGCATATATCTTGGAAAAAACTGTACCTTCGTTTTGAAAAGTGCGATACAAATATAATGTTTAGTGTGTTGTAGGCTACACTAAGGAGTCGTAGTGTGTTTGTCTGCTGTCCCTAGAAAAGTTACAGTTTACGACACATTATGCAGACAGATTAATTCAAAATTGGAAGAAACACAAGCTCGGTTTGTCGGTTTGTTTATCCGTTTGTCGGCAGGATTACCCCAAAAATTGACAGGCGTGTAACTGTGAGGAAGCTTGTAGCATGGGCCTCGAGAGAAACCATTACATTTTGGACCAGATCCCCATTAAATAGCGGATACACACATTCTTTTTCACTACCATGGGGAAGGTCTGTGCTCTCAGATCGCACTATAGTTTATAATCTGTAACCATTACTAGACCTTTATGTTATGTCATGAGCATCATGATAAGCTTAGCAACTTCACGTGTTCAACATGCAAAAGATGAAAGGAAACATTTTCATAGTTGAGATATACAGTATAAACTGTTTTACATTCCTGATAGCGTAATGTGACATAACCATACGGCCTACACCTCTTTAGCAGAACATAAATTGCGGAGAATGAATACCACAGTCAGGGAAGATTTATACAAAGACACACCCACACACTTGTTATTCAACATTAACACAAATCTAACGTCACCCATTCTAAATTCTTCACTCACTCACACTACATTTAACAGTGCATACTGTACTTGCGGCAGCTGTAAGTCTCAGTGAAGCCACATGTCCTTCATTAAGATATATATTCGCTGGCACACAGTTCTGGGTGCAGCCTGTTTCCATAAGACCCCAATAGACTCAACCTGGCTCATTTATCACCATTAGGAAGTGAAAGAAGCCTAGGACAGGTGCTGAAACCAGCTTACAGAAAATTCCCTGTATTTGGACACAAAACACTATCACTATCAGCATTTTGCACAGTGGCTGAAGTATTGAGGTTGCTTAAATGAACTAATATGAAGTGGACAACAGCACTATGGAGCAGGCTTATCCCTGAACCAGTGTTTTTGTTAAACCATTTAACTGTACCAAATTACCAGTGGAAAATATTTTTAATATCAGCTTTAAGTGGCCTAAATACCTCTATTTTTTTATTATGTTGTTGAAAACCACAAGTTTTATTCTCTAAACTCTATAAATCATGTGCAAACAAGGTCTCCACTTTATTTGGAGTTGTAACCAGATCTCTGCCGTCAAATCTTTCAAAAAGGCCTGACAACCTGGTCTCCATTCAACCACTTAATTTAAGTACATAATGGTCTCTCAATGCCTTAATTACCGCTGCTCGGGATATATGTTTCTCAGTTGCTCCCCATGTAAACAAACAACTGACTGAGATTTGTTGCCAGGCGTTCAATTTGTTCCAACTGCTGAACAATTGCCTCGGCTTTTCAAATCACGACGATTGACAGTACTCAGAGGTGTGGCGCAGTTAAAAGAGGAGCAGCTTGAGAGATGTAATGTGAAGAGCTCATGTCTCGACTTGTGTCTTAATTCTCATTATTCAAACTTGGAAAGTAGTTTTACTGTTTTCTTTTGGTTAAGTAGACCTGTTGAAAACGTGCTTTAATATCCTTGGCAGACAGTGTGTGTGCATGTGTGGATATATGTATGTGCATGTCAGTTCGTGCAGTGAGTATGAAGAAGCACCCTAGGGTCTCCCCTTGGGCTGAATGTGAGGAATCCGCCCCTGCTTTCTCTGAAGATGTGCACCCAGTGCCCTTCTTCATGGCAAACCTCACCTGGCCCAGGTGTGCTCTCCACCCCCGGGGCCCGTCAAGTGAACCTGAAGCTGGGGGCCGGTTGGGGTCGCAAAGCAAGCCTGTCCTGCTTTACAGCTCATCTCCTTGGCCTCTCTCCTCCTCCTGTCCAAGCAGCCATGTAATGAAGCCTTAATGAGCCTGTCACTCAAACTGTCACTGGTTCTCACCTGAGAGACACAGCAATAAAGGGGGGAAACCCAGGGTAAAAAGGTAAGGCTGAAAGTGGCAGGAAATTAAAAGAAAGACAAATTAATGAGGGAAAGGATTAAAGTCGGAAAGATTATTACAATCGGACCACTTAAGACAACATCTCTCAACATTTATTTCAATTCTAACACCGCTTTTATTCCATAAAGGCTCAAACTGTTCACTTGCATCACCTTACAATATGAATAACAACAAAACTAAATACATTTCTAGATATCCAACTTTAGATCAGTTAAACTGAAGACAGAAATTGAGAAAAACAATAAAGAAAGAAGGAAAAAAAGAAATAAAGACAATATACAAGAAGGATTTTATATAAACAATGGTGCACTCACAATGTATTGAATTTGACAGTAAGCGTACAAACTGAAATGCACTTTTTAATAATACAAGACATTAAGCAGTATTTTATACTCATAGTGGGACGGGAGTTTATAGTTTTTACTACTTGATTCCTGGCTTGGGGGCCAAAGCATAAATCTGACAGATCATGAGATGATACATTGGGTAGGAAAGAAGAAAAGACAAAGTCCTGCGCACAAATTAGATTTTCTTTTGGAATATGATCTAATTTCTGCTTTTAATGTGCTATACTGGCGATCCTTTTTTCTTTGAGCCTAAAACGTTTCTTTAAATGAAACCATGTGAGAAGTTTAGAGGGGGGAATCATTCACTATTTACAACTCATAGACATCTGAAATGTGTCAAAGAGCCTCAAAAAGACACTGTTTTACTGTAAAAACTGAAAAGGTGCGCAACATGCGGAGCAGTCTTTATTAAGTCATTATCAAATTAGTTGACGCTGAAAAGTTACATATAATTACCTGGAAAATAAATGTTGTAGTATCCCCTGAATTTTTGTAAATTTGAAGTTGAATGAATACAAAATGAAAATACTTGAGAAAAAGTGCTTGGTTTCAATCAATGAAAGCAAATGAAGATGCAGTATGTTATATGGCTTGTATGAGCTCTATCTCCACCACTGTGTGGAGCCAGTGGGCCATTTCCCCTGCAGCAGAGAGAAACAGTGTCAGACAAGGGGAGGGAAGCTGTGAGGGAAAAAGAGAGAAGAGAGGCGGGGGGGGGGCAGCGTACAGTCGTCTGGCAAAGCAAAGGTTGCCTGATTAAAAGCATGTGCTGACCCCCGATTCCCAAGCCATGACAGACAGACCGCAGCAGATACACAGACATGAACAAAGAAGCAAAGACCTCCGCGTTCATGCTTTCAGATGCATTCGCTTGCAGAAACACATTTGGGAATGATGTAGATGGTGGTGGGGGACATTTATGGGTGAGGTATTAAAATGTACCTCCACATTGTTGCACACTGAACCATTTAGAATAAAAAGTATGAAACACATTTGAAGATGTGACTTTAAAAAGTTCCCTAGACCTCTTTTACTCACAGGATTCTCAGACAGAATCATGTCCTCCTGTCCGGAAGGTTAGTTAACGACAACAAACACACTCTTCAAGAGGATCAAGAGAGGCGCTCAGAAGAAGAAGAAAGGTGGGCGTGTGTCCCACGTTAGAGCATCAGTGGCCCATGACGTGAGGAGCTGAAGCGAGCCAGCAGAAAGCAAACAGGAGCAGAGCAGGGGAGCAGCTCGGGATCCAGAGAGAACAGCAAAGTTCAAACCCATAAAGAAAAATACACGCTGCACAGGCTTTCAAATCAAATAATAATTTCTCTTTAAACACAAGAGCTGGGCAGCTAACTCAGCTCTAAAATGACAACATGCAGAGACTCTTTTGTTCTCCAAGGGGCTTGTTGGGATGCCAAAGCTTTGAAGCTAACAAATCCAGACGCAGGAATCATGACTTTAATAAAAATACATTCATATATTTTCCCTTTATTTAGACATTAAGTGCATATTCTGTGTCATTTGGATCTTTCATCATGCTTTTGGTGTGGCTTGGCTTTGCAATATTAAATATTTACCCAATCCTTGGAACACGTCGTTCCTTCTTTTCTCACTCGTGTGGGTTTCTAAAACACACACGTTGACGAGTTTACCTCTAGCAAAACAGTTTCAAGGGAAGTTTGCGGGGGCGGTGCATGGGAGAAAAAAATACATCAATCTTTGTATGTCAACAGCACCTTGGCAGAATGGGGATTTCAAATGGCGCGGAGAAGGCAGCATTTAAGCCTGAGCAGTGTGAGGAGACGTAGGTTGGTCTGTGGTTGCGTCTGGGGTTGCCGTGTTTGTCTGGTTCCCCTTTCTTATCTTTTGTTTACTCTAAAACCCTCTGCCAGCACTCAAGGAGACCATTACACTTCCCCCTTTACAACTTATTTACGTTAGCTTTGATTAATAGCACGTTACATTTGTTATGAGACACACACGTTGATTGAGAAGTGGGAAAGGATGACTTGTTTGATTTGAAAAAATAAGCTTAATCCATCCCCACTCCTTTTGTGACATTTCAGTCGTGCTACGCAATAACAAGAGAGGAGGCCAAGCAGTGCAGCCTGCATGCTACATCTGCAAACAAGCCCAACCAGCTGTGCAGTGTATAGATCGTAACTCTTAAAACCTCCACGTCTCTGTTCATTTGTCAAAATGAATATGGAAAAAGATTAGACATGCATTTCTGAGAGCTGGTTTCCAATTTTTTTGTCCAAAGAAATAGTTTTTCCAGAACTGGAGCACAATATGGCAATGTGGGTAATTTCCAGATTAATAAGATAAACTTAGTGGAATCATTTACCATAACTATACCAAACTTTATTTATTGATGGTAAGGCTGCCACATATGCCATAGAATTTCGATATAAGATTATTGTTGGTAAAATAATTCCTTATAATAATATTATTATGCTTGTATATACAAGAATAACAGAATTACTTCGGGAGACAAAATAAATGATGTAAGAAGTGCTTAATCATTCAAACAATATCACCATATGTGTATTATTAATATGACTTTAAAATCAACATTACATTTTTAAATCATCCCTTTATTTGATTTAATGTTTCTTTTTTCTTGTAAAGCCTTAAAACAAACCATAAAACACATCTGTGAAAAAGGAATTTTATTGGCATCGGGAAGCAAAGTGTGAAATCACAACAGCCCGTTTCAACAGAAGCCTTGCTCAGTCCCTTATTTCAACCCAACGCTCCCAGAGCTCCACCATGGCTCACCTGTCCCTGCACAAAATGTGCTGAGAACATATTTTTGCCCGGTAACAAAGCGCTACTTTTACCCAGCTTTGGGGTTGCTATAAATATTTAAACCAATACACTGCGTTACTATGTCTTTTAGAAAACAGGTAGCAGAGGTACAGTGCAATTAATTGGCAGGTGGAGCTGTTACTGTGCTCCAACATGTCAGGTATAGAATAACACTGTTGCATAAGATAATTCTCAGTTATGGTTCCTGCTGCAGAGTAAGAGCAGCAGTGGCTGTGTGTGTAATGCTGGGGCTGTACTGGTCAGTGCAGCTGCAACTACCCCCCACCCCAGCCCCTGCTCCCCCCTCATGGCTGCTTCACATTATGGTATTCCCTCATTCCCCCTTGTGAAATGTGTTATCTATCATGCGACTGCTTTGGTATCCATTTAAGCTCCTTCCTCGTCTACCTCCTCCTCTGATGGTGACAGATGGCGTTTCTCCCCACGCTTACGGATCTGGACTGATGTTTATTTGTTGAGCAGCGTGCTCAGCGGGAGTCTGTCCTTCCCTTGTTAGCGCTCCCTATATATATATAAATATATATATATGAGGGTATAGCTGCATGTGTGACCCAGGCATCCCAGTGTTTGCACACATCCATCAGCAGAGAGTGAAAGGCTGATCGACCCCAGCATAGCCCAGTGTTATCCGTGTAGCTCATACAGTAGGTATGTAGTAATGCACATTTCTGATAACCAAAATGTGCACAAACCTATCGGCCTCAGATAACGAGTCTGCGCCATGTCAGAGCTGATATCACATGACATAGTGAGTGATTGTGAGAGAGTCTGTCAAACATACGAGCAAACAGATAACTCTCAACTAAACCTCCATCGTTCACTCTTTGTGATAGTGTTCACCCCCTGTTGCCCACCTTTTGCATCCCTCACTCTCAATCTTCCTCCTCCAAATCCAAAGCTGACCACTCCATTGGGCCACATCTTTATCCATGCTCTGTTTTCAGTGTCAGTGTGATGGAGAGGGGTCATCAACCCGGACACCTCCCTTTTCTGCCCCTCCCCCGGAGAAAAGGCCTGGGAATTGAGCTGTTTAGAATAAAGTGAGACTGTTAGCCTGATGGAGAACGGCCTGTTTCTCCGTGAAAGTGTTAGACTGAGACAAGGTCAGACATTGATATCAGTCATGTGAATTTAAAGTGATGTATTGTGCTTGTTGAATATGGTATTAGTAGATTTAACAGTAGCTTTAAAGCTCTGCCATCCGTCTGAGTACGTCTCTCAGACTTATTTTGACAAATGTTGGGATTATAGCTTTTCAAGATAAACTACACTTTTCACACAGACGGATGCAAGGAATCTCCCTGGGGCATAAAAGAAGACAAACGGAAAGTCATGAACTGCTATCAAACTCAGAGAAAAAACGAGATACTGCGTCACTAATTACTCAAAGTGACAGCGTATACTTTACTGAGGAGGAAAAGACAGAAAGTACAATGTGTCAGTGTTTCTAAACTTTAATTTCTGAGTAATTCCTCCATCGCTCAACACATAGGGGTCAGGACTCTGGGAAAGCAAAAGTGAAGTCCAAGAACAACCACCTTTCCATTTAGACAACCTCAAAGACACCACACACACAGAGACACACACTCACTAAGGTCGCCCAGCTGTGAAAAGAAGCCAAAATACACTTAACTAATCTGCTTGATCTAGCAATTTATTGACGATGAACATTTCAAAGAGGTTGAAACTTGAGCCGCATGCGTCTCCTAAACCATGGCCAATGCAATTTCCACTGGCAGGCAGGAGGTTGGGGGGGGGATGTTGGGAATGGGCTGACCAGTGGACGGTGCTTTATTGGTTGCCTTCGCCTCGGCATAAAAACTAATTCACCCTCGATGACAACCCACGACGAAGAAACGAAAGACGAGCTGCATTCTTTTTACCCCCTCCCTCAACTACCTACTTTATTAGCTGGCCTTTGCTGTGACAGAGCCATTCATTCTCTGCCCTGCACTACCCTTTTCTCTCTGACACACACATGCCCTCTTCTCCTCCTCGCACAAACCAAACCAACCAACCCCAACATGTTATATTACCGGCTGGGAATTTATATGGCTTTCAGCATGAAAAAGCAACTACGCCTTTATGGCTGCACAGTAGTGAGGGCCCTCGCACACACCGGGCTCAGGATCCACGCAAAGCCGTGACACACACACAGGGAATTACAGCAGGGCAGTTATGTCAACACACGCTGAAAAAGAGAGGCAACTTGATCTGGTTTTCCTGTATATTACTGACTGTCTTGGTTAAGTCATTTATTCATCCCATGTGGAACAATAACTTTTCACAGATAAAAGCTAAACGTCCTGTCATTAGTCAGCTTACCCCAACTTGCCATCATTTATGCTCTTGAAAGGACCATAACTTTTAATGAAAGCCTGAAGAAGAAAAAATAGAGCAAGAGCCACGCAAAGAATTTCAGTTTCAGTAACACCTTGTCTAACACGCATCCCTCCCAGGGTGGCTCTGAAGGCCAGGAATGTGACCCTCCTCACATCGCCCAGGGATCCAATGAGCTCCACATTGTACAGAGGTTAGGTACCCGCAGGTCCAGCTGGGCTTTACTAGCAGCCCTGCCTCCAGCAGCTCCGCAGGCCTATCGAGTTACCTCGATTTTGGGTCAGCGAAGCCCTTCTGGTTCCACTTAGAGCACTGTTTCATTATTTCAGATTTATCACTGCCATGTTTGCCAGTTGCCGTGTTTTTCCCTCCTTATGTCCCCAAGTGTAATTCATAGCATCTAATAATGCACAAACCAAGACGTTTTAAAGGGACTGCAAGTTGGAGTTGTTCCCAGGCTTCGAGGGATTAGAGGCTCTCTAGGGGCCGCTGGGTAAAACGGTGGATTGTTGCCCAAAAGCAGAGAGAAGCCAGTCCCAGTGGAGGGGACATTACTGGATATTGACAGAGTCACTGCGTGGCCTCGGGGTTCGGTGACTCCCGCCTGAGAGTCACCCGTACGCTCCACCCAGCATGGCATCATGCAGGGCCGTCCCAGAGGATTGCACAATAGTGAAGTAATGTCATGGATGAGTTCCAAATCTTTCATGCCCTTGTTGTTTACTTTACTGAGGCATAAAATAACTATCTCATCTGCTGTTTATTTTGCGAACAATGACCAATTGATAAATGTGAATTTCCCAATGATATCATGATAAATACAAATTGGTTGGACACATAAACATCAGTAGCAGAGGAAAAAAAACAAGCTATTGCACCACTCACTACATCCATGCAACAGTAGGACTCTGCATCTAATCCCTCAGGGGCCATTTAACTGTTGTGTTCTTGTGCCGGAAACTCTCCAGTGGGGGTGCAGGGACAGGAGACTTGGAAAAGTTGGGATGAAGCAAGAAGGGCAAGAAAGCGGGGATGCATCCCCCCCATTACCATAATAGAATTACGGTGGTGAACAAAGCAGGCATTAGTGCGCCCACGGTGGCATTTGGAGAAGATCCATCTCTCTTTCCTCCACGGGCCAGCCCTCACCGCTTAAAGAAAAGGAAAATCTACCCTTTGTCCCCCACCCCACCCCTTTCATGAGCCTCGCCAGATTGCAACAAGGGGCTCAACGAACACACATGCACACACAGACCTGCACAAACACACACTTCTTGCACTGGTGTGTGTGTGCGCACCCACGGCCGGCCGGTGCCTCAGCGTACAGCAGGCAGCTTGACCTGCCCATCAGAAGGGATTACATCTACATAACTCCAACAAAACCCTGTCAGCACCCGGCCCCTCCCTCAGCCACCCTTCCATCCACTTCTTCTGTCATCCTGCTTCTCTCCCCTCTCTGTCTCCTCGTCACTTTAACCTTTCAATCCTCCCTTTCTTCTCCCTCTCCGTGACACTTCTATAAAGTCTGATGTAATACATTTCAGTGTGCCAGTGTTTTTCCCAGCTGTGTTGAATCAAATATCACTCAAAGTCCCCTCAAAGAGAGCATGCAGCAGTGTCAGAGAGCGGTGACCTCCAAATATTTATCACAAGTGCTGGCTTGGCATATCTGAAGTGGAGGTTTCTTTGCTCATGAGCAGCAGCTATAGGACTTGCTGCTACGCTGATTCCCAGATTAGGCAACAGGCAGTAGTGCTGGTGTCAGATTGTCTCTCTGATAGAGGGAACATGGCGCCGTCATGCACAAACACATTGAGCTGTTATGAAATGGACCTGCGACTTCTGGTTGGCTCTCCAGCTGCATGAGTCACTTAAGCTCCTTAAACCCCAGACACACCAAGCCGATTTTGGCCGTCGATGGATGTCAGGCCGAAAATGAGCGTCGTGTCGCCCTACTCAGATTGGTGTGTCCCGCACCGCCGTGTCTTTTCGGCCGCGCCGACACCTTTTTGGCCGAAAACCTACCAATCAGCCAAAGGCTGTCGGTCAAATAAATCACTCTGATTGGCTGTTCAGCTAGCGAATCAGTGCATGAGAAGCGAAACGGAAGTGAGGGACCCAAACAGACTATTAAGAAGGCAAATCTAAGATTTCATTTAACTCCAGCTCTCGACACAGGTTCGGGAAAGCACCATGAGCTTCTCGTTGTAGAGTGAAAATGGAACGCACATGCTATTTGTTTATATCACGCAGTCTGTTCTTCTTCTCTCGGTGTATCACGCAGTCTGTCTTCCGGTTGTTGCCTCTTTTGAATGACGAATACACACTACCGCCGCCTGCTGGTAAGGAGAGTTATTGCCACTCACGCATGCGCAGTTCGTTCGTGCTACTTGGCCGTCGGCTGAAGTCTTTGCGGTGAGTTCCAGTGCGACACATGGCCAGAACGCAGGAGACGTGAGGCGACACAACAGTCGTGTTCCGTCGGGACGTGTTCTTTTTATTTACACAAAGAAGCTAAACCGGAGGGTTCATTAACATTACCATTATGAAATAAAATAATATAGTTTAGGGCTAACTAGAAAAAGATACCAGAACTAGGGCAAATTAAAACATGACTGACCTGCTTGGAGCATCAACGCTAACTGAAGCTGGACTCGGACATGCGACAGCGAAATACACCCCCCGGGTACAAAATAAAGGTATGCATAAACAAACAAAGGCGGACCCAATTTACATATGAAAAGAAAATATAATTTTGGTGAAGAAAATAAAGATTTTCAAGTATACAAATAGCCAAAATAAAAAAGTAATAGAATAGCAATTTTATTTTAAAAAATGTATATCAGTCAGGCTATATATTGGGGGGAAATGTTGAGCGTATCTGGATATTGGGGGGGATGTCCCCCTCCCAACGTATATGGTGAATTCGGCCCTGGCTTTCACACACCTCAGTCAACGACAAACAGCAGGCGGAATGCTATGGGATGCAGGCACAGATCCTGCGGCCTAGTTAGCACCCGAGGTGGTGAAAATCACACGTTGAACTGACTGAATAATGACATGAATGAAACATAATAACATGCATGCAGTGTTTTTAGAAGCTGTGAAATAATGTGCCAATGAACTGCAGCATAGGTAACAAAATGTTTTAATTGGACTTTAAAATAATTTTTTTTTTATCATCTTAACTTGTTGAATAGACAGCTAATTTCTGCAGAACTTCTTGAAACAAGTCTGGGGGGTCTTGAATCCCCAAACCCTTACTCAGGAGTTGGAGGGAGATAGTGACTACCAGACGCGTCACACTTCTGTTCTCTAGTCCTCTGCCGCCCCCTAGTGGAGATATAATAAAGATATCAGTCCTAAAGTTGAGTATACACTGTGTACTAATGGAGATACTGTATGTTGGCAGATAGTGCACAACACACTAATTAACTGTGGCATTTATTTGAGCAAGAAACACAATATGTGCATGGAAAAGTTTTATTCAAACTACAACTTTAGAAAATTGCATTGCCAATTTCTAATAAAAAATATAATAGGTAGTAGACATGGTTTTCCTTGTTTACAAAAATAGTTACACCTGTCCACATTTAAAACCAAGCAGCTTTATTTTAAAGCAGATGTAGAGCTAATATTTTTATAGTTTTCTACTTTTAAATGTCTTCTTCTAATATATGTCCATATTTGGGAATTTCTTTTGATTTAATTATGTTACAGTACAATTGTTATGTTATACACTGATAAACTAAAGCAAATACAATAATTGTAACCTACCCTCTGATTCTGTACATTTTTTTCGATTTCTGTTGCATCGTGGGACATCCGTCCCACAAATGATGGCCGACTCAAAAATCCTTAATCCTTTCTTTAGCTATTCTAGAAATTCAAGACATGGTTAGAATTTTAAGAATGCATTATGGGACGCAGTGCTTGTCTCAAATGAGCAAAATAAGGAAGTGCAGCCATAAAACAAATCTCTGCACTTGGTACTGTAGAATAGATGGAAGCATTCTGTGATTGATCGTCATCTCAATTTAACAACACAGCTGATGTTATCCTTCAAAATCACAGGAGAAACACTGATCCTGGACCCGGTTCTTTCTTGGCAGAGCAGCACGTGCTTATCCCCAGGAGTGAAGGCCTGCACGGGCCGCAGCAAAACAGCCAGCTTCAGCTCCCCCCCCCCCAAATGGCCCCGCTCGCACACACAGGCCCAGTGTCCGGCCGGACTACACGGAGAGGAAACACGCGTACTCCGCTTGACTAGAAATAAAAACACACTGCTCCGCGAGAGACCCCAACCCAGCAGGATAGTCTATCTGCGCTCACAGGAAAGAGGCCAGGGCAGTTAAACTGGGATCACTCTGTACGCTCAGCACATATTCATGGGTACACAGCCTCAGATAAACACACATATGCACAAATACATAAGCAACAATACAGGAAATGGGTCAGCTGCAGCACAGGTATCCTTTACATCCTCCACTGGCTCCCACTGTCCTCCAGTGAAAGGGAACACCCCCGGTCTGCAGCCCTGGGCCCGGCTGGCCGAGCGCACAGCGGCTTATAAGAGGCCATTTCCTTCATAATCATCCCTGCCTTCCCCATGCTATAATTTCCCAAAGGACAGTGGCAATTAGCCTGGGGAGGGCCTGACTGTAGTAGGGGCATCTGTGGAATCTTTATTACCTCATGGCCTTCCATTGACACATATAAACACACACACAGCTTGGATTTCTGGATCCCCTCGAGTCCTCTCGTGTCTGCATATTTCAACTTCTTTCTTCTCTAATACGTGTACAGTTGTGTGTACATTTCACCTCAAAATCAAGATATCATTTTTCTTTTTTTCTTTAATTGTCATGCTACTTTTTGTGTGAGGTGCCTAGTGTTGAAGATATTGGCCATGGCTTCTTTGGAATATAACAAACTCAATAGCACTCAGCTTGTGGTGCTTAAATAACTCAAAACCAATGTCTCTTTCAAGAAATCAGGACTCAAAATAATCCATAGACCTTGGTGTGAGCACTTTCACAAAAGGAATTATTTTCTATCTTTTGAAATACAGCCATCACCTGTATCACCTCGCAGAAGAAAGCATGCTTCTACCTATTATCCAGTGCATGCACACTTCCTTCTGCGCGGACGTACGGAGGAAGAAAGTAGTACCTACGTGTAATTGCTCACATCAAGTCTGTTTTTTTATCTTGAATATGATGTCTGTTTGTAGAGACATTGTTGTTGAGCTTCGCTGTGCATGTGTTGTTTAGTTGATGAATATGTTTCTTAATTTGCATGTGTTTTGGTACATTTGTTGTTGTTTCTTGCATAGTTTTTAAATTGCATCGCACTTCTCCTAATGCAAGTGTTTTTGGCCGTTGTAGCGCATTTGCACCAGTCAGCCAATAAAGATAAGAGGAATATGTACTTCGAAACTGTTCGTCAATTTTTTCCTCCTTCCTAGTGTGCTGTTTGGTTAAGGCCTTTTCTTTCCTCTTCTCTCACCACCCTTTTGTTTAGTTTTTTGTAAATTCGTTAATAGGATCTCTCTGCGGTGTCTATTTCATATTTACACGTAAAACACACATCACCAGTGGATCTGGATGTAGTTTTGTCAACAACAGTAGGGGAAGACATCTTTCAGCAAAGTCTTTACAGCTTGTTGACATAGCCTTGAGGATTTCCTATGATGTGGGATTAATATCATCACATAAACGTCCTGCTCCAGATTACAATAGTGAAATAGGTGTGTCACTCTGAAGTCTGTACACTGTCTATGTGAGTCTTCACATTTAAACAAATCATTTGTGTCTTTCTCACTCTCATATCCCTGATCATTCTGTGAGGATTAGCAGTGGTAAAATCATGTAAAAGCCTGTGCAGGAGCTGCAGACCACACTGCAGCCCCACGCTCCTGACACAATGCACTCATTGATTCCCCTTTGCTTTTGTAAATAACAGCCCTCACCGCAACCTGCACACGTGGAAGCCACAAAAGAGCTGTTTTAGAGATAGCAGGAGCTTTTTAAAAGATTATCCTGTCCTCAAGTCATTACCGGGGCCTTGATAAGAGTTTGTCATCGAGTGGTAATGTTCCATAGATCCCGTTGTTCCCCTATGCTGCCCCTGCCGAGCCCCCCATCCCCGATTTACTCTCGCTCACTCATGCCTCTGTTTAAATGGGAGCAGGGTGGTGTTGTGGCGAGGTGAGGCCATGGTCTGCTAAACACTGTGACATTCATCCAAATGGAATCAGATAAAGATGGGGGCCATGAATACCTTCAACATAAACATCACCTGGAGCAGCAAGAGGGGCCCTCGACAGCACACATCGGCCAATCAGAGTCTGTGAACATCTGGGAAGACAGAGAGATCTACCAATAGCAGAGGATGAAAGAAGGGAGGGAAGTCACTTCTCACCAATCTGAAGAGCTGCTGACTGTGATATCAGATGAGGTCAGAGCTGTGGGTTCCCTCCACACCAGGGGTTACCCACAGATGTGGGTGAGAGGAGGTGATGCGGGGGTGAGAGGAGATGTGTGAGAGAAACATGACCTTAACTCGTGTAGATCAATTTCCCCGTGGAGCAGCCTGGGAGTAGGAAACTGTTGATAGTTGTGTGGAGGAAGGTGAGAAGAGTGAGCCAAAAATACAGTGGTGTGGAGAGCATTATGGCCAGCCATATAGAAACAACTTGAAGAAGATCCGTTACGAGTCAAACTAATAAATCAGAGGAAGAATGTAAAGGTTTTACATTTGGAGAATTAAGCTGAATATTCAGGAGGAGACTCAAAAGTTGAGGATTGAGTTAAAAAAATAGAGCCGAAACTGCAGCCAAAAGTAGTTAAATTAAACTACTATCGTTATTACTGGGGGAGGTGTTGAGAAAACAATGAAAGGGGAGATATTTACAGAGAAAATGAGGAATGAACTCAGTGGTAACCCTCAGCGAGGAGGTGATGAAAACTAACACACATTCAGAGGAAGACATGTTGTCTTTTCAGTAAGTACCGCGAGCAGGCATGGACCTGCCCATCCTGGATGAAGAGATCTGTCAGCACCAGAGGAGAACATGCTCATGGGAAAGGGATGACCTGCTGTACTTCTCCACCACAGACTGCAGTGTTCGGCTGCACACGAAGGCCCCAGTTCGATGGCTGCTTACACAGATGATTGAGAATGCGTAGCAGCGAGAATACCGTGTACGATTGATTTGGCGAAGGCTATTAATTGAATTCTGCCCTGTATGCAGCGTGAAACAGCGAGGGATTTCCATCTGTTAAATGAACACAAGTTCCCCTCACAGCTTTGGATCCAAACACTCTTAATCTTGTGTTTTTTTTAAAACTACTTTGAATGTTTATTTCTGAATGGGGGTACACAAAGCCAAACAGCAGATGGAATAAAGGCTTCCAGGAAATCGTGCAGCAGCAACATGAGTTGGCATGGTGTCCATCTGTTTTACAAAGCAAAAAAGAAGGAATTAAGTACATATAAGTTGGGGAAGAGGTGGATGGCAGGATGAGAGTTATCAGAGCCATTTGGCGAGCTGGGTGGTAGCCGAGAGTTTAAACAGAGGGACAGAACAGAGGCGCAGTGCGGCCTGCATACCGATGGCCTGGCGGGAACGGCTGGATCGGCTCTCCGGCAGTTATTCATTAAGCTATTAAAAGGGAACACAACCAATCATTTGTGTGGCCCTTCTGTTTCAGACTGTTTTTCTTCTCTTTGTGCTCTGCCTTTCTCGCAGGAGAGAAGAAACAGAATGCACTTCAATGAATAAATCCGAAGAGAAAGGAAAAGAGTGAGAACCGTTAGACCTGGGCAGCGAGCTGCGGCCAGCTGTTGGCCCTCCTTCTGAGCAGAAAAGAGGCCATTAAAGGCGGAAGCGACTCATGCAGGAACTAATTCACTTTTAGGGCAGTTTGACAAATGAAGGAACATTCAAATCCAATCTACCTGGGCTAAAATTGAAGGGGGATAATTGAAAAGAGCTCTTGCTATAACAGGTCTTTCTCTCAAAGTGCCATTACACAGCCACTTTGCCTCTCATTGAGGGACAAGAGCGCCCTCTTGAGTCAACATATAACAGCACACAGGACATATAAAGTTAATAATATTGATTTTATTTCCATCCATATATACAGATATTTTTTTCTCTTGTCATATTTATATAGCTTTAAGCATTAGGATCACTGTACAAACAATGAACAAAGAACAATGAAAAACGGCTATAGTTTGCTCTGTGTTAGTCACACTAATCATAAAGAGGAAGTACAGTTCATTGCACAATACTGCATGACGTGAATGGAGGAAGAAACACAGCATGGGTAAACTACAGCTGATTATCTGCTGGGTGTGGGATCCTACAGTATGTCAGTGGGAGTGAAATGGGTCTACAGGAGCATGTAGTGCCCTAAAATAGGCCTGGGTTGCCATAGTGACTCGGGGTTATACGCAACACAACAGAAACAGCACTGACGTGTTTATGAAACACAAAAACGCACAACAAACAATGGTCCCACGGATGGAGTTACTGTCTCGTTTCAGGACCAGTTAACACGCTACAACGCAATAAAAAACACAACCACTTAATATGTATTTTGCTCCACCATTAGGATGAGTATGATGGTCAGAAAAGCAGAACGGATGGCAGTGGGTCATATGCTAAAATATGTGTGTCTGCCTTTGTAATTGTGATGGGCAGCACAGATTACCGTTTGTGTGTAAATTATGTCAAAAGTCTGATTCAAATGAGTACGGACACATTTTTGACAGATCATCTTGTAATACACACCAGAGAACAACCGCGTTACACAAACATCAAAGAAGAGTAGTTTTCGTTTCAAGGTTTCATAAAAGTAGAAAACGAAACATCCTTAGTGGAATAATCTATTCAACTAATATGAACACTACACAAGCTAATTAAACGGCATCACTCCTATCACCCCTGTGTTCAGGGACATTCAATTATAATAAGGGTGAATTAGGAGCAAGGTGGCCTGGCTAACTTTCCTGCTGATCAACAGTTACAGCTGCGGAGGCTGGGAGGCAGCAGGCTTTGGTCACTCAATTATACAGCACCACCTGCTGTGGCTGGAACACCCAGTCTGTCGTGTGTCTGCCTACAGAAATACTGTGTCTCTGTACAGGGAATCGTAGTTAGCATTCTAATAATGTGGTATTTTTGGTTAATTTACGAGGGAATCCAGTCATGGAGTAGTAATGTGGGCCGTCAAGGGCAGTGCAAATGAAATATGGAACGTATTATTTTTGGATGAATGAACTCTGCCGTATTTCATCCCAGCAGAGAAAAGGCAAATTAAACCCGTAGAGCTACAACAGTACTTTGAAGTCATTAACACAGGCACGCAAAATAAAGCTTACCAAGCAACCATAAATAAAAAGTTAAATCCATTAACCTACAGAGAACACGAGGTGCATCACTTCACGTGTTGGGGGGAATCAGGACAGAAGTGTGTTTCTTTTGGGGCCGTTGCATGCATTCACAAATGTGCACAAACACACACGTCATACCAAACATTTTTTTTCATCTTTGTAGTCACAAAAACAGGGAGACGGACTCCACATGGAAACATATCCTCTCTTCTCCTGATGAGGATCATGACTCCTCTGGGCGCTGACACAGAGTTCACTCACACTGGTCGAGGTTTAGAAGTAAGAATGAATGACGGATCCTTGATTTGCACCATCATCCGTTCTTCTCCAAATCTTTCAGAGGTCACTCAGTGCTCTCCTGGCCCAGCTCTTTGTCTTCGCTGATAACGCTCTCTGGCACGCTGCCCTCCCCCTGGAACAGCTCCTCCATCAGCTGCTCCCCTGCGCTGCCGGCCCGGGACGCCCACAGAGCGGCGCCCTCCCGCAGGCCCAGGGAGCGCAGCAGCCGAGCATACTCCAGAAACGCAGACTTGATTAGTTTATGTGCAGGAGGAGGTCAAGGAGAACTCATAACATTGAATAGGTCAGAAGAAAACACAGTGAACGTTTTCATTCCCCCTCAGGAAAGTATTTTTAGTTACACTCTGATTATAACATCACATGGTTGTTTGTTTTAGTAAGTATCTGTGATAATCTTCTTATTTATTGCAAGACCCAAGGAAAAGTAGCTGATGATGAACATAATGAGCCTGGGCATTATCCTTGAGTCAGACATACTCTTTAAATCCCACAGAAAAGGAACTGCAAAGGGACTGCCTTTTCTATCCCAACAAGATTCAGAGTTCACGAATTGATTTGAATTACGTTAGATAACTGTAATAGTGTCTGTAATGTTTTTTCTAGACCATAATTAGTCCAAAAGTCTGCTGCCAAGGCTTTAAAAAAAGAAAGAGGAAGCCAGTCAGCCAGATCTAGATGCACTGCACAGTGTCTGTTACATCATGATTATCATCATCATCACATACAGACACCTGACTAATATAATGCTTCCATGCAGGATGAAGACACCACTGAACAGTTTGGTGAGAAAATAAATAATATGAATCTCATATAGAGATCATTGCAGTCATTACAATACTAGGAACACTTATATGCATAACACAAAGCAAGACAAAGAGTAGTTGTTCAAATACAAACTGCAGCCCTCAAATATTGAATCAAACCCTCTCTTAAAATGCTTCCACATCAACAGGTCTTTATCCCCTTAATGAAGGGAAGAGCTTTTTTTTCAGAACTGTTGCTTTGACTGCATTAAGTTTTAGCAAGTGCAACTAAATATATTCAGCATTTATATGATGGCACTGCGGCCCACCTTGTTTAGGCTACTTTTGATGATCACAAAAATACTAAAGATTAGATGGAAACAGACACTTGAGTTTTTAGTTAGGCCACATTTATATTGGTTTTAAAATAGATATGTCACTTTCTTAAAAGGAGGATATTAATGAATACACTGGGAAACTCTGAAAGTGAGATATTTGATCTTCTTGAAAGACAGCTCGGCCCTGCGCAGGCTTAGTGTGCTCCTGGTCTGCTCTCCATAAATGATAAATCACTTAGTGGCTACAGGCCAGATCTGACCAATGAACAAGCCAGGGGGGATGTTTCCAACTCATGAGATGAAATATTACTTTAGAGGTTTACCTTTTCCCACCCCCTTATCTTTTGTTCTGTAGTGTGTTTATTACTACATTGCGCTGATCACACAAGATACAAATAAGAATATAATATAAGCCAAAAAAAAAGGCTGACTAGTAGAACTTATGTATGCAGTTGCAATAAAGTAAACGTATATACAGTACATCTGAGGAAAAACATTGCAGGATGGGCTAAACTACAACATATGTATTCTTTCTGTATGTCTATGTTCAGACGTTTTTAAAGTAAGTTCTAAAAGTTCTCTTATGAGATACGATGTGCTTTTAAATGTCTTTTACTGTGAAGAGCTCTCTACTATGGAGTGCACATCTGCAGTACAGATGGACAGCGTTAAGAGGGAACCTAACCCTGGTTATAAATGTCCATCGGAGTGCAGTAATGGGTTTTCAAAAAGGATATTGGAAGAGTCATCGGCCTCCATCACCCCGTACTTCAGACAGGCTTCGATGAAGAGCGCGGCTCGATCAAAGTACCGCATGCTGCCCGGGAGATGGATGGAGGAGGACAAAGACACACGCATGAGGAGGTGAGAGCTATTGGCAGACCCCAGCCTCATCCCTGCCCTGATGGCTGGGATCCCAAAGCATACATCAGCCCCGATGTCCCCCTAATTCCCTGAGCTTTCACTGTCAGATCTCAGAGCACGAGGAGGAGGAGAAGTAGAACAACAAACCAAGGGAATCGTTTTAGGGGGAAAATATATGGGGTCACTCAGACCATAGTTTATACTGCCATACACTCAAAGATGGAGAATGGAGCAAAGGAAAGGAAAAAAGTCACAGGGTAAAACATTTGGAATTTTAAAAGAGATAAAGTTAAAAGGTATTCCTAATTATGATGGCTTTTTTAATTTACCGAATTTCTGGGAATGTAATGAATACAAGAAAGACCAGGGTTTCTTCATATTTTCCAATGCAATACTTCATAGGACTTCATTCTAAGCCCATGCCATGGTCTTGCACGTTTTTTGAGCTATGTCTGCGATTATATATACAGTGGGGCAAAAAAGTATTTAGTCAGCAACCAATTGTGCAAGTTCTCCCACTTAAAAAGATGAGAGGCCTGTAATTTTCATCCTAGGTATACTTCAACTATGAGAGACAAAATGAGAAGAAAAAGAAATCCAGAAAATCACATTGTCTGATTTTTAAAGAATTTATTTGCAAACTATGGTGGAAAATAAGTATTTGGTCAATAACAAACAAACAAGATTTCTGGCTCTCACAGACCTGTAACTTCTTCTTTAAGAGCCTCCTCTGTCCTCCACTTGTTAACTGTATTAATGGCACCTGTTTGAACTCGTTATCAGTATAAAAGACACCTGTCCACAACCTCAAACAGTCACACTCCAAACTCCACTATGGCCAAGACCAAAGAGCTGTCAAAGGACACCAGAAACAAAATTGTAGACCTGCACCAGGCTCGGAAGACTGACTCTGCAATAGGTAAGCAGCTTGGTGTGAAGAAATCAACTGTGGGAGCAATTATTAGAAAATGGAAGACATACAAGACCACTGATAATCTCCCTCGATCTGGGGCTCCACGCAAGATCTCACCCTGTGGGGTCAAAATGATCACAAGAACGGTGAGCAAAAATCCCAGAACCACATGGGGGGACCTAGTCAATGACCTGCAGAGAGCTGGGACCAAAGTAACAAAGGGTACCATCAGTAACATACTACGCCGCCAGGGACTCAAATCATGCAGTGCCAGACGTGTCCCCCTGCTTAAGCCAGTACATGTCCAGGCCCGTCTGAAGTTTGCTAGAGAGCATTTAGATGATCCAGAAGAGGATTGGGAGAATGTCATATGGTCAGATGAAACCAAAATAGAACTTTTTGGTAAAAACTCAACTAGACGTGTGTGGAGGAGAAAGAATGCTGAGTTGCATCCAAAGAACACCATACCTACTGTGAAACATGGGGGTGGAAACATCATGCTTTGGGGCTGTTTTTCTGCAAAGGGACCAGGACGACTGATCCGTGTAAAGGAAAGAATGAATGGGGCCATGTATCGTGAGATTTTGAGTGACAACCTCCTTCCATCAGCAAGGGCATTGAAGATGAAACGTGGCTGGGTCTTTCAGCATGACAATGATTCCAAACACACCGCCTGGGCAACGAAGGAGTGGCTTCGTAAGAAGCATTTCAAGGTCCTGGAGTGGCCTAGCCAGTCTTCAGATCATAACCCCATAGAAAATCTTTGGAGGGAGTTGAAAGTCCGTGTTGCCCAGCAGCGACAGCCCCAAAACATCACTGCTCTAGAGGAGATCTGCATGGAGGAATGGGCCAAAATACCAGCAACAGTGTGTGAAAACCTTGTGAAGACTTACAGAAAACGTTTGACCTCTGTCATTGCCAACAAAGGGTATATAACAAAGTATTGAGATGAACTTTTGTTATTGACCAAATACTTATTTTCCACCATAATTTGCAAATAAATTCTTTAAAAATCAGACAATGTGATTGTCTGGATTTCTTTTTTTATCATTCTGTCTCTCATAGTTGAGGTATACCTAGGATGAAAATTACAGGCCTCTCTCATCTTTTTAAGTGGGAGAACTTGAACAATTGGTGGCTGACTAAATACTTTTTTGCCCCACTGTATATGGAAAGCACCTTTGAGCATTAGGAAAAGCGCTATCAAAATCGAATGTATTATTATTATTATTATATAGTAGGCTCATAACGGCATCAGTCCAGGGTCTTACCCGTGCAGCATCTCTCCTACTTTGTAAAAGCAGCCCAGCGACAGCAGCACCAGGATGGCTTTGGACTTCTGGTTGACCTGTGGGGAGCACAGGTGCTCCGCCCAGCGCTTCAGCACATCTGAGCTCTCTGCTGGGTTCAGACGCACCTGGAAACGCACGCACACGCACACGCGCACACACACACACACACACACACACACACACACACACACACACACACACACACACACACACACACACACACACACACACACACACACACACACACACACACACACACACACACACACACACACACACACACACACACACACACACACACACACACACACACACACACACACACACACACACACACACACACACACACACACACACACACACACACACACACACACACACACACACACACACACACACACACACACACACAGCACTGAAACTCCAACTGCTTGAAAGGGGCTTCCTGAGTCAGACAGCCACGTGTTGTTCACAGTGGGAGAACATGGTAGTGTTGGGCTGCTCTAAATTCTATTAAAATATCTGTCTGTCTTTCCAAAATCCATTAATTGCAATGCTAATGCTAACGCTAATGAGAAAACTTGTTCAAACATAGTTGCAAATAAGCTAAATTAATTGCATTCATAAGATAAGTTCAAATCGGTGGCTTAAAGATCACTGTATAAATCAAACATATTATTTATTTAAGAGTTTAAATAGCAACATTTATTTTGACGTTGCTTTTTAAATATTTTAATCGTTTAACCTTTATTAGAATAATGATTTTTTTATTACTATTATCATTTAATTTGTATTTCTGTTGTACCTATATGTTCACTTTATTTTGTAGGGTTTTGTATTGTTGCATCTATTCAATTGTCTTGTGTCTTATCTTTCCGAGATAAATCATTATTTATTTGTATTATAATACATTTTACCTCCTTTTGTCTCTTAACCTTTTAAAATGTTATATTTTGCTGCATGTATCTGTAAAGGTTTTAACTGATCTGAGGGGAATTTCTTGTTGTTTATTTTTGTGTGTGCCATTTTGTAAAGCACTTTGAGCTGCACATGCTGTATGAAAAGTGCTATATAAATAAAGCTTTATTATTATAAATGTGAATAATCTGTCACAACTCTTCTTGCAATTACCAACAGATAATATGTAAACTCAAGCATACAATGTACACAGTTAGTACACTCTGAACTCGCACAACTCACTCTGACACTATCCAAACATTTCACAGTGTGTGATGCTTCCTGTTGACGGACACCGTCATGCTGAGTTACCTTAGCCAGCCAGGCGGCTCGGTTCCACTCCCCATAGGTCTGCAGGTAGCGACAGGCATCCGCCGCCTTGTCAATCAAACACAGCAGCTGGACGCCCTCTGACGGACAGCAGAAGGGGAGAGTTTGTGTGTGCATGTGAAATGGAGATATAATAGCCTATCTCTATGCAAGGCCGGAAACCAGTGTGATTATTTATTTACACACTGCTGGCAATAGCCACACTCATTATGCAATATTTTGATCAAGTTGAATCCAATATTTTTATAAATATTTAACCCTTGTGCCTCACTTTGAAAAAAAGTTATTTTTATGTCCTTCGAGGATATTAATGTTGGAAAAACTGCAACTGTTTTGTTTTTACAGAATATCAGGAAAATTCATCTATTTGTCCTGAAGGGCAAACATGAAAAACGGCTCTATCTGGAGGAAATCAAAAAATGTTAAGCCAGGGCTGCAGTCGAATAGTCCAAAAATCAGCTCCTAAGTTCTATCCCTTGACCTCTGAGTGAAACGTCACGGGGTTAAGGGATAGTGGATAGGAGAATTCAAAAGGACTTAGGAGAATTCCAAATGCACTTTCACTATCCGAAGTGTTTATGATGCGCAAGCGGACGTCATTTTGTGCGTCTGCTGCTGTGGGGGAAACTATGGAAATTACAGTGTTCTATCCAACGGACTACAACATGGATGTTTAATAAGAACGAGGGACTACTGTAAACTCATCTAGAGACTGCACCGTGCTCTGATGCTCTTGCTTTATGCTTTATGAACGTGGACAACAGAGAAACATATTCTTCATGACCAAAGTTGGAATTGAAATAAAAAAGGAAAGTGAAACTTATGCTCGTCACCCTCTCTCTTCGGTCCACATTAATACAAATGATCCCAAAGATTGCATGAACTATGAAAATATCTTAAAATCAATACAAATGTATTTATTATAAACTTAAGTCCTTAACATCTATCACTGTGTATATCACCATTCAAACATCTTTTAAAAGTTGAAAAACCCCCACACAGCTCAGTGAAGACTGTGAAATGTTGACTTTATTTGATCATTTCAGTAAAAACTAACGTCCATATTTCTCTTTTTTTGATTATAATACTGATGAACGTTCAAAACAAAGCACTTTGGCAAGTTACCGTTTTAAAATGCTTAATAAGCACCGTAACTTCCATGATATAATTTCTCCGTCATAATCGGTTGTTTCCGTGAACGGCCGACTGTTGTGTGACAGCAAATGCTGCGGCTGCAAGGCATTGTGGGGCAGCATTTTCTCCTCTCCTTTCAGTTAGGGAGGTCCAGTGGTTCCTAAGCTAAAGGAAGTTATAAAGAAAGTTTGAAACCTCCTTTCCTATCATCTAGAGCAAGGGTTGCCAACACGTCGATCGCGAGCTACCAGTAGCTCGCGGAGGTTTTCCGAGTAGCTCACCAGAGGGCGCTAAAGTGCAGTTGACATGTTGAGACATATTTATTTATGTAGTATATTTTGAGAGTAAGAAAGATAGATAAAAAGAGATGTAAGATGCAGTCATGACAACTGAGGAAGGTCCGTCAAAGAAGAAATCTAAAATATACTACTTTCATGACGAGTGGGAACATGAATTTTTATTTACGAGCATCAAAGACAAGTGTGTGTGTTTAATTTGTGGCTCGAGTGTTGCGGTGGGGAAGAAGGGAAATGTCGAGCGGCACTTCACAAAACTTCACGAAAACTTTTCAAAGGAGTATCCCGCCGGCAGTTGCCTTCGCGTTGAGAAGGTACAACAATTAAAAGCTACGCTACAAAGGCAGCATTCATTGTTCACGAAGCCGGCCAAGAAAGCTAGCCTAGCTACAGAAGCATCGTTCCGAGTCGCTCAGTATTTGGCAAAGAACAAAAAAGCTTTCACTGATGGCGGTGTTCTTAAGGGAGCGATGTCTGTTATGGCAGAGACTTTGTTCAGAGACCACAAGAGCAAGTCGGAGATAATGTCTGCCATTGACGATGTGCAACTGGGAAACAACACTGTGGCGAGGAGAGTGTCGGCGCTGTCAGTGGATGCCATGGGACAGTTGGAGCAGGACATGGTCAGGTGCAAGTGGTTCTCCATACAGTGCGACGAGTCGGTGGATGCGAGCGACACAGCTCAGCTGTCTGTGTTCATCCGGATGGTGTTTGAGGATTTTACGGCGAAAGAGGAATTTCTGACACTGCTTCCACTCAAAACAACAACAAGAGGTGTGGACGTGTATAATTCTATTAAGAATTATTTCATAAATAAAGGCGTGCAAATGGAGAAGCTTGTATCCATAACAACTGATGGAGCCCCGGCTATGAGAGGTCGCCACAACGGTTTTATCGCAAATTGTAAGTCAGATCCATATTTCCCACGTTTCCTGAGTTACCATTGCATCATTCACCAAGAAGCACTTTGTGCCAAAGTTATGGACTTCAATCACGTCATGAAACCTGTGATACAAATAATAAACTCTATCCGAGCGAAGGCAAAGCAACACAGGAGCTTCAAAGTTTTTCTTGAGGAACTGTCAGCTGAATATGGAGATCTCCTTCTCCATGCTGAGGTGAGGTGGTTGAGTAGAGGGAAAATCCTACAGCGCTTCCTCTCCTTGCTGAATGAGGTAAAGCTCTTCATGGAAGAGAGGGGGGAGGACACCTCCATCTTATCTGATGCTGGTTGGGTACTTGACCTGGCCTTTTTGACTGATCTGACAGGAAAATTAAACCAGCTTAACCTCCAGCTACAAGGCAATGGCAAAACAGTATGTGACATGATTAGTGCTGTAAAGGCCTTTAAAGCAAATCTGTGTCTATATCTCCAGCAAGTAAAGGGAAATAAATTGCATCAATTCCCCTCTGTTCAAAAAGTAGGCTACTGCAGGAGAATAAAGATGCTGCTGGCTTTCTTGACTTATCAAAGTACTGTGACTGCTTAACTAAGCTTGGGCAGGAATTTGAGGACAGGTTTCTTGACTTTAAACAGCTTGAGCCCTGTGCAAGTTTCCTTGCTAACCCATTCAACATCGTGGATGTTACTGACATGTCTGAGCAACTGGCCAGCCTTTTCAGTCTCAGTGCTTCAGAGTTGGAGCTGGAGATAATCAATCTCCAGAATGACATTCAGCTGAAAGCACATCAGATGGACAAAGATTTCTGGAAGCTATTGGACCCAGAGAAATTCAAAAACATTCAAACTGCTGCACTGAAACTGTCCTGCTTATTTGGGTCAACATATCGCTGTGAATCAGCATTCTCTGATATGAACTTTATCAAATCCAAATTCAGGACAAGACTTACTGATGAACACCTCAATGACTCAATCAGAGTGAATTTGTCAGGATACACACCCCAGTACAGTGCTCTGGTGGATGCTATGCAGTGCCAGGTGTCACATTAGCTGAGTCAGGAGAAAGACAACAATGCAGTGACAGACTGAATGTTTGAAGACATATGTTTGCTTGATGCAAGTTGAGAAAAGCACAAGCCATATTCCCCTTTTACATGTGAAACAAATTTGTGAAATGCTTGAAATAATTTAAATTATAGAGCTAGAAATGTTATTATTACAATTAGGAACTTTGCACTCTTATCTGTAAAACTGTTTACTGTAGTTATTGATGTTAAAGCAGAACTCAGTATTGCATGGTGATTATTTGTCTTTTTTTCTCTTCATGAGAAAGTCAAGTTTATTCATGTTAATGTTAATGTTTCTGCTCTTGAGTCACGAATGTGATATGTGCACTGAAATCTATATAAAATAACATGAGTAGCTCTTGGCCACTTTCTTTTTTCAAAAGTAGCTCCCGGTTAGAGAAAGGTTGGAGACCCCTGATCTAGAGAATTCGAACGGCACTTATCATGGCTGCTACTGAGGGACTTCCGGGTCATTTCACTCGGTTAGGAATGTTCCTAAGCTAAATGGACTATTCGGCTGCAGCCCAGGGCTTTAGATGAAAAGTCTGATACAACAAAATGGATGACTCGAATGTCCTCAAAATAAGTGTTTTTTACGGGTCCTTAAGAGTCGGAATAGTTAAAACTAAAGAAAATCTCACCCTTGCCAAAATGTATGCCATATTTAATAAAACAATTAAAAAGCCCAAAACTTGCCCAATGAGGCACAGGGGTTAAGGATAAGCTTTTGAGGCTGCTGCCACCCACACAATGAATGCTGCAGATACTCATTAAAACCCAGAGGAGAAGTTTGCAAGCTGTTTTCAGACATGCAGCAACTCTACCTGCTAGCTTGCCGTTGGCGATCATGTTGGTGGCCACTAGTTTGATGGTGGACTGAGAGGGTCCTGAGGAGGTGATGGTGGTCACCAGGCAGGCTTTGAGGGAATCACAGTAGTAGCTGGAGTTGTCTGCGCTCGTCTCCAACAGTAACTGCACTGCCCGGTCCGTCTGAGAGCCACAACAAAGAGATGAGGATGTAATGACTGAGGACAAACAACAGCAGTAACAAGGGGAAATTATGTTCATCATCAGGGTTTCATCTGGAGGGGATGAGGCTCAGGCGGGGTCAGCTCATGCTGGCCTCAGCCTGTCTGCCGATTGGAGGAGAGCGCCTCCACGTACAGCCTGCTGATTGTAGCCTGTGATTAGAGCCAGAGTGGGGACCTTAAGTGGGGAGGGGTGACTACAATCCCCACAGGCTGAGACACCAAGGGGGACACAGGCAGCACTTATCGTCAATCTTGCCTCATTAGGCTCCACAGCAGCGACATCACCTATTTACCCTCATGGGAATATGCTTGTATGTCCAGCTACAGTATAGAGTGTGAAGGTGTTAGTTAGTGTTTTTGTGGGAGACAGGATGGTGGCATATAGTCTGGAAGCTTTAAGCAAGAAAGAAGTAAAAGCAAAACCTCTGCCAGGTTTATCTTTTGAAATATCAAAAGGAGGTTTGCCCTTTGAGGCAAATATTGCACTTTACTCATCTATCTATATTTAAAAAACCTCTTGGTTAAGCTGTTCAATGCAACTCACACAAAGCTGGTTGCACACAAGAAGTCGTCTTTTTAGAGATCATCATTGGACAGCAATGCTTCAAAATGTGATGATTTTATAATATATGATGCATTGCTGTAGAGAAAACTACCAAACAGTATATAAGAGGAGTCGCAATGGACAACCTTTGGACTAACATCTGCAGTGGTTAAAGGCAACAGACACATTGATGCAGCAGCAATACTTATCCCAAAACGTCATGTAAAACACTCGTAGGGAACATTTTACATAATTCCATTACATAAGGAAGGTTTTGAATGCAGGATGTTTATTAGTAGTGGGACACTGAAGTAGATCTGAACACTTTAGTAACTTTGACTTCAATTACAGAAGACATATTTGATCATCTCCTAGGTTATTTTAAGGCTGGGGAATGTGAGCTAAAACACTTCTATAATGGCACTCTTCTATGTTATAATTGTTTCTGTAGGACAGTGTGTGAACAGTCTGTGTGGTGCAGTTCCTACCTGACCCAGCAGGAGGAGCTGGTCCGCACATTTCTTAGTGTGTTCATAACTGGAGCGCTTCACTTCCTGCAGGTGGACCCGATCCAACTGGAACTTCTGTTGGGCAGGAAAGTGAAGACAAAAGTTAGCTTATTTTAACATAATGCCTCCATAGATCCATAAGCGTGTGTGTGGGTGAGCAGTAGAGATGTATCATTTCTGGACAGAAAAAGAGTAATGATGTGCAAAAAAAGATATGGAGGACAATTATAGAAATACAGAGAGCAGAGATGGAGAGCGCAATTAAAAACTCCTTAAAATATTCAAGAGTTCTCCCAGTGTCCCTGGTGCCAGAGCCACCCATACTTAATATCAGTGCTTTTCCCCCCCATTATTTCATTACATGTGCCCAATTGGGAGTTCAGATATTTTTTTCAGAGAGCAAATGATAGGCTTGAAACATTTAAACAGCGATAGCTATTTTAAAGAATGACTTTTATATGAGGACTAGAGGGAAAATGGTTCAATAACGAGAGCGATAACAGCATAGTAGAAAATGAGTTGCACAGGATGTGTGTGTGTGTGTGTGTGTGTGTGTGTGTGTGTGTGTGTGTGTGTGTGTGTGTGTGTGTGTGTGTGTGTGTGTGTGTGTGTGTGTGTGTGTGTGTGTGTGTGTGTGTGTGTGTGTGTGTGTGTGTGTGTGTGTGTGTGTGTGTGTGTGTGTGTGTGTGTGTGTACACCCTTGTATCTTTATCCGACACAGGCAGTACTTTCTTTGCACTTTATTATGATGAATTCTTCAGTGAGTCACAGCCGTGGGCTTAAAATCCTTGCAGAGATACAAGATGAGTTTAGTAACCGCATGCTCTGTATTGGAGTCTTGGATATTAGTAATTACAGCCAGGCTGCTGCCACTGAAGCTGTTTTATGACAAACAGTTGCGAGAGTAGCTGCCGAGTGTCTGGGCAGCACTTTGAAACTTTGGGATCACTCCGTGGCTGCTCATTAAAAGTTAAAAATACTTTAAAGAACAGAATAGTGCATAATCCATCAAATTAACCTCGAAAGACACTCAGAGAAAAAAAAAGACTCTTATTTGAGTTTTTTTTAATAGAACATCCATGAAATTAGACAGTCCATTCATGCTACTTTAATAGTAAGAGCCGTTAGACATTTTCCTTAACTGGCTTTCATCAAAAAAGGTCAAGAAACATTATGTAGCTTTATAGGTGAAGAAATCCAGTCTGGCTTCACTTGGAAAACCAACTTTTACACAACTATTCCATTTGTTTTCTTTTTATAACTATGTCCGCATAAGTAGATGTGTACTTGCGACACAAACACAATGTTAGGGTACATAAGATCTAACAAGGGAAAAAAAATGTAATGTAAAACAGATGCATTCCTGATGGAAACATGGAGGTGGATTTCTTTTTTTATTCAAATGGACTCTGATGGTGCTATGTTGACCGGCAAAGGTAGAAAAAGGCGGTGGAGGACAGATCAATAGACATCTTCTCAACACTCTCCAGAAGAAACTGGGTCAATAATTAGTGCTGGAAAAAAAGAAGAGATCCAAGGTTTTGTTTATTAAAGCCATCAGCAAGCGAATTGATCCGAGCAATGACACGGAGCAAACAAGAGATGTTTTTTTCATTGAGCGTAGCCTGGGGTGGGCTAGAGTCATTGGAGGAAATGTTGGTGGGATTGATTTTAGTTTTAGTGGGGTCAAAGTGAAAGATAGGTTTGACCTTAAAGGCTTGAAAGTCTGAGATACTTCCCTAAAAGAGTGAGGCTTAGTGAGACAACAGAAGAGATACATACACAATAGGGCTGCTCAAGTAATCGCGATTAGGATTATGGCTTGCAACGATTACGAAAACAACGTAATCAAAATAAAACGATTATTTTTTTATTATTACTATTTTGGTCTTTCAGTTGAATTATACTTAAAGGTGGGGTAGGTAAGTTTCAGAAACCGGCTCGAGATACACTTTTTGTTTTATTCCATGGAATGCTCTTAACATCCCGATAGCAATGAATATCTTAAGTGCTTTGACAAAAAAATCCATAAAAAAATGTAATCTGTTGAACCCGTAATACTGTAAAAACTACAACCAATCCGTTTAGCCGGGCCGGCAAAACGGATTGGATTGCCGCCCTGTCTGTCAGCCTTCCATCTCGTGCACGCACAAATGTATCTCGTACCCTCATTGGGCAAGAAAAAATGTAACGGAGAAAATTAAGAACAAAAAGAAAGTGGAAACTAGGAGAAGTCAAACCAGAGTCAATATCGGAGTTGCTTTGGCTGTGTAGTATTGATAACCGAGGTGTGTTTAGCTTTGCCCGATATGTAACGTTACTGCAGCCTGCTCTCGCGGAGGAGGTGCTCTGTAAGGAAGTCTGAAGGAAGGGGTGGATTCTTTTTGGCTGTGTACTTTCAAATTTTAGTGCAATCGAGCCGGTTTCTGAAACTTACCTACCCCACATTTAAAGTTCAGGGTAATCAACTGTTAAAAACATACTGTTCACATTTTTTTCTCCAATAAATGGAGGTTTTCAAAGTCAATGAATAATCGCAATTACAATTATTTACCCAAATAATCGAGATTATGATTTTTGCCATAATCGAGCAGCCCTAATACACAATGTCATTGATAATGGAATATACTGTGTGACCCGTGCTGTGTTGACACTTTGGATGACAAGACACAGCCTGGTAGGCACTTGTTTGTGTGTGCTCTGACTTCAGGAGAGTAACTGTCTCTGTGAGGAATCCTATGGGAATTTTTAAATGTCGACTGCAGGGATCAGGTATTTGTCTCCATTGTGTCAGTGAACCAGAGACCGAGAAAGCAATAACCGGCTAAATAGGTTTCAGACTATGTCTTTTAAACGGCTTGAACTGGTGTACCATATTTTTTAATCAAGGTGACACTTTTTATAAACCTGCAAGAAAGCAAAGAACGCGTTTGGAGGTATCAGGCATTTTTAACTTCGCAAATTTGAGTGCAATAATGCAGAAAAAAGTTGGTTGTTTCATAATATCTAAGACATGAAAGTACAACCCATTCTTTGAGAAAGGCATCTTTTTGGCCTTATTGTATTGGCTAACTGTGGGACAGGGGAAACAGGTAGTGCTGCTTTCACTTACGCAGATGATGTCAATATTTGTTCCCCAAAAAATGTATCAATGGTAATTTTTTTATTTGAACGTTTTTCAGATTGTGATGTGGCTTGGAGAAGAGTACTGATCGTGGTTCAACACAAGCCCACATGCCGGACTTGGGATCAGATTTGGGATGCTGACACTTAATTTTTTTGTTGTTTTACTGACCTGGAAGTAAGAGCTCTCACACAGGATGTCATTGCAGATGTCCAGGTGGTTCTGAGGCGGTGGTGGCTTGGTTCCTTCACCCTGGGTGTTCCCCTCTGCGATGGACAGACGGGCCTGAGCGAACGCCTGGATGTAGTGGGACGCCACAGTCCAGAAGTGAAGATCCGACTCGTCCCCGAACAGCCTGCGGTTTACCACAACATCACATCAGCTTAGCGGATGTTCTCTCGGGGGAAGTTAGTGTAGGTCAGACATTCTGCGAGTTTCTTCTTGTAGTTCGCTCACTAATGACCACAGCTCCTGCATCTTCCAGCCCACGCCTCACTCTTTCAGCTCCCGTCCACCCCCTCTCCACACACTGCCTTTTCTTTCGTCATTTACTTCCCTCAGCATCCCTTTCAACATATCTGCAGAGGCACACAGCTGTTGCTAGGTTACCTTTCCACATTACCCATGGCATGAAAAACTTGGGCGGTCAGTCAGATGTGGAGACATAATCATGGGCTCTCAATGTGATCGGGGACATTGTATTCAATCACCGTAGGAAAGGGGTCTTTGGGATGTTCTAGGCTTAAATAACAGGATGCAAACAGGGGGGGAGGAGGGGGGGGATTGCATTTTTACTCAGACTGGCTGCTCTAGTTACGTTGGATGCTCGAGGGAACGGAGAAGTGGAGCAGAGATGAGATCAGAGTTGCTGACACCAGCTCTCGTGTCATGCCTTGTTTGTGGGGATACAGAAACAAGGCTGTACAGTTGAGGCAAAAAATAACTCCTGTCATTTAGGCATATTATTTCACAGTTTAAAATATACATCTTACATTTTCCATTACATAATCTGAATGAATTAAAATGTAACAAATAAAGAATCAAGTGCAAATCTGCAATAGCTAAAACCACTTTACCTAGATACTAATCTCCAGCCTCCTCGGGTAAAAACTGTGGTCCACAAAGGGAGGAAAAAATATTGCGGAAAGCAGCTAATGAGATCTAATTTTTACACTTTTAGTACACAATTAACGGTAATGATGATAGGTACTGATTTCCATTTAATTACGCTCGCTTGGTTTAATTAGGTCCCCGATCCCAGATTGATCAGTAATAGCATTAATGCAAACACTGTTCGACTTTAGGTCATTATTACCCACTCAACTGCCTAAAGATTATACAAAAAGACAGGAAGACATTAGCGGGGGGAAACATATGGAGGCAAAAATAGTTTTTTTTCTATGTTGGTAAGAAAAATGTGGTTGTATGATATCCTCAAAGAGCGTCTTTCCACTTCCAGGATAACAGCTGTTTGTTTGGTGTTTAATATTACCCTGCTTATATAAACTATACTTTTGTTAGAACTCAGTGACTCAGAACTCCTTTGAGACCGTCTGAATGCTAAGACAATAGTCGCGCCGGGGTACCTCATTGACACAGTGCTTCATGTGCAGACACCAAACAGTGTTAGAGCTCCATGCTGAATTTAAACTCACCGTGAGACCAGGAGGCAGCGCTGCAGCAGGGTGAGCTCCGGGTCTTGTAGCACGCTCTTCATATCACTGGGGAGCCAATCAGAGGCAGACAATCAGAACACAGCGAGCACCAATTACACTTCTCAGACACAGCGGGCCCAGCGTGGCTGTTACGGGAGATTCCCTTGTATTCGTCTACCCACACACTACATGCTTTCTGGGCCTGCTGTCTAAACATGAATCTGAGCGCAAGTGAAAACTTCATAAACGGAAACTATCAGCATCAGCATTAAAAAGCGCAATTACTCACTTAGACATGGCGTTGAGCTGCTCCTGGATCAGGCCTTTTATCTCGTCTTTCTCTGTGTAATCTCTGAAACAGAAGGGTCAAACTCACATGTCTCACTAAAATAAAACATGACCTGATATTAAAGGTGGGGTAGGTAATTCACTTCAGAAACACTTTTTGTTATATTCCATGGAATGCTCTTAACATCCCGATAGCAATGAATATATTAAATGCTTTGACAATAAATACATAAAATAAATTCATCTGTGGAAGTCTTGGCGCTGTAAAAAGCACGACCAATCATCTGAGCCGGCCCGGCTAAAATAACTGGATGGCCTACCTGCCTGTCAGCCTTCCATCTGTGCACAAACTTATCTCGTGCCCTCATTGGTCATGTGCGCGTTCGTGTGTGTTGGAGGAGGGGGTCTGTAAGGAAGTCTGACGGAAGGGGCAGATTTGTTCCAGTTGTGTACTTTCAAATTCTAGCGCACTCGAGCTGGTTTCTCCATTCTTACCTACCCTACCTTTAAAGGTCCCCTATTATACTCTTTTTCATCAGTATATTATAGGTCTCCATATATACAAAACATGTCTCTGAAGTGTTTGGCTCCAAATATCAAACAGATCGTGCATTGTAGCATCCCATAATCCCCTCTGTTTCAGCTCTGTTTCAAAAGTCTAAAGTCTAAAGATGGAAATAAGGAGCCACCCCCCACGCCCCTCTGAGAGATATTTGGTTAAAAAGAACACAGTGGTGCTCTAGGAGGAGATTCAGGTGATAAGGTGTAATAAAAACATTATGACATTACAAAGTGGCCAAAATCTTTTATGGGCAGCATTTTTTACTGTTTCTGGTAAGAGGGAGTTAAAATGCAGTTACATTTTAAGTCTGTGTAGATATAAATAAATGAAACCACTGGCCCATATCAATATGTTGCTCTGCTTCTTTAGGGAAACACGTTGATGCCAGTATTTGTTTTTAATTTGACAGCTGGTGTACTCAACATCAGTTCACAAAGTGAATTCAGACTTTACGTAGGTCTTATAAATAAATTAAAACGCATTGATCAACACTGGTATTGATGTTGAAGACTGGCACAGGGCATTTTGAGCTGTAAAAAAGCACTCTGCTCTCACAGTACTGCTTATAAAAGTTCTTAATCATGTCATGACTTGGATTTTTGTCTCTGGGCCACGCAGTGGGCTGCTATAGATTCTCCAAGTATTTATTTTTCCTGTGCATTTCCTGGGTCCTAAAACCACAGGTCAGATGAGGTAGAAAAACTTAAAATTGAAAACTTACACCGAGATCTTAAAAGGGGGTTATTTAAAAGTGGACACTTGTACGGTGAGTCACTCGGAGTTACATTACATTTTACATTACATGTCACTTGTTAGACGCTTTTATCCAAAGCGACTTACATACTCAACACTGTATACAATCCCCACAGGAGCAATTTGGGGTGAAGTGTCTTGCCCAGGGACACAACGAGATGCTGACTGCAGTGGGGTTTGAACCTGCGCCACACGCCGTTGATACTTACACTTGAGTGATGTCCATGGTGAAGGTTCCTGACCAGGGCTGCAGCAGGAGGAAGGTCTTGAGAGTGAGGGCAGCACGGGGCACCAGCAAGTAAGGACACCACACTGGATCTGAAAAATATTCACCCCATCAAAAGGAACATGCATATTGAAGAGGCCCTATTATGGTTCTTGGGGTTTCCCTTTCCTGTAATGTGGTGTATAGGTTTTTGTGCATATATATTATCTACAAAGGCTAAAATACGAAATGTCCCTCAAGAGGGAGTTTCCTTCCCACACATTCCTCCCCCTGCCTGAAACACCTCCATTGTAGTCCTTTGTTACTTGCGCGACATAGTGACATCACTACTACGTAAAGTTAACATGTCACAGTAGAGAAACAAAATACAAATATGAACCTGAAAATGGGCATTATAGGACCCCTTTAATGCCAACTTGAGTTGTAATACATCATGTGTCATTATGTCCTGCATTGTGTTATTGGATATATTTTTAATGAATTATTTCTTAAATAATAAGTCTTTATCCAACTCATTTCCCCAATCAAAATTCAATATGCACTTCTCTTTCCTTCCTTCCTTCCTCCACTAGCTCACCGGTCAGGTCCTGTTCATCCATGCGGTAGCTGGCGGACTTCATGGCCATCTCCAAAACTCGGATACAGCCGTCGTCAGAGGCCAGAACAACCTTGTCTGACGTGCACCAATCAATGTCCAGGACGCGGTAGTTCACGTTGCGCCCGATCCGCATGCTGCTCACCATTTGGACCTGCGAGAAGAGGAGGAGGGTCAAGATGCTCGAGCTGTCACTTTAAAGCTCATTTGAAAGCATGGGCAATAGCTCTAGGAAGATGGTGGGATATTAAATGTTTCTCAGCAGAATTTCAGAGGAGAAAGGAAGGAACTATATGGAAGGATTTTTGGATTCAACATAAACAGAGGATGTGTGTAACATTAAAGTAATTTATGTTGGGTAGGCTCAGTGGACAAACAGCCTTTATTCAGAACAAATCTCTTTCACTGGCTTTTTATGCGAGTCATTGCAGCCCGGCTGTCAGCAGAGCACTGGAGCATTTCCAAGATTTCTCCTGCTCCTCCCTCTCCACCCTCATTCTCCCCTGCTCCTCCCTCGCCTCCCTCATTCTCCCCTGCTCCTCCCTTCCTCCCTCTCCATCCCTTTCCAGCCATATTGCTCGCTTCCCTCTTCCGCTGGATCCATCTGTTGTCTGGCTTTTACGATTTGGGTCAAACATTTTTGTCTTATCTCAGCTCCCTTACAGAAAGACAATAGTGCTCCAGTGAGACCCTCTCCCTCCATCTCACACTAGTTAACTGGAGCATCTCTTGGTTGTGCAAATCCATCTGCTTTTCCATTTGTATACACAATGCTGCTGGGAAAGATCACACATATCTTGGTGTGGATATGGTATAAAAAAGAAAAATCCAGTCTGTGACATTAGATCATATGATGAACCGGAACGCACACTAGCCTTAGGGATTCTTAGATGAGGTGAAATGAAGACAGAGCAAAGAGAGGACTTTCTAGTTTGGGACGACTTTGGGGAAACAAAGTTAAAGAGGAGGCGAGGAAGCGTGTCGCACACAGGAAACAGGATCATCCATCCTGTTATGGTTGAGCTTATTTACACCACTGAAAAGGCTTTAAGCACTTGTGTATGTGTGCAGCGCATTGCAAAGATTCTTTAATATAAGAGTACAATTACAGTTATTACCACAGCGTTAGTTTGAGAGAGGACATTAGCGGAATATATTGCAACACAGTGCATAATGCTTCAGTGATTACACTGCTATGCAAACACATTTTTCTGCCATGGTTAATCTGTTTAAATGTTTGATATTCTCCTATTAACTTGCAGCACCTTGCAGATGTTTTACTCTTATCATGCAGTGCAGTCAGGTGATGCATGCTGGGAGTTTTTAGTTCTGTAGCCTCACCTCTTTGGTGTCCCAGACCTCTGCTCCATCTGTGTACATCACCAGCAGCTTCTGGTTGCCCTTTCCCGGGGCGAAGCGGATCTTCTTCACCCAGCCACGGTGTGTTGGTATTCCCCTGAAAGCATCAACAACTCGGGCATTGATTTTATTTTTGTATTGCCTCACCAAATGTATTTACTCACTCTTTAGTCAGAAATAAACAATAAGTATAGACAGTCGAGCCATGAATATTCTACAAGTTTGCTTTGGTCTTGATTAAAAAATCGAATGAATATATCAAAACTGAAAAAAGCCAAGAGAGGCAAGCAAGAAACATTCATTCAGATGATCTGCTCTCTAAACCTGATACAAACTGTTGATCTGACCTTCCACCTGTTTTTAAGTCATAAACAGGACTTAAGAACAGGTGGAAAAAGTTTTGCCAGGTTGAACTTTTAAATAGGTTTTTTGGTCCATAAAATGGAAATGTTCCTTTGTTATCTGAGGAACAGGTTGGAAATAAACTAACTTTGTGTTGTCTGTGAAAGCACGTAAAAGAAAAGCAGCCTACCATTGCCGAAATGAATATAACAACATAAAACACCTCCGTAAAACAAAACAACCTAGTGCAAATAAATGCTTTGGAAAAAGTGTAGGTAGTAATGCATGTACTGTAGGTACAATGTTATAGGTGTCTTAAAACCTTGGGCAATACAATCCTAGAGTTGATACCTGGACAAACGGGCTTTGAGGTCCCAGAAGTTGAGATTGCCGTCCACGTCCCCGAGCACCAGGGTGTCGCCTTTCCAAGCAATGCACGCGATACTACCCATACTGCCCTGCAACACAGAAGGGATGCACATATACAGTTAGAGAGGACAAAGTAGGAAGGGCTTTTACCCCTGCTAAATGATCATGTATTTAAAGACTGCTAATTATGTCAACTTAAAATAAAGAAATAATTAAAAACACCATCATTCCAATATATTGTCCAAATACCATCTGCTAAACTTTATAAATCTCATTGTGTTCTCATAAACTAAGAAATGTTTTTAGTGTTGATCGTTATCTGTGTACCAACCCAGGAACTGCAGATGCAAATTCATTTGAGCTATAATCTGGCATATAGTATATTGTCTCTCCCTGAGATGAATGTATTTGTATGCAAATAAAGACATAATAATAATACAAATCTATTAATAACTAAGAGTTTTGACAGCATGGCTTGATGGCGAACATCTTTCCTGTATGGTAATCTTCTATTATATAATATATATGCCGTTAATAACTGTGCAAGATATACCTGGCTGCTAAATCCTAAGAACTGTTATAGGATGTGTATTTTGTAAATTGTGTAACCTTTTATTTTTATAATATTTTTTATTATATTATAACTTTTTTTTAACTGTAATACTTTTTAATGCATGTAACATTATGTAACATAACATTAAGCTGTCTGTGGCTCTTTTTCTGCTGTAACAACGTACATCTCCCGTCTGTGGGACCAATAAAGGTATTCTGATTCAGATTCTGATTCTGATATAAAGAAACAAAATGATATAGTAGGAATTACACTGTCTAGTAGCGGTTACTGAAGTTGTACCCTACTAAGACAACCCGAAAAAAATCCATGTCATCCAAATCATCTTATACATGATTAGAGGAAGGACATAAAAAAATGCTGTTAACATGTCTTCTCTTTCAAATGGGTCGTTTAAAAAGTGCAATGCCAACAGCATATAAAAGGCCTTTTCCTTTAGCTATAACAACAACAACTCTCTAGCCAAGTGCTAAACAAGCACGACATCTGAGTTTAAGTAGGGCTGCGCAGCAAGACAGAGCGCTGATGTGAAGACATTTAGTGTCAGCTCTGCTTCAGTGTGTACCCAGTGGATAATAGGACCAAACTTTTTAGGGGAGAATCTGTCAGTTTCCTGACAGAGATATGAAGATCTTCTATCATTCTGAAAGGACTATAAACCTCCGGGCTATGCAAATCTGTGAGCGATGAATCTGCAGCCATCATGAAAAATACGGCTTTAAAAATCCTCCAGGTAAAGCTCCAGTGTCTGTCTGTGCTGTGTGTGTGAGGAGAAGGCCACACACTGGCTGTCAAGCTATCTAATCTGCTCCTCCGGAATAGACTTTAGTAGCATATTGGTTTTTATTTAGAAATACTGTATGCAGCAAGATGAATTTTTCCATCTTGAATACAAAAAATAAACAGAGACTGTTTGTGATAAGGCGTGAAATTGCACTTAGTATTTTGAGAGCAGTTGTAGGCAATCAAAGAAAAACAACAGAAGGTGCTGCTACTTTACATCATGACTCAGCTTGAAAACATTACAGGCAGTCCAAAAAAGGTTCCTGAACACAAAGACATCTTAAACAATAGCTTCAATGTTGGGGGGGGGGGGGGGGGGGATGGACGCTTGGGACAGTATAACAACACCTTTCTTTAATCAATTATAAAAAGCAACTTGTTTGGTGACACGACTACTTGCAAAGTAATCAAAATAAATCCTGTCTTCAGTAACAGCTTGTGTCTGTTTACCAGCTGGGCTGTTTAGCTGTCACAGCAAATTAATAGCTTTAGATGCCATTCAAGTAAATAAATACAGTAACATGTTCTTTCTTTTCCCCTGAGCCTGAGTCACGCTCTGAACCCGCCGAGAGAGCATGTGCAAAACAATATCTGGGACAACATGATGACACACTGATGACACACGCCAAATCACTGGCATTCAGGTAATCTGGTAAAAATGTAAAGCTGTAGAAGCTGTTGCACATGAGGATGCACACTTTTTATTATTCAGCCAACATGTATATCAACCCCCCCACACAAGATACACAAAATGAACCTGAATCACACAGAATATGGAGGGGGAATGATTGCTTTTACTCTATGGGGGAGGAACTTGTGCAGAGAAGAGGACGGTGTTACATCTTTGTGTACAGTAAGGATTAGCAGAACCACTGGGAATAGCTTTGAGCGAGGATGTGGATGACCTTGACAAAGTCCAGGAGGATATGAAGCTTAAGGAAACATAACAGTTGACACAGTCTGCGCACTCACATCAGGGGGAATCCTTGCACCATCCTTGACTGTGTTGCCCTCTACGGTGATGTGGTACACCTGCCCGTCAGTGTCCGTGAACACAAAGTGCTCCCTGGCTGAGATGGCCTGACTGGACTCTGACTTGCTCTCTGCGTCCTGCAGGAGACTGTGGAGGAGAAACATGACAGTGGTAATGTTTTACACTCTTTCAAATATTTCACATTTGAAAGAGTGTAAACCAGTTCTAGGCCAGTGATTTCCAACCACGGATTCTCGGGGGGGGAATGAAAGGATTGTAGAAAAGCTACAAGTCATTTCAATAAAAGATGATGCGAAAATTGCATAATATAATGGCTAATAGTTGACATAGTTAGCTAGAAGTAATGGATAAATTGACTTATTTGACCAAACTGACCAGGACATTGACAGTTAAACAGTCTGATCTCAATACTATGTACTTTTGTATAATGATTACTGTTAAATAGCATACAGTTTCAAATCAATTATTAGTTTGGAGCATGACTGGTGGCCTACTGTATGGTTGCTTAAATTAATCTCACATGAGTTGGGGATGGCTCTGAGTGAAGCCACATTTTTTTATGTCTGGGAAAAAAGTACTAGATTTTAGACTCCATTTTGGGAAGATGATAAAAGATAAGAAAGTCGTTTTGGAATAAGAAGGATTAACTGTTTGGGGGGGGCGTGGCATTGGGATATATATTTTTTTTAATCCTCTGGAGCAGAGGGAAGAGCTGTGGATTATTGTTATTGATTCGTGCATCAGTCTTTCTTAGGGTCAAAAACACTAAACTCACAACTTCAAAAGAAAGCGTTCAGTTTATTTAATAAAAGAGCACATGTTCAATGTGAAAAGTGACAGTAGATATAGATTAGTTGCAATTTGGTGCTATATATATATATATATATATATATATATATATTTTTTTTTTTTTAAATAAAAAATAAAAAAAACATCTGGAATTTCAGGGGGGGGCGCGGGGCTCCGTTGGCGGGGCGCAGCGCCCCTCCAAGGCAATGGTAGGGGAGACACTGCACACCGTTGAAGCTCTGACTCTGCCTGAGGTTTTTCTATCCTGGCAAAAGACTTCATAAAACTAAATTGTGAGATCTATAACGCCGACCTTATGACTGAGGATTCCACGATGCTCTGCTCAGCGTCTGACACGGTCTGCCGAGCCATGGCCTCCCTCGCTGCCATCTGCTTCTTCTTCAGGCTCTTCAGGTTGTGGGACGGGGACCACTCCTGATTAGACACACAGGGTATAGCAGTTACAGAATCACACCCAGACCCACACTCATTTTCTGGACTAACAACAGGCGAAAAGCAGACAGACAGAGACTGGAGGTAAGGAGGTGTGATTTGCATTCTGAGGAGCTGCTCACATAAATGAAGCTCAGGCCCGCAGGAGAGCAGCCTTCCTGTCTAACTGCTGGAGCACTGTGAATGCAGTCTGCTTGACTCGAGGTTGTAATCAATATGGAAATGAGACAGCAATACGAGGCTGGGGGAGGCCAGCATGTATTATTAAGGTTACTGCCGTTTTTTATTCGCGCTGTGGAGGATTTTACTGCCCCACTGTAAAGTTTGTCCAGCATAACTCTTCTTTTATGAGCATTTCTCTGGCCTAATGAAGCCGCTGCTTTTTGCTGAGCTTGGGAAAAATGTTCAGACTAATCTTTGAAATGGCCCTCTCCACAGCAAGACGGTATTATCACAAAGGAAAGAGTCAACAATGGGTGTTAAGACAACACCTTCAGTTTGTTTTGTTACAGTAAATATCCTAACTGGAGTTATGCAGCAGTGTATTTAAAGAAGCATAGCTAAACATGTTTTCTTTCTGTTTATATTTCAGTTTTATTGTTGCATTCTTCTCTTCTTTTTTTTACTAGCAACTCAGAATGGATCAAATAGTTTCATTATTATGTAGGTTCCTACCAGTGCAGTAACGGTGGGGAAGTTCTTAGCCATCTCCCGGAGAAGCGTCCCCGTCCTGGTGTCCCACAGCTCCAGAGGTTTGTCTCTGAACACAACCACCAGGTACTGCCTGAGGAAAAACATCACAAACACACACATTCAATCTCAAAACATATGCTGCCAAAGACCCCACTACAGGGTCTAAAAAGGCTTTTATAGGGTTATTTCTATATTGAAAAGGGCTGGTGACTTGGATATATTAAAGAGGACATATGATGCAAATGTTTAGGTTCATTTTGTTTGGTGCCTCTACTGTGACATGCTTTAATGTTCAAAAAGGTCTTTATTTCTCACTGTCTGTGATTCAGCACCTCTTTTCACCTTCTGTCTGAAACCAGAGCCCAGTCTGCTCTGATTGGTTAGCCGGCCGACTCGTTTGTGATTGGTCAACCGCTTTGAGATGTCCCATCCCTTAAAATATATGTATTTGAGAACTAGCCAATAGAAGCGTGAGTGTTACATAGTGATGTCACTAATTTAGGGAAGATTTGAGCCTTTGTAGACCATTTGCATGTACAAAAACCTATATAACACACTGCATGAAAGGGAAAAGCCCAGAGCATAATAGGGCCTCTTTAATGTTTGCTGGTGACTGTCACACATAAGTTATTGATGTGTCATATTGCCATCAAATTGATAGAATAGTTTCAGAAATGTGTTTACTATCCATAGTATAAAATACGTTTTAGATTATTTTCAACTATTTCTCAAAAGCGTAAATGCAACAATGATGAGTTTTTAAAACAATTCTTGCCATGTGTCCAACTTTTAAACCGCTTACCTACCCAGGATAAAGATCAGGCCAAGAAACAAGCTCTCCTTCTTGAAACATTTCAGAGAAGAAACTCAGAATTCAACACTGTGAAACACTGCAGCTACGGGCAGCTTCTCAGTGAGCTACGGTGTATGAAAACATGCGAACCTCTCTCTGTAACTCCATCCCCTGGCCCATGCTATTACAAGATTGTGATCTGTAGAGGCCTGGTTGAAAAGAAAAAGATAGAACCGATAAAAAAAGATATGATGCACTGCCCTGAAGTTATATCTTCTTGAACTTGATATGGTTTCAATACCCGCTTTGCTTTGTTCAGGGGCAACTTTTGCTGAATTACAACAGGCAATATAATTATATTATAAAGGCACATTACTCATATTAAAACTCCTAATTCCTATAACACAAGAGTGTTTCTAGGAGTTGAGGACAATAAGGCCAAGGTCCTCTCCTTTCTTCTTTGGATAAACAAATTATTAAAGTCTATTGTTGTTGATGTTATTCTTTATGCACCCTGGCACCCAATGCACAATAAAATAAAAATTAGTTGAATTGGTAAAACTACTTAAACTTCTATTTAGCATTTAGCTAAAACGCTAAGCTGTTGTAAGAGTAGCTTAAAGGAGCACTATTTTTTAATTTTTTTCCCTTTAATGTAGTGTTTTATAGGTTTTTGTGCATGTTAATATTCTGCAGTGGTTAAACCCCATCATTCCCATTTCCAGTTTCTCTCCCACACCCTGCAAGAAATACTTTGATGGGACTCCTTTGTTTATTTCCGTGACATAGTGACATCACTACCCAACACTCGCGCTACTATTGGCTGGCGCTCCAACACATTGTTCGTGGTAGGCTAATGGGGGGACATGTCCGACACATCTGTGAGCAGTTGATTAATCAAAACAGAGGCGGCCAGCTAACCAATCAGAACAGACTGGGCTCTGGTTTCAGACAGAGGGTGAAAAGAGGTGCTGAGAAAAATAAAGACCTTTTTAACTGACACACTCATGTCCGTTACACAGCAATATTTACCTACAGTTTATTAACATTACCATTATATTGCAGCTTGGATCATACAAGACCAAGTGAGGCTGTTGCAGCAACAGCCCTGAATGTGTTGAAATGAGAAGCAATGCGTTTCAAAAGCTCTAATATTTAACTTTTTATCCGTATGGGAAGTGTATTACTTGCATTTGTGAAGCAGATTGTAAGTGATACAATATACTATAGTATGTTCATGGCCATGACCTAGAGCATTGTATTCATCGCCTCCATAGCAAAGAAATGTAGGGAGTTTTGCTCTTCTTAGCAAAAGAGCAAAAATGCAATAGAAGGCAGAATATTCAAAGATGAACATTTTCAGCATAACACATTATACACCTACTTTGTAATTGATACACGGGGCTAAACAAGGTTGCTTGGCATTGTCAAATAGTGGTAGATACAGTGTGGGGCAAAAGAAGTTTGACCCCCACTTTGGGAATCCCTGCTCTAGAGCAGTGATGTTTTGGGGCTGTTGCTGGGCAACACAGACTTTCAACTCCTTCCAAAAAAATTCTATGGGGTTGAGATCTGGAGACTGGCTAGGCCACTCCAGGACCTTGAAATGCTTCTTATGAAGCCACTCCTTTGATGGTAGCCTTTGTTACTTTGGTCCCAGCTCTCTGCAGGTCATTGACTAGGTCCCCCCGTGTGGTTCTGGGATTTTTGCTCACCGTTCTTGTGATCATTTTGACCCCACGGGGTGAGATCTTGCGTGGAGTCCCAGATCGAGGGAGATTATCAGTGGTCTTGTATGTCTTCCATTTTCTAATAATTGCTCCCACAGTTGATTTCTTCACACCAAGCTGCTTACCTATTGCAGATTCAGTCTTCCCAGCCTGGTGCAGGTCTACAATTTTGTTTCTGGAGTCCTTTGACAGCTCTTTGGTCTTTGCCATAGTGGAGTTTGGAGTGTGACTGTTTGAGGTTGTGGACAGGTGTCTTTTATACTGATAACGAATTCAAACAGGTGCCATTAATACAGTTAACAAGTGGAGGACAGAGGAGGCTCTTAAAGAAGAAGTTATAGGTCTGTGAGAGCCAGAAATCTTGTTTGTTTGTTATTGACCAAATACTTAGTTTCCACCATAATTTTCAAATAAATTCTTTAAAAATCAGACAATGTGATTTTCTGGATTTTTTTTCTCATTCTGTCTCTCATAGTTGAGGTATACCTAGGATGAAAATGTCAGGCCTCTCATCTTTTTAAGTGGGAGAACTTGCACAATTGGTGGCTGACTAAATACTTTTTTGCCCCACTGTATGTGATATTCAGAGAAAGAATTCTGGTTATTTCGACACCTCGGAAAAAAAGCAAGCAAGAGCATCGCACCTTTTAACTTTGATATATTAAGAGACAAAAAGAGATAAAGAAGGAAAGGGATAACATTGTTCCAAGGTTATTGCAAGTAAGGTGAAGGAGTATGTGGGTGTAAATTGAATATATGTAAATGTACAGTTAGTGTTTGTGTCTCAGGTAAAAGCATTAGGAACGGTGATGCTTGGGATTGGTTTTACATGTGGAGGGGAGAGCCGACTTACTTGAGATGAGACACTTTCATCATCTCAATGGGTGGCTCGTCGTTTCCTCGCTCGCCTCTGAATGCAAAGCATCTGCCTGGAAATCACAACAGACAGAGAGAGGGAGAGGGGGGGGTTGTGAAAGAAAGCAGGACACGGTATCTTTCCTCACACCTGTGAAGAGACTGATTGATCTCATTTACATTTAGTGGCAGGGCATCCTGGTTTCATCTCTTTCGCCAGAGCGGAAAGAGCAAACTGCCGACAACTTATTCTCACCAGCTGCTTTAATCCCTGCTTTACATTTACGCAAAGTCGCCATCCACCGAGCTGACATTATGCAGGGCATCAAGGTGCCCCTTTAAACAAAACAAGAATAACCTTCAGAGCATCATATTTGCCAAAGGAAGTGCTGACCTGATTTTTGCTGAGGACACTCAGGAAGTTGGCCTGTTTAAAATGTGCAGAGCTGTCTGTGGGGAAGAGGGTGACCTCTAACAGTTTCCTCAGGACTGCAGTCGGTGTGTTCCAGAAGTGTTTGTAAATCGCTAGGCATATGGTGTAGAGGGAAATTGGGAGACTTGTGCAGCATTCGAGGCTAATGCTTTTCTTTTGAAACCAAAGGGTTGACACTCTTTAGCCTACACTTTTTAAAAACTGGTCAAATGTGCGTTTACAAAAAACAAACAAACATGTTAAGTCACATTTTTTCAATCGGCCGTATGCAATGAGAAGAGGCATGATTTTCACTACTATGGTTTCTATATTAATACTTTTTTTTTTCATTGATGACATTTAGATTCTTGTATTTTGCTAGATTAACACTTTACTGTTGATCATTATGACTTCTCTCTTAATATCTGTGCATTTTATTACTTTTAACATCCACATTTTTGTCGACTGCTTGTGAAGCACTTTGAGGGTGCGTTTGATTTGTTCGAAAGGTGCTATATATATAAAGTTTGATTGATTCCTTTATTTACTGCTGATGATTACTGGAAATAGGTTTTAAAGAGCTGAGCTGATGATCATCCACTAAATATAATGTGTAATTATCACTGTCACACATCATAAATATTTACTGTTTGTGAGGCAATGAAAACAGGGTTCACAACAACTTCAATCAATCAATCAATGTTTATTTATATAGCCCAATATCACAAATGTTACATTTGTCTCAGTGGTCTTCACAGTTTGTACAGAATATCAGTATGACAATATGACACCTGCTCAATACCAGCCTTCCCCGAGTTATTACAGCATACGGACACATCTTTTTTCTTAGATAACAAAAAAAGACTAGCAGCTATCATTTCTGCAGAGACCAGGTATCAGCACAATTTAGTAAGACGAGTGAGGAAGATGAGTTTCTATCCTGGAGTCTGAAATCTTATCAGAAAATGCTGTAAAGGGCACCAGTTGTCTGCATTGGTGGATTATACTATCAGCTGAAGAGGATTTAAGTACTCAACTTGCTACCTCGCAGTTCTAATTGAGAACTTGATCATGCAAAAACATACTCACCTTTCCTGAATAAATGAGAGGTATGAACCTACACTCAACAAACAGAAACTATATCCTGCAAATGTGGCATGGCAACTGAATGTAGTCTAGGTGCAGCAGGAATTTAAATGTTGGATAGTTGAATTGTCAATGTATACATCTTACATTAGAACATTCAATGAAATATATCTACAACATAAATAAGTAGGCTGAAGAAATATACCTCAAATGATTTCCTCGGTACAAATCATAATATTTTGGTTTTTACTTCTAAGTAGAGAAGATTTTGCAACATGTACATACTGTTGGACATCTTATGAGCAGTGGTGGAAGAAGAAATTAGATATTTTACTTAAGTAACAGAAGAATTACTATAGTCTTTTACTACTTAATTACAAGTTAAAGTCCTAATTATAAAAAGTGACCTAAATAGAAGAACAGACGTCATATCACTAAAATGTACTACATGTGTCCAAAGTAAAAGTAGTCAGTCTGCAAATTCTATAGCACATTTTGCAGTGTTAACATTCTTTATTATTCAGTTTCTATCAATAATAAATACATTCACTTGAATAACGTGCATATATAAAATGACAGTACTACATCATATAATGTGTTTTTATATGTAAAAGTACCTAGCTAACTATTAATGTTAAATAACTGTAATGAAGTGAAAATGCAAAATTTAGTGGAGCAAAAGTATATGTAGCATGGATTTAAACTACTCAAGTAAAGTGCAAGTATTTCAAAATTGTACTTAGGTTGAATACTTGAGTACATATACTTTGTTATATTAGACCACTGCTAATGAGCTCCTGAAAGGTGTATACAGTGGGGCAAAAAAGTATTTAGTCAGCCACCAATTGTGCAAGTTCTCCCACTTAAAAAGATGAGAGAGGCCTGTCATTTTCATCCTAGGTATACCTCAACTATGAGAGAAAAAAGGAGAAAAAAGAATCCAGAAAATCACATTGTCTGGTTTTTAAAGAATCTACCGGTATTTGCAAATTATGGTGGAAAATAAGTATTTGGTCACCTACAAACAAACAAGATTTATGGCTCTCACAGACCTGTAACTTCTTCTTTAAGAGCCTCCTCTGTCCTCCACTTGTTAACTGTATTAATGGCACCTGTTTGAACTCGTTATCAGTATAAAAGACACCTGTCCACAACCTCAAACAGTCACACTCCAAACTCCACTATGGCCAAGACCAAAGAGCTGTCAAAGGACACCAGAAACACAATTGTAGACCTGCACCAGGCTGGGAAGACTGAATCTGCAATAGGTAAGCAGCTTGGTGTGAAGAAATCAACTGTGAGCAATTATTAGAAAATGGAAGACATACAAGACCACTGATAATCTCCCTCGATCTGGGACTCCACGCAAGATCTCACCCCGTGGGGTCAAAATGATCACAAGAACGGTGAGCAAAAATCCCAGAACCACATGGGGGGACCTAGTCAATGGCCTGCAGAGAGCTGGGACCAAAGTAACAAAGGCTACCATCAGTAACACACTACGCCGCCAGGGACTCTAATCCTGCAGTGCCAGACGTGTCCCCCTGCTTAAGCCAGTACATGTCCAGGCCCGTCTTAAGTTTGCTAGAGAGCATTTAGATGATCCAGAAGAGGATTGGGAGAATGTCATATGGTCAGATGAAACCAAAATAGAAGGACGACTGATCCGTGTAAAGGAAAGAATGAATGGGGCCATGCATCGTGAGATTTTGAGTGACAACCTCCTTCCATCAGCAAGGGCATTGAAGATGAAACGTGGCTGGGTCTTTCAGCATGACAATGACCCCAAACACACCGCCCGGGCAACGAAGGAGTGGCTTCGTAAGAAGCATTTCAAGGTCCTGGAGTGTCCTAGCCAGTCTCCAGATCTCAACCCCATAGAAAATCTTTGGAGGGAGTTGAAAGTCCGTGTTGCCCAGCGACAGCCCCAAAACATCACTGCTCTAGAGGAGATCTGCATGGAGGAATGGGCCAAAATACCAGCAACAGTGTGTGAAAACCTTGTGAAGACTTACAGAAAACGTTTGACCTCTTTCATTGCCAACAAAGGGTATATAACAAAGTATTGAGATGAACTTTTGTTATTGACCAAATACTTATTTTCCACCATAAATTTCAAATAAATTCTTTAAAAATCAGACAATGTGATTTTCTGGATTTTTTTTTCTCATTTTGTCTCTCAAAGTTGAGGTGTACCTAGGATGAAAATTACAGGCCTCTCTCATCTTTTTAAGTGGGAGAAATTGCACAATTGGTGACTGACTAAATACTTTTTTGCCCCACTGTATGCTTCCCTGGCTGAACAAGTCCCAAACTAATGGTATCTCTGTATTAAACACACGGATCTTTTTCATTTCTCTGTAAATATGACCGCAATAAAAAGCATATTTACAAAAACGAAGAAGCAAACACAGAGCCTAAGAGCACCACCAGCAGACACATTTTCCGTTAAGACTCCTTAGAGGACTTCAGGCTCCTTAAAGAATTCTAACTTCCAAGAAAAAAAATACATAAATAATGTTAATGTGTGTTGGAACGTGTAACGCCTGTAACCAAAGCTAATGCAGGGGACTGTTAACTTTGATGACTTAGGTGCTCTAGAGAAGGTCATTAAGAGGTGATTTACCCTCATCATTGTTCTGAATGAACTGGGGATGAAGGCTATGTTACCCAAACATTATAGAGACCATATTTTTAGGGACGATTAACAATTCTGTAGCCATTAAAAGATTGTTTAAGGTTGAGTTAAATGAGGTGCTTATCCATTGTTGGTGTATTATCTACAATACTGTAGGTGGCAATGGGCACAAAAGCAATATCAATTAAAGTGCATACACTATATTTAAAATATTTTAACTGTTTTAGTGAGACGTGGGTGAACCCATAGCCCACAGGGTTGGAGTGGGAGGGTCACAAACTGACAAAGCAGTGCTCCAAGGAAGTTATTAATAATTTAAAGAAACACTTGGTGCGAAAGTTCATCTTCCAACCCTTTTTTCTTCTCTCACACACACACACACACACACACACACACACACACACACACACACACACACACACACACACACACACACACACACACACACACACACACACACACACACACACACACACACACACACACACACACACACACACACACACACACACACACACACACACACACACACACACACACACACACACACACACACACACACACACACACACACACACACACACACTCTAGGGGTTTCACCAACTAATCGACTACCTTTACCACTAGTCGGCGCTGTAGGCCCTAGTCGAAAAAATTGAGGTAAAAGAGGTGCTGCAAAATACGTCCAACATTCTTATGTATGGCAGTACTTCAACGAAGATGTAACCAACTCCACAGTGAAGTGTCAGTTGTGTACAGCTGTACTGAAGTACAATACAAATGCATCTGCTATGCGCAACCATCTGAAGATGAGACACCCGCTGCCGACAGCTAGCACTAGCAGTAATGCTAGCACCAGTGAGCAACGGACCGGCGTCAGCACTGAACAGAGGCAAACGAACAGCAAGAAAACACGGGTCAACAGTGATGCGGATGATGAGCTACGGGATTACTGCCAGCGGACACCGCATATCCCCACAATGGATAATCCACTGGAGTGGTGGGCAGAAAACGTGCACCGCTTCCCCCGCTTTCGAGGAGCTACCTGGCTATTCCAGCCACAAGCACCCCGAGTGAGAGGGTTTTTTCCCTGGCAGGCAACACTGTCACCCGAAAGCGGTCAAGCCTCCTTCCCTCACATGTCGATGCGTTGGTGTTCAAACCAAAAATATGGAAAGGTTGTCGTTATCGTGGAGGACAGCGAATAAAGTGTTGCGCACTGGATTTACGTGGCATTTATGTAAACAAGAGTTTTTTGCTGTCGATTTTGGTGAGTCCAGTTACTGTTTGTTATTTACTCAGCCATGTAACACAAATTAAAATGCAGTGTTTAATGTTACTGTATGAGTTCCAATATAAAATACATTTGTACACCTCTCCTTGTGTGTCTTTATTATGACGTAACGACTAGTCGACTACTATTTTGAAAAATGTGTCGACTAGTAAATATTGGTAGTTGTGAAACCCCTAACACACACACACACACACACACACACACACACACACACACACACACACACACACACACACACACACACACACACACACACACACACACACACACACACACACACACACACACACACACACACACACACACACACACACACACACACACACACACACACACACACACACACACACACACGTAAAATAAAAAAATGTTATCAATGGAGGCTGGTGGCTTTGTATAAGAAATGCAGTTCCCAGAGAGAAAGGGGAGACTACAGTGGTGAAACAATTCTAATGGTACTGTACACTTAAACGGATATTGATTTTTTTACCGCAACCCGTCCACAGAACTAGATTGCTCAGGATCCGTGCCAATATTCAAGTCTGTTTCCCCGAATTGGGGGTGAATCGACCGCCATCTACTTAAGGTCATACACTGACTGTGTATATGTACGTCACTCATACATCCTAATGACCTGAAATATCCTTGACATATATATATGAAGCAGACACGTGAAGTGTTCTATCCAATATTAGAACCATATTTATTGATTCTCACATTATATTGAGCAAACATTTCACCACTAAAACCATGTCTTTCTGACCATCCATTACTTTCTCTCTCTTTCCACCCCCTGGAGGAAGTTGAAAAACACTCGGTCATTTCTAGAGCCGTAATTCTATAGAGCCGTCACTGGGGATATCATTTGCTCTGCAGGCACTCACGACAGGATCTCATTTTCAGCTTGGCACCATGGTGGTTCCCTAACACTGTTTAGTTTGGACCTAATTTGGAGGTAAGTGTCCTCTGGAGAAAAACAAGAAGGGTCTCTTAGAAAAACCACATATAGAGTGAAAGACTGAAGTGTCTATATGCTCTTAGTCGTTGAGGCTGCAGGGAGCCTGAGCAAAACAGAAGGATCCAACAGAGTTTTTGTGTCTCTCCCCTGCCAGTATCAAAGGTTACTTGGTTCTGCCAGACGCTCACCTTACTATTGTTTTTTTTAAGGCACTTGGAAGATTTTGATAGTGTTTTTGTTTTAATCTATACACAATGTATATTGCACATCTGCCTATTTTGGGAGAGAGATCCCATTTTGTTGTGGCTCTCCCCAAGTATTTTTTCCATTTTATTTATGAAGTGGATTCATATTGAGAAGTTTTTCCTTGTTGACTGAGGGAAGAGGTATGTTATACACACTGTAAAGCCCCCTGAGAGAAATGTGTCATTAGTAATATTGGGGTATTTACAAACAATTTAATTGACTGATCATTATCAAAGGAAGATATAAAAGTGTTGGTTGGTAGCCTTACCAACAGATACAGGTGAGAATGTGTGTGTGTGTGTTTGTGTCTCTTACCAGTAAGCAGGTCAACATGCTGCAGTTCATTCCGCACCATGCCCATGTTGTTTGGTGCAGAAGTAGCAAAAGATAGGAAGCTGGTAAGACTCAGCCACTCAATTCCCCTGTGGAGTAAGCACACACATACACAGGTTTTAGTAAATATTTCTATCTAATACTTGCAAGTGTAGCTGTCAGATATTCCTCTGCTGCATCCTCGCAGGCAGAAAGGTAAATGAGACACCTAAAACTTCTACAAAATCCATCGGGAAGGTGTAGCACAGAAAGTCACGCCAGCAAGTGTGAGATATGAATATTTTTGAGAGCGGGGCATAACTCAGGGAGCACAAACTCCACGGTAATGAGATGGTAAATAGCCAAATGATTAATTAGTCGATTTCCCCACTAAATGTAAATGAGATGCTAAGCAGGAAGGGCTCGTTTGGCATGGCTGTGCCAGTGCAAGGGCTGCCGGGCTCATTTCCATAAAGTACCTCTGCTCTCCACCACAGAAAAATACACTGCTTTGATCTTAATCTTGGATGTGGAGATTACAGTAATACTCAACCAGAGCCTGAACAGGAAAAGAGAACAATCTAATAGTTAGTTTTGCAAGAGAAAGCCCTAATCTGATGCCATTCCTGTAATGGTAATGTCTGGTCTAATGGAATCCATTTATTTTAAATCTCTCGCTTTGCATATTAATTTTGATGGTAGACCTTCAAAACTAATATGAGTGGTGTTAAATAGTACATATAGGATGTGAGCAGGAGGTACGGTGGCTTTGAGTGAAAGATGAGGTGACATCTGTTGAGTGTCAGGACTGTAGAGCAAATTCTCATTGACAACTGAAGAAAAAAAAACATTGCCTCTCTCGCTTTAATTTCCACACTCATTTTAATCCACACATAACAGCCAGAGGGTAGCGACAGACATTTTGTGCTTTTCTTGAAAGGCTCATTAAAGTTTGTTGGAGTTTCGCATTTGTGGAACTTCTCTCACTAAAGGCTGGTTCTGCTTGAACAGATAGTGTTAGCTCCCGATCAATCTTTTAACAGCATTAATTGATTCAATATTGTGCTTAATTAATCCTGGTAAAATAGTTGTACTGCTCATTAGAGAATACCAATTGAATGAAGCGAAGCCTGCTCTTTGTTGATGTTTGGCTGTTGCATTGTGGGTCACTCAGAAGGTGGTGTGGGATTCGGAGTTGGTTGCTTTTCATTGTGGCTTGCATCGCACAACATTATTAACCAATACACGCTACACAAGCAAGTTCATGTTAAGCTTTCTTTTGTCCTAATTAGAATAAATAGCCTAAACTTACTTGATATTCACTTTGTGTGCTAAATGAGTTGCTTTGTTGTAAGTGGTATTTAGTAGGCTCAATCAATAAAAAATCAATAAAAAGATTGATCCATTAATTTAGAAAACACAACAAAATGAAGTTTACTGGTGGATTTATATTTTTCTGGGCAAATATATGACATTCAGAGTTGACTGCAAACCATGTATCCTTGGATTTCTCTGCAATCACTGTGGAAACCATAGAAATAGAATGAGAATAGTATAGCCATTGAACTATGTTGCACTCATTTCAATAGTTCAAAGGAACATTGCGACAGTGGTGAGTGAGTGAAGTAAAGTATAGTGTGTCAAAATCACTCGTTTTTGAGCTAAGTCATGGCTGTCTTAAAATATAATTCAATACAAATAATGTAATGATTTTGCCAATAGAAATATGAAGCAATTAAAATACAGCAATAATCAATGGATTGGTGCAGGGATGATGTATTTTTGTAGGCCAACCCTGAATTTTGCATCACAAGGGCTCCCTTGACAAAAATCTATGGGAATTAACCAATGGATTTCAGTACACTGGAGAGGGCTTCTCTCAGAGCTTTCAAAAGACCCATAACATCAAGACAAGGCAACCGGATGTGGTACAAATTATTTGGAGGTTTTAGGACTCATTACTGCACCACTACATTTATCCTCTCAGGCAACAGAGATGGTGCACAAAAGGGTCATCTCCATGCTTTAATATTTCACTAATGTAGTCGTTAAAGCAAAACCTCAGCTCAGCAGATTATGAAGAACTTTATGCAGAAGTTAGCCGGCAACAATGGTCATATTTCATACTTTGACCCTTCTGCTATGTTAATTTATATAGGAATGTCTGCTCTACTCTCATTCTACCTCTATGCTGGCAACATGTCGACCATTATTTTTGGGGGAAATTAAGAAGAAACACATTATTCTCAACTCACAATCGGCCAGCTGGCATCAAGGACATCAAGGGAAACAAATACTTAAAAATGAATAGTCGACTGAGCGTAGGGTGTTTACGCAGAAGGTCATGGCATTGAGGCATGACACATTAAAACAGGTATTGAACAGAATTTGTTAGAGTATCTTTTTGTACATGTTGTCCAAGAGAGTTCCTTGCTTAACAGCTTTTACTTGTGGTCATGTCATTGGTTCCTGAAAATTATCATCAGATACCCTCCACTCCTGACTTTACTTTCTATTTTTAAATGTCTGCTTGCGAAATGAAAAAGAAAGTTTCTTAATATAGAAATGTGCTTCTCCCTGAAGGCCCCTTTCAAGTAATATTGACTGGTTCATTAATTAGCTACCAGGACTATAGGGAATGATGTAGTGCTCAGAGGCATGGAAAATTATATTTTATTTGCTTTATGCATGTCACCCAGAAATCTAGAGAACTTTCTCCCAGCACATTTGGACTTGTCGTTGCTTATTAATGATGGCTATGTTCAAGTGAGCATATGATACAGCATATAAAAAACAGAGCACTGCATTCAGGTGATTTAGTATACCTGTTTGACAAGTGAACATGTCTCCTGTGAAAAAGCTGTATATAGTATTAACTGGCATGGGCATATACGATCTAGGAGTAACAGCGTTGTACTTTAGTAAAAATCAGTAACACGTGTCAAAAATTCAATGAGACTTCCCTGTGATGGTATTACTGTTAGGGTTAGACGGATACAACACTAACTCACTTATTTTGTATCATCAGCTGCTGTGAGTAGATATTGCAACAGTGGAAATCACCACTTTAACACACCATTTTCTTCTTTCTACCGCCAGTTGAACACAAACACAGAAGCACATACACTGGGCAGGGTACAGTATATTATATGCCTTGTATTGTGTTGTTGTGATGAATTGATTTGCACGGTAAAGCTGGTCCCATTTTTCAAGTGAAACTAAGCTTTCACTGTGTGTCACACACACACACACACACACACACACACACACACACACACACACACACACACACTTCAGGAAAAAACACTCACCATGCAGTTATGTGTTTTTTTTTCATTGATTATTTTCCGCTCATTGAGAGTGTGTAGTTGTTGTACTTGAAAATAATAAGATCTGGGTATATAACACATTTTATGTCACCAGGTGGCATTTGTATTTATGGTCCCCATGATTTAATTAGCATATAAACACGGTATGACCAGCATCTTGGCATGATTTTGCTTTGATTTGATACGTTTTACCTTGATTTGCTTTGTAAAGTGCATTATACAGTATGCATATCAAGTGAAAACCTGTTCAGCTACACAATATCTTTAACCTTGATATATTCTGGGTTATTTTATTTTGCTCTAGTGGTTGTCCTATTTATTTCCTTGAGACAAGATGACCATACTCAGCCGGTGTTCACATACAAACCTAAAGCAAGCTAAGAAAAACACAAGAGCTGACAAGGCACTCTAATTATGTGATTGCCAATTGCCTCTACAAGCACTAATGAGCCAGAAAACAATCAACACAAAATCCATCCACCCCGAGCAGATTGACTAGCCACTGGGGTTCACCCATCTTGTCGTTTTACAGATATTTCATGTAATCCAGAGGGGACTGAACCACTAACCCCTGCCTTGTTGTGACTTCACAGCAACACAAATCTTACCTGACTTCACAAGAGTGGACACTGAGTTCTTTGTGGAGGAGGCCACTGGTCAGGTTGTAGACCAGCACAGACCCATTACTGGTGCCTGGAGAGAGGAAACAGAGAAGAGCAGTGCATAAGAATGATGACAGTCACAAGGAATACGTTACATAACTTCCCCATCCAGGATCAGAAGGATGGTGTGTCACTGTGACACCCCTGTGCGTTCCCTGTCACTACAGTGGGTTTGGATTGAGGCAGCACATCCAACCCTGTGTCACTCAGATCACAGCCCTAGAACATTTCACCGTTTCATCTGCTGCGAGGGAAACAGCTTCATCCCTCCCTAAACTCCACCCGATTAAATATAACATGTGACATTTGACACTGATCGAAAGCTCTAAAGAGGTTTGACAAAGTGATGTTCATACTTTGAAAGAGAAAATCAAATGTATTTTAAGTTATTTTAATGTTTACCAAGGTTAAATCAAACCTAAAGTCAACCTAGAGGTTTTGAAAATGTAAGGAAGATGTTTCAAAATCTGAAGCGTATCCTGGCAGTGATGGATTTGAAGACTTTTGTCATCTTCTGGGGATTAAAACAAGTAATGTTTTAGCTTATGGCTTCGACAGTGCAAATGTTTATAATCATTTTATGTGTATCATGGGATTTTCTCATATATGTTTTTATATTTGAGCAAAACAAGTTATAAAAGCACTTATCCACGCTTTCAGCTTGAGACGATAAAATGCTGACATCCTATTTGCATTATGGTTATTTCCTTTAAATGATTACAACAGCTTTGTCATGGGTTTTATAAAATGCCCCGGGCTTATTTAACATTAGTGGAAAGGACAAGCAGTTGTGAACAGGCAACAACAATTGAGGTTATAACCCAAGCAAGGCAGCTGAAAGCCGCAACAATTAAAATAATTACTCAATTGTGGAGCAAATAAAGCAACAACCTGCAGCAGATGTGAAAGCACATTTAAAAGCCCATTCTCATGACGCTTGGAAATTGTTTTGTGGTAGACACAGACAGGTGCAGGAACCCATTTGCTTTTATAGTTATCCTGAGTGTGATGAAGCTCCGCTGATGTTTCCAGTCCCTCTGCAAAAGGACTACACTTGGTTTCAACAAGACAACCACATGCTGACACAACATCTGGACGTGGAGAGAGGCAGTGCTGCAAAGCAATCTGTATGTGTGTGTGTCTTCCCTGCCTACTCCCTGAGAAGCTGAAAGATGGCATGTAGTGTCGGACTGTTGGACACTTCTGTCAAGCTGAAGTGGGTGGATGGAGATAAACATAGATACTCCCGACCATGAGTTGCCTCAGAGCCAAAGTTTGTTTACTTTAATCAAAATGATCAAGAAGATGCCGCCCTTCCGTATGGCAGTGTGTGGTGAGATTCAGATGAAACATTGAACACATCAATCAAAAAGATGCATTAGCAATTGTTCAGTTTGTCCATCCATTGTATTTTCAAAAAATAATGCAAAACAGTGATCTGTCATTGCGATGCTCAGAAAAGGTAGTGTTAAAACATTTTAAAGTGTTGAATTTAAAACAATGGATTGATAATGGATCAGGGTTTTTTTTAAACTGCATTTCCTAACCACCTTCATTTAAATTATTGACGAAAGTTGGATTAGAAGAATTATATCAAAGGTATCATATATCTTTCTTGGCCTGGTATAGGGTCTTGTAGTGATCTACAAATATATAGAAATCCCCATCGACGGACCACTGGAGACGATAATGAGAATCAATCCATTTTATAATTGTTTTGCTTTTAGAGTTGCATGCCTCAGTCGCTGCCTTCAAATCAGTGGAGAAGAAGTACATTTTTCACATTGCAATTGACAAATGTGTTGATACTTTATTATAATCTAAATGGGGTTTTATTTTGCAGATCCAAACAATGCAGCAAAGAATAGCTGTCGGGGAAGCACGGATAAATAAATTAGGCATGCCTAACTTAGATGATTGGGAGTATTGTCGGTTAGTCAGTGCTTGCGTACATGTCACTGAAAAGGAAGGCTCCGGGCAATGCACCTATCAGTAATGGAGCTGTCAAGTCTCACAGAGATGAATGCTTTTTAGACAGGAGACCAGACCACATTGCTTCTGGAGAGTGAGGCTGGCTTCACAGCTTGTAACCTTTATTTTGGAAGCAAGGAGACTGAGAAGAGGGAAGTGAGACGCAGCAATTGAGAAAACAGAGAAAGGGAAGCCTGATTTCTATTGAACTGTAAAGAAAATGTGTTTGGCAATTTCAACTCCTAGTGTTTTTCACACCATCAGTATAAAGCTCATGCTTTATTTGCACCTAGACAGGAAGGTGTAATATATCCGTTTCTCTTGGCTGTTTCGGCATGTGGTGTTGGAGGAACTGAGAATCCCCTTTTAACTCAACTACACATTAGTGACAAACCCTAATGCAGAATGGAAAAGGAAGCCAAGGAAGAGAAAGTGCAGTATCTGCCAAGAACTCCCACATGGATCACTCTGGATTCAATGATCAGGTGTATTCTCTGGCTCTTGGTAAACAAAAGAGGTGACAGATGCCAAAGCCTGCCAGATCTTTGGTGACAGTACCAAGCTTGGCATCATTACTGAGGGAGAGACTACAGCAACTGTAAGCCAGGAATGTAACCAATTTCTACAGCATGATAGTGAGGCAAATACCAGATTTGAAGGCTCCAAATGAGGCTTTTTCTACTGTTATTTGAACATCTACATTGAAGCAATAGTGTATGTGTCATATCTAACTGTGCTTGTACATTACATTTGCTAGAAATGAATTTAAAATACAATTTCAACTAAACATACTGTTGCGTTTGAATCGCCAGGACATCTTTTCCACCTTTCAGCGGAGATGTGCCTTCCATCTAATTCCCCGACATAATTATCCAGTCTCCAAAATGTACTATTCACAAACGAGCTCATAGGTTGTGGAACAAAAGACACATTTGAAAAATAAAGCTAGAGACCGTTGCTCTACTTGACTCTGCAAGCTGACTTTGGGGATCTGAAGAAAAGGATGAAGAGAAAACTAAATTGCCTTGTTCTAGTTTCAGATTGAGAACGCCAATGGGAACCAGCTGTGCCAAGTCGACCCCTCACCATCTGCGTGTGAGGGGCTCCTACTGCCCTCGCTCCAAAATGCACTGATTGGATTTCTAAAAAAATACAAAAGATGATAGGTCTATGACTGAAATTGATTTTGAAACGGTTGCTTTTGAAAGAATGGTGGTGGTGGTTTTTAAGTAAAAAATCCCAATTCACTTTAAACAAAAGATTAAAAATAACAGTTGGAGAACAGCAGTGGCCTCTTTAGGTCTTTATGAAGTATATAGTCACCACGTAATAATGTGTAATCTTGGTTAGAGAGATCTGTGTCCTACTGTTGTAGATGTGTTCACAGTGACAAAAACACAGAATTGAAATGGTAGTAAGATGTGTAGGTTGAGAGTGTTATTATTCATCTGCTTGCCATTGGGTCTGTAGGTGGTAGCATTTCTTTGAGGTATGATTCAGTCATGTTGGCTTTGTCAGGGGAATGAATGTAGGAATTTTTTAGGAGGTTGACATCTAAACTGAAGGTTTACTGCATTGGGAAGAGATCAGCGGTAAGCCTGGGCCTAAAATGGAATGCATTTCAGAGGCAGGAGTGTGTGAGCAAACAGAAATATACACACAGGAAGGGACAAACTGTCAAAAAACAGAGACACGTTACACATTCTAGAATTGTATAATGTTATGCATCATTACTGTGGAGAAGATGAATAAAAAGAATATGCAATCCAAAACAAATGCATCAAAACGCTCACTGTGTGTCGTCTAACCGCCGGCTTTCGGGGAGATATAACAAGGGCTGATATTTCTGATGAACTCTATGCCTTTTGCATCATCATCATTTGCATATACTAACTCACTATCTCAAAGAGTCAGATTCTAAACATTTAGGGAATGGAAATACCAATCAACATGCATGGAGGCAGATAGAAAAGGGGTTCATCATCAGGAAGTTTAAGAACACTCCAAAAGTATTTTACTGCAACAGAAATAGATTACTATAATTGGACTACAAGAGACTATTAATAGACAAACATGTAATCCAAATTTAAATGCAATTATTATGGGGAATTGCTGAGCTTGTAATCACTTTGATTCCCTACAACTGCATTCATATGGATATACAGTGGGGCAAAAAAGTATTTAGTCAACCACCAATTGTGCAAGTTCTCCCACTTAAAAAGATTAGAGAGGCCTGTAATTTTCATCCTAGGTATACCTCAACTATGAGAGACAAAATGAGAAAGAAAAAAAATCCAGAAAATCAAATTTTCTGATTTTTAAAGAATTTATTTGCAAATTATGGTGGAAAATAAGTATTTGGTCACCTACAAACAAACAAGATTTATGGCTCTCACAGACCTGTAACTTCTCCTTTAAGAGCCTCCTCTGTCCTCCACTTGTTAACTGTATTAATGGCACCTGTTTGAACTCGTTATCAGTATAAAAGACACCTGTCCACAACCTCAAACAGTCACACTCCAAACTCCACTATGGCCAAGACCAAAGAGCTGTCAAAGGACACCAGAAACACAATTGTAGACCTGCACCAGGCTGGGAAGACTGACTCTGCAATAGGTAAGCAGCTTGGTGTGAAGAAATCAACTGTGAGCAATTATTAGAAAATGGAAGACATACAAGACCACTGATAATCTCCCTCGATCTGGGACTCCACGCAAGATCTCACCCCGTGGGGTCAAAATGATCACAAGAACGGTGAGCAAAAATCCCAGAACCACATGGGGGGACCTAGTCAATGACCTGCAGAGAGCTGGGACCAAAGTAACAAAGGCTACCATCAGTAACACACTACGCCGCCAGGGACTCAAATCCTGCAGTGCCAGACGTGTCCCCCTGCCAGTACATTTCCAGGCCCGTCTGAAGTTTGCTAGAGAGCATTTAGATGATCCAGAAGAGGATTGGGATGTCATATGGTCAGATGAAACCAAAATATAACTTTTTGGTAAAAACTCAACTAGACGTGTTTGGAGGAGAAAGAATGCTGAGTTGCATCCAAAGAACACCATACCTACTGTGAAACATGGGGGTGGAAACATCATGCTTTGGGGCTGTTTTTCAGCAAAGGGACCAGGACGACTGATCCGTGTAAAGGAAAGAATGAATGGGGCCATGTATCGTGAGATTATGAGTGACAACCTCCTTCCATCAGCAAGGGCATTGAAGATGAAACGTGGCTGGGTATTTAAGCATGACAATGATCCCAAACATACCGCCCGGGCAACGAAGGAGTGGCTTCGTAAGAAGCATTTCAAGGTCCTGGAGTGGCCTAGCCAGTCTCCAGATCTCAACCCCATAAAGAATCTTTGGAGGGAGTTGAAAGTGTATGTGATTTTCTGGATTTTTTTTTCTCATTTTGTCTCTCATAGTTGAGGTATACCTAGGATGAAAATTACAGGCCTCTCTCATCTTTTTAAGTGGGAGAACTTGCACAATTGGTGGCTGACTAAATACTTCTTTGCCCCACTGTATTTGATCATTCAGTTTGAAATAAAAGTCAGCTTGACTTGATGCTTGCCTTCATATCAGCAGCTCTTAATTTCCTGTTTCGTGATGCACCGATGTTTTAAGGTATGGCTCTGCTGATATTCATTTCCAGAGCTTATTATGTCTTAAAACCAAACTACGGATGCACATCAATAAAGGGCCTGGACGTGCAAGCATTTCAATTGTGTAGCTGCGGCTGCATAATCATTCAGCCCTATATAAACAAATACGTAGATTTATATGATAATTACGGGAATATATCCTATGCAGACCGGTCAATGAATCCATTAAGGGAAAATTCGGCTTTTTTTTAATGAAAGTGTTAACAGTTGTTATTGACAGAGCCGGCCCGACCCATTAAGCGACATAAGCGGCCGCTTAGGGCCCCGCAGCCACTAAGGGGCCCCCTAGCAAAAAAAATAAAAAATCTCAGTACACCGTCGCCGTGATAAGTATGTTTAATTAATTGTGTTAATATGCCTAGATTGCCTACTCTCAAAGTTATGTATTATATTATTGAGTCAATAATATAATACATTAACCGTGCTTTACCTGAACCTCATCATGACACTAGAGAGGACGGCAGGATTGTAATTTCCCGTGTTCAGTGAATGCAACAGAGGCAAGACACCAGACCAACCAGAGAGTTGAATGGAAATAAACATCTGTCTTATTGGCTGACAGTTACCTATCATGTGAGCTGTGACAATGTTTAAAATGAACTGTCAGTCAGACTCAGAGTTTTTGAAGATGGACATAAGAAAACATTTTCTAAAAAAATACGACAATTCTCAAGTGGTGGCTCACACAACAACCCCAGAGCCACCACTTGAGCCAGGTAAACAAGGTATGTAAATGTCAGTAAACTTCCAAGTGATGCGAACATGTAAGCAAAGCATAAATTACAGCTACGTTGACGTTACTTTGAATCGCGGGGGTAAGCTAAACCGTTAGCAAGTAGCTATAGCTAGCCAGATATATTAAATAAACACTTTGTCATACAATCTAAATGTAATGTTTTTTAGCGTTACCTGGTGATTTCAAAGAAAGCTTTCTGGGAAATGTTGACTTACTGTTCGACATAAAGCTAGAAGCTACCTTACAGTACACAGTTGATCAGGAGTCCTGTCAGTTAACGTGTTTCACAGTAAGCTTAGCTAAGCATCAACCTAGCACTGAAATATATGGATGTTATGTGAAAAAGTCAGCTGAAATGGTGACATGCCACTGCTTTACATGTCAACCAGCATCTTTGAACGTATTTACAGCAGTAAATGTGGCTGTTTGGCCACTGACGTTGCCATAACAACACCTGAATTTAAATGTGCAACCTCTTTTTGTGACAGATTTTTGCAAGAAATTATAATTCTTCTGAATGATGTTCCTATTGACAGCTAGTTTCTATGTGAACATTATGAGATGGACAGCCAGAGAGAATAAATGAAAAACAGTTATGAAATACTATATGACAAAACAAGAATACAGTTTAAAGTGGACCTATCATGCTATATTTGAATAATATAGTGTAGGACCATACCTATATAAGGCATATTTATACTTTTTATTTTTCAAAATACCAAACAGATCATGCATTTTAGCCATTCCTCATTTCGCTCAATTTAACACTGTATTTGCATGGGCTGATTCTGTGAGAACAGCACCATCTACAGGCCTGGCATATGTACTACAGCGTCTCCAGCGCTTTCGAACGGCAATGTCCGTGACTGTCTCCTCCTGATTGGTGGAGTTGGCCCAATAGCCGTAGCACCACTTCTGTGACGTCATAGAAGTGTTCAAATCTGGATCAGTCTGTATCAGATCCGTTGCAGCCCCTTTTTAAGAGATTTGGGTATGGAGGAAAATAGAGAGGGTTGTGTTTTCTGACACTTGGTGAGTTCCCTGGAACACCGGGGACACATATTCATGTATAAAAGACGTACAAAAGTGCATTTTGCATGATAGGTCACCTTTAAGTGATTTGTAAGATATCCATAAATAAAAATCTGTTTACAGTTCTGTTTCATATGGGTGTTGAGAGATGTATCCATAGATCTCTTAATTTTTCTCTCAAAGTGCACCAGATTGATGCTTTTAACTTCAATATTTAAAAAAAAATCTTCCCAGGGGAACATGCCCCCGGACCCCCCTAGAGGAGGTGAGGACCCCCCTAGAGGAGGTTAGGTCCACGGTGTTTACATGCTTATTTATACAATATGTGTGCTTATGCTAACATAATAAGACAAAAGTTGGTTCCGTGTTGTAGTGAGAGCGCGCTAGTGAGGGGGGCCCCCAAGCCAAAGCTCGCTTAGGGCCCCCAAAAGTCTAGGGGCGTATTTTCATACAGCAATACATACTGTATGCATGGTTATGTTTAAGTATAATACTTTAATGTTTAGCAATGATTATTAGCAACTGAACATTTGCTGAGCCTATTTCTTCAGAAAGTCTACCAGCTGATGAAGGACAGCTTTTTGATTTCTCAGTTGGTAGGCGATCAACTAAGATTCACCGTTTCCTATCAGTTGCTATCTGCTAATAAATGAAAAGTGTGCATGTGACAACTTATCCTCTGTTTGTGTGGGCTCGACATTAAGGACTGCCCGATGGCCCGGGGCCATCTAGTGTTTAGCTCGGGCAATGAAGCCTCACCTGCTGGTTGCCCGATCGGGCAATCTATTATGCCAGTATCATGCAGCTCGCGGATCCAGTAATGAGTGACCCGACAGTAAAACGAAACATATCTATAACTAGTTTAGGTAGTTTGAGAGGTAATTAAAATAGCTACGTGTGATATTCTAACCTAAAGTGTGAGTTTTGTCCGCTCACCGCTGCATGTGATCATGCAGCGCTGCATGTGATCATGCAGCGCTGCGTGTCGACTCGTCAGCAGCAGCTGATCTCTCTCTCTCCCGTCAGATTAGACTTCACCCGCGTTTATGTCCATATCGATCAGATCCAGCTAGTTCTAGCTAATGATATGACTACCTGCTTATTAAAAGACACCTAATCAATAAGTTTCGCTATGCAACTGGGTGAGGCCACAAAGTATAGCACAGCATTATGCATTTGTTTACATGCCCACCGGAACCCCGAGGTAATACCAACAGATCAACGCACAATCAACCCATACAGGACATCTCTTTCTCCACATTAAGTGTTAGACATTATAATTGACTATTCTTGTCTGTCACATACTCTTCTTGTCTGTCACATAAGTGGCGCAACTGAAGCGGTATTGGGCTAAAGGGAAATTATTTTGACCAAAGAGATTTAGATTTACCGGCTAACGGGAACTCTGACGTCGCCATTTTGTGTGCTTCGCGGATGCACTCGGCTCCTCTCGACTGCTGCTCGGGTCTGCTCGGTCAGCTTCCGGATGAGGAAGAATTCATTCGACCAGCTTACAGTAGATAACATTCCAAAATGTTTTAACAGGGGCCATAATAGTGTAAATAATGTTTGTTTTGGCAGTTACAACTGAATGTAATGTGTTCTACTTTTTTACATCTGGGAAGGCATTTGCCTTCATCAGATGGAAAGTGTCTTGACCAACAACTTAAAGAGCATCTTGCAGGTTTTTATTTTTTCTACATTTATGCTTAAACTTGCTTGAAAATTACAATTAAAAAAGTGAATGCAGGATTTGATATGTTTTACGAGACATAAGGGCAGGAATTCAGAGAGAAAGGAGCAATTTTGAGCTCTGCTCTTAAAAACGGCTTTTTTTTAAGGTCATACGTCAAACGCGTCATATTACATCACACAGGGGACACATCTCCGCTCTCTGACCGCGGGTATCGTGGAGTTGAGTTGAGCGGTTGTGTTTTAAGGAGCTGTTATTTTTCAGGAGTTTTACATTGTATTTCACCATTTGTAATCATGGTGCAGTATTGTGTTTGTGCAGGTTGCACAAATACCAGCCTGTCAGGACATCGAGTCCACAGTAAAAAGGACCGGAGCTAGCGTTCGTTCCTGGGTGCGTTGTGCATCCACCTCCCTGCAGCACATACTCTCCACTGCTTTATCAGGAAACCGTATTACTTCTCTTTACCGTATTACTTCCCCCCTTCGCTGCTCTCTCTCTCTCCCCTCCGGTACACGGCACCGTAAGACATAGTGTCGAGTTGCATTAGGTAACGCTGTGGTGGCTGTACTGCTCCAGCCGTCTCCTTTGTGTTTGTTTGTTTCCCCCTGTCTGTGTTGTTTGTGTGGGCGTGGTGGCTGTCACTCCTGGCTCCCGGCTCAACCTCCACTCACCCGCTGCAATCAGCTGTGCACCCTCCCCGACTACACACCTGCTTTCCATCAAGCCATTTACAACGGCATATCAACGGAGGCTCCACAACCTTTCTCCGCCAGATCGTCAAGTATCAGCCGTATCTCGCGTCTCCACTCCGGTACACAGCACCGTAGTGTGGAGTTGCATTAGGTAACGCGAGATACGGCTGATACTTGCGCATTAGTTTCTGTTATGGATCAGTATCAACAGTCCTGCCAGTAACGTTACTATATTATCAATGCTACATTAGTTATAGCCTGATATATGATAGCTAACTTTACAATGTTGTGATGTGACATTAGCTAACATTCTGTAGCTAACGCCGGTCACTCACCAAGATAGCTGCCCAGTTCTCCACTGGTTCTCCTCACACCACAGCTCAATTTCTCTCCGATGGCTGTTATTTCTTCTAATCCTTGGCTGCTCCTGGTCTCTTGGACGCCTAGCAGGCTCATAATTATAAGGTTGTGGTCCGTCATATGCATTTGAATATTCATGTTCAACTTCTTCTGTGTCTTCTTTGTCGAAACTAGCATGGGATCCATGTTTATTAATACGTTACACCGGCCGCTCTCCCCCTTGTGTCCCCCGTGTTACGTCACACGTGGGAGGTCACGTGCCGAGGCTTTTTTTTGCGGAAGTTTACATTTCTTACAAAGAAATTGCGCTCAAAGTTTGAATTATTTCAACTTTTACATCAATCCGATGTGCAACCAATCAGCTGACAGCTGTGCATGCTAGCTTAACTAACTGTTTTTAACGCGGCCAACCTTGAGTAAATAGCAAACAAAATACCTCTATCTCTATCATCTGAATACTGAACGTTCTATGCATATGAACTATCATGTGATGATAGAGTTCATATGCATAGAACGTTCAGTATTTTTTCGATGGAATAGAATTGTATCTGAATGGGCAACACATCACATTTATGACACATTTAGTAATGTTTAGTTAAACTACTTGTTGTCAACAGACGTCAGAACGAACGGTTCATTCATTATGAACAAAAAGCAGTTCATTTATTGGATTTGCAGCACTGATGCAACTGGTTGTGCTCGGAAACAGCTACAAATCATGATGTAACAAAATAACATACTGCACACTAGTGGATAAAACTGGCCTCCAGAAACTTTTGAAATGTTAAAGTAGACCTGGTACAGGCTTTGAGAAACCCTGCGGTGAAATAGTAATGCTGAGCTCCTTACTTTTAGTTATATTTCACAATACTCCACTTTCAGTAGGATGAAAACCAACTCCTTTACACAGAACATAACTTCTTATGCGCATGTGTGTCAATTGTGCATTGTTACCTACCTATAGCCAGCAGGGGTTGGTAGTGATTGATGTTTTTGGTGGTTAGTGGTGGACACATGCGGAGAGCAAATGGTGGCAGTGGCAGACCGGATAGCAGGCCGCTCAGCAGGAACTTCAACTGGACCTCCTGCTGGATGGATGATGGAGGAAGGGCTTCACCAGCTATCAAGGTCTGACCTGGAGATAAACCACAACATTTGTTAATCAAACACATTGAATATAGCATGCTTAGTACTGCTACAAAGCAAGAATGGGACAAAACAGAGATCTTTGTCAGGCTTTATCAAATCTGTTTATCTTGAGTATTGCTACGAGTATGTGATTAAATGTCATTTATTTCAATTTTCCCTGGGCATACAACCCGCAATATTACAACTGAAATGGAATGACAAAATTACAGAGAAGCAATTTATGGGATTGAAGTTCCATTTCTGTGCTAAAAGGCTGTTTGGCCCCGATCCAAGTCCGTTATTATTGTGTATGTGTTGATACAACTGTGACCAATATAAAATTTGTCGAGCTGATCCAATTTAAATGATACATCTGACGGCTACATAACAACTTGATTTGAATCATTCCCTTTAACTTTCATATTGTGTTCTACAGTATTTTTTGTTTAATATCTGTGAATAGTCTCAGCCTGTAAATGTTTGGGAGGAAGGTTTGGACAAGATTTTTGGATCTCTACTCTGTCCATCCATTGAGATATCTCATTAAAACTGCAGGCAGCACGTGATTTTACACCATTACTACAAAGCACAATTGGACACATTTAAACTGTCATACCTGCGTTACAATAAACATGTCTTGGATAAATTAAACACAACGATGTAGTTAAACTTAAAGGGGCCCTATTATGCTTTTGGGGGTTCTCCCCTTCTTGTAGTGTGTTATACCTTTTTGTGCATGTAAATAGTCTGCAAAGTCTAAAGCCCAAAGTTTTCTCCAAAGGGAGTTTCCCCCCCTGCCTAAAATGCTCCATTGGACTCCTTTGTTTACTTCCATAACATAATGGTATCACTACATAACAGTCGTGCTTCCATTGGCTAGCACTCCAACACATTGTATGTCATAGACTAATTGCCGGAACAGGTGGTTGACCAATCAAACCAGATCCGGCCAGCTAACCAATCAGAGCAGATTGGGCTCTGGTTTCAGACAGAGGGCGAAAAGAGGTGCTGCAGCACAGGCAGTATGTGAAAAATAAAAAGCTTTTTGAACATTAAAACATGGAGACATAATGGCACAAAATAAAAATATAAACCTGAAAATGAGCACAATATGTACTCTTTATGACACAAACTACCACCAACTGAAGCCAATAAACTGCCAGCAACAACTTCAGCTACAGTATCCAACAGCTTGTAAAGTAAAGTAGCTCCTGCTTAAACTCCAGTGGAGGATATACCTGACGCAAACACTGGGTTCTAATTGTCTACAGGTGTCATCTTGCATCGAATGGCACAGTTTCATTTGTGAGATAAATGTGTGGTTATCTCTCTTGCACTCTTATTTCAGAATCCTAGACATCTTTTTGTAACAAAGCTCATTAGCCCTCCTACAAAAAAAAAACATTCAACTTTGCTTTATTCCAAAGATGTTCTTTGGCTGGAGTTGAAAAGCTCACATAAAAAAGCTAATTGTATTGTGGTTTTTTTCATTAAAAGCAGTGGTACATTTTTAATAAAGGATCAGGATGTAGGGATGATTTGAGACAATTAAGCCAAGACCCATGTTTCACATAAGAGTACCCATACGCTTCCACTTCTTAAATTCTACTTATTATGTAAGTTCTTACAAATCATCTGCTTCTGCAGAGCTATAGGGCACCTCTTAAAATCCAAAACGCCTCAAACTCATAATTGGTACTGATGGAAAATCCATTTTAGCTTTCATTTCATGCTCCATAACAACCCTCTTTGCATTGGTCTTTCTAAATGATCAATGCAGCTTAAAGACATAATAAAACTATAGGGACACTCTGAAAGCGCTGGCCACTTTCCATTAGTAAGAAAATAAGGTATGAGTGCAATAGGGTCTTTTTTGGACCATGCTACCTCCTTTTATCAGCAAACAGACAAACACACAGAATAAAAACATTACCTTCTTGGCAGAGGTAATGAGATGAGGGCAGGTCTGCATAAACTGATACTGCAATAAAAAAAACAATCATGTATACAACAGATTGCCATGTGCAGAAATTGAAAATATAGAATGCTTTATGGTTTTACAGGTGGCAGCTCTTTCCCTTAGCATAATCAGGTCACCATTACCCGCCTCATTCTCTTGTTGTGTCAGACAATCAGCACCAGGTCTAAACAACAAGCTCGCTGTGACAACATTTAAACAACATGCAATACAGTGACATTCCCTCCTAAAAACAGCTTTACTCAGCAACTGTCAGACAGAGCCATGCCTCCAGGCACTAACTTGTGTGTGTGTGTGTGTGTGTGTGTGTGTGTGTGTGTGTGTGTGTGTGTGTGTGTGTGTGTGTGTGTGTGTGTGTGTGTGTGTGTGTGTGTGTGTGTGTGTGTGTGTGTGTGTGTGTCTTCCCCTCATAACTAACTATGATTCCCTTGGCTGTCACTGAATCCAAAACAAACAAATACACAAAAGTGAATAACTCCGGGATCTCATTTATAATTTATACCCACATTCATCTTTTGGCAGGTCCTTATGCTCTTACTAAACAGGAAGGAAAAGAAGAAAGGCAAAAGGAGAAGACTAAAGACATAAAGAGAAAGAAACCCATCGTAAGTTAAAGGATGAGATGATTAAGAGATAGAGGTAAAAAGCGAGAGGAAGGGCCATGCACCCACAGGACAGTTTGTGCAGAGCGGTGCATACTGGGAAATAACTCCGGCCTGTGTAGTGCACAGTCACACATTACAGCAGAAAGAAAAGGGTGCCCTGAGGCCCACAAAACTAAGTGAGAAACAATCAGAGATATGACAGGGCACTGTGCACAACAACACCCCCACACAGCTTTGTCTTTCTTTATGCTTTTCACATTTTCTTTCTAAAATGAAAGTCATCCATCTAGGGAGGCTGACGAAAGAAAAGGTGATATTCAGTTGTTTGAAAATGAATACACTCCCTTTAACACTAGATTGTTTTGATATTGCATGGAATTAAATGAATACGGTAAATGAAACTCCCTCTAATCTAATCCATTTCAAAGTAAAAAACTAACTATAAAAATCATCCAGAACAAATTAATTACTGCCTGCAATTGGAAGTCGTCCTTGTCTGTCCAAAATGTCAAATCAATCAATTAATTATTTTAAGCTATTAGAAATGTATTTAAAATTGTCATTATTATCATAGCCGGCCAAAGTTTTTGCCAGAGCTGCCATTTGCAATAACCCCAACGGATTATTACCCTAGCAGTGGAAAGGCAAAGAAAGCACAGCAATTGGTGCAAACTACATGTATTGCACTGACTAGACATCAGTAAGAACCATAACTACTACTCGCTTTAGGTCTGGTGAATACTGAAGAAGGTAGCAGACAAGATCACCTCTGTAAAAACATAGAACTCGTAATATGATAGCGGCAGCAACATTACTAAAATACAAGCATATGCCCTGTGAAGTGCACTTTATAGGGGAATCACAGCAGCTCTCCATTAAAGCTATGCGAAAATTGAAGTACTTCATGCTAAAAATTCAGAAACCTTCACAACTAAGCTGAGATGTTATAATAAATAAATAAAACACTAATAAAGATGCAACAAGGACACTCTACAGGGGGTGTATTCATTTTCTACCCACTGTATGTGAGATTTCGCCTCAGAAACGAGGTGGATATGCAGAGCCTGTCATGTCTGGTGCTTGCTACAAGGTGTTGTGATGAGTGTTCGTACCGATCATGCTGTTGAGAGACAGATCCTGAATCCTTTTCTGGTTTGTGCCCAGTGGAGATCCACAAAACGAAATGGGGGTGTAGAGCGGCGAGAGCCCAGAACTGAAAGAGAGGGGGGGAGGAAGAGATAATGAATACATCGTTTTGAAAGCATGGCACAGATCACCTATTAAACCAAGTGAATGGAGAGTGAAAAATGTATATTGCTTCTGTGAATGATGAATGTGATTTGCCTTTTAATAAATGACTGAACCAGAGGGAGATAGCAGCTTTAGTAGAGGAGGACATCTCTACTGATTTTTTGCATTGATTAGATGCTGCTCGATAAAAAATAGAGCCGCTTCTCAGGTCCTATTTTTAAGACCGCTACAGAGCTTATACACTCGGGGCCTGACCTATAATCGAGCAAATACAGCGGAGTGGAATGTTCCACTCTTAATAACTATTTTTAATTTATCTCTGCAGCTGGCACACTGTGACAACACCACCCTCACGGACGAAATGGCAGAATAATTATTATTCATGTCAGTATATCCAACCTGGACGCAAAACAACTTTTTAGGATTTTTCCTAAATAGTGAGCAAGTGAATGTTAAAGAGGACATATTATGCTCAATTTTAGATTCAGATCTGTATTGTGTGCCTCTACTGTGACATGTTTCCATGCTTTAATCCTCAAAAAGGTCTTTATTTGTTCTCATACTGCCTGCTGCAGCACCTCTTTTCACCCTCTCTCTGGGGGGCTGTGTTTGCAGGCCATTTACGTGCACAAAAACCTATATAACACTAGTATTCACTTTGTATAATTATGGAGAAAATTGAATATGAATGACATTATTTAAACTTAAATGTAGTAGTTTGGAACCGAATTTCAGAATAATGACATGTTTCTGTAAAATAAAACCTCCAACCGGTCCTGGGTCTGCCCCATGGTCTCTTCCCAGCTGGAAGTGCATGGTGGATCCTAACCAGGTGCACGAGCCACCTCAACCACAACTCCATTGTCCCTTCACTCGAGAACAAGGCCCAGAGGTACAATTTTGAATTAAAATGTTATTGCACATTTTTACTTTAACTCCTTTTATTGGTTAAAATATTGTTATTATTTTATTTGGCTTTTTATTGCACATTTTTGCTTAAACTCCTTATAATAATAACACGTGTTATTTTTTTATTGTATTTTCTATTGCAAATTTAAAATGCAACCTATTATGAACCATATCAATATTTCTATTTCATTTAATTTCTTTTACACATTTTTTATTCAGTAATTTCTTGAATTTAAATATATATATGTTTGTAAAAAAGATGACAAAAACAACATTCTGACGGTTGCCATAGTGAAGTATTCAGATTCTGACTGGAAAATAATTTGTTATGATGTCATAGGGCAGTATCATTCTAGATCAGTGGTTCTCAACTGGTGGGTTGCCAAAAGTGGGTCGCGGATGTAAGGGAAACTTCTGCAGAAATGGAGAGTCAGGACTCAGAGAGACACGAGGAGAGTTGGAGCTTTGATGTCAAACACTGATGTTTATTACAAGTATTGGCCGGAGAAATTCACATCACAAGTCACAGCAGCCAGAGATTCTGACTGCACTGGTAGGTTGCCATGTTAAATCTGCCAAGCCTCTCTCTCGATAGACCTTTTAACTAGTTTACAGAGAGTTAATCAACAGCTGGGAACACTGGAGATACCCCCAACATTGGAGACACTCAATCACTTGCCTGACTCTTAGGCTCTGTGACCGAGAGTTGACCGGTCATAAAACTGAGAAATATCAACATATGACTGCATTAGCACATTCCTTACGGGAGATAACAGACTCAGGGTTGGTCGTAAACGTCCCCACACAGAAAAGGTTAGACTCCTAGGAGTAAGACTAAATGAATCCCTAACAGCGGATGTGTGAGTGAAAAAAAACTAAAACATTTTTTTTTATTTCTTTTTTTTATTTCTTTTTCAAACTTTTATTTTGAAGGCCCGTGAAAAACAAACAATGGCAGAAAATATTATTAATACGTCGGGTAGTAATAGATTTATTTATTTTTTCTTCTTACAGTGCCCCAGAATGCGTAGTTTATATGTTAGTATTTCTAAAAATCTCCTGGGGGAGAATCCCCCCAGACCCCCCTTCTGGTGTTTTTAGCATGTGTGCCTTTTTATGTTATACAGTTCAGCTTTGATTCCATCATCTCATGAAACCTTTTTAAAATCATACTTTGGTTCTGTGAAGGGATATAAGGGATATATACACTGTACTTCACTTTAATTAATATTGTATGCTGAAAAGCGTACATATATTACAGCACAATTTTTTGTTGAATAGATTTGAGTGGTTCAAAATGGTTGGTCGCGATTTATTGACAAAGTAAAAAGTGGGTCCCGAGGCCTGACCAGTTGAGAACCACTGTTCTAGATGATGCTGTCTTGTGATATTATAATTCTAGAATTTTCATCAAAGGCAGAGACAGATTGTTCCAGACAGTGTTGGTTCAGGGCGAGTTTAACTTTACTACACAAAGTGCAGATTGCAACAGAAACAAAAGACAGAGGAGAGAAACACCATGATCCAGTCAAACATAACTGTGGGAGACATGGATTTCATTTCCAGAGAGGTTGACCCTCCAATAAACTTCTACCTCAGCTTCCTGGAAGAGCAGGTCCGCTGTGAGCTGAAGGACAGCGAGGCGAGGCTGAGGGCAGAGACCACCTGGACATTCAGGAGGACCTGCTGGCTAACTTTCTCGATTACCTCCAAGAAAACCGGGAGAAAACAAAGCTGCAGGAGGGAGAGATTACTAACCTCACAGCTGCTCTAAAGAAGTCTGAATGTCTGAATGCTGAATATGCTGCCCAGCTTCAAGAGGAGAAACAGGCAAACAACAAACAATCGGCTGCTCTGAAGGAGGCAGAGAAGCAGCTGGAGAGCAACCGCAACAAGTACGAGGAGGACGAGGCACAGCTCTTCAAGGAGACAGACACCGAAATAAAGAAACTGAAGCAAAGAGAGCAGGAGTGGCAGAGGTTGAAGTCAACCCTGCTCCAGGTCAAAGAGAGGATGAGGCAGAATCTGGATCGGCAGTGGCAGGAGGAGAAGTCAACGATTCTTCGGGAGAAAAAAGCCTCAAGCAGAGTCTGCAGGAGAAGGTGAAGGAGTGGAAGGTGGAGAAGACTGCCCTCACTTCACTGCAGAAATCCTAGAGCCTCCATCTCGCCCAGGTGGAGATGCAGGAGAAGAAAAGCAAGAGCCTGATGGCTGCTCTTCAGAAAACCTTTGAAGATCAGGTGGAGAGGGAGCGCTTCCTCTGGCAGCAGGAGAGAACCTCCCCGCTGCAGCAGACTGAAAAATCAGAGGCCTCATATGCTGCTCAGCTCCACGCAAACAACAAACTAGCAGGTGATCTGAAGGAGGTGGAGCAACAGCTGGAAAGCAACCGCATCCAGTACAATGAGGACGAGGCACAGCTCCTCAAGGGGACAGACACCGAAATAAAGAAAATGAAGAAAAGACAGCGGGAGTGGAAGATGTTGAAGTCAAACCTGGTTCAGGTCAAAGAGAGAATGAGGCAGAATCTGGAGCAGCAGTGGCAGGAAGAGAAGTCAACGCTCCTTCAGGAGAAAGAAAGCCTCCAGCTGAGTCTTCAGGAGAAGGACGAGTGGGAGGAGACACAGAGCTCCCTGAACGCTCGGCTGGAAGGTTTGGAGAGCCAGGTCACCAGAAAAGAGAGAAGAAGCAACTGGTTTAAGAAGCTCTTGCCCTGCCTCTACAGTTCCACGCTGAAGGAATGAATGAACTGTGTAATAATATGTGAAAATATGTAATGTTTGCTGCTTTGTTGTTGTTCAAAAAGGGTAAGGTATTTATCAGGGGACAGTCACTGGGTTCGTTTAAATCAAGGTTAAAAACCTTTCTTTTTAATGCAACCTATCCTGAGATCCTTTAACCGTGCTCCAGTCCTACCTCTCCGACAGATCCCACTTAATCTCCCTCAATAACCACTCTTCTGCCACAGCTTCAGTCACCCAAGGTGTTCCCCAAGGTTCAGTACTCGGCCCCCTCCTCTTCATCATCTATCCTCCCCCTTGGTCAGATTCTCCGCCACTACAACCTGGGCTTTCACTGTTACGCCGACGACACAGAGATTTACATCAGCACCAAATCCCCCCACAACCACCCACATCGAATCCTGTCTGACTGCAATACAATCCTGGATGCAACACAACTTCCTCAAACTCAACAGCAACAAAACTGAACTCCTCCTCATCGGCTCCAAATCCACCCTCAGCAAAAACCCCAACCTGACACTCATCATCAATGGCACCCCTGTATCCCCTTCCACCCAGGCACGCAACTTTAGCGTTATATTTGACCCCACCCTCTCCCTCGAGCCCCACATCCGCCAATTTGTCAAAGCCTCATTTTTCAACCTCCGCAATATTGCCAAACTCTGTCCCTCTTTCACCTGCCCTGCAGCTGAGCGACTCATTCATGCCTTCATCTCCTCCCGACGTGACTATTGCAACTCACTCCTCTACGGCATCAGCACTACATCCCTCAATAGACTCCAGCGTGTCCAGAACGCAGCCGCCAGACTCCTCACCCACACCAAATCACGGCATCACATCACCCCGGTCCTCAAAGAACTCCACTGGTTTGCTTTCCACCTCCAAGGCCAAACTCCGGAGCTTTGGGGACAGAGCCTTCTCTGTGGCAGCCCCGAAGCTCTGGAACTCCCTCCCCCAAGACCTCCGTGAGTCTGAGTCCCTCACCCTGTTCCAGTCCCGCCTCAAAACCCACCTCTTCAACTCTGTATATCCATAAGCCCCCCCTCCCTCTCAACCAACTTCCTCCTGACTGCTTTTTCTGTTTTGTTGTTGTTGTTGTTTGTTTTTGCCTGTCCTTGTTTGTCTACCCTCCCTCATAATGTAAAGCGTCTTTGGGTTCAAGAAAAGCGCTATAGAAATATTATTTAATATTATCATTGCACTTTTAGTTGCAGCCAGTATTTTATCTCTTTTATGAATTGTCTTCTTTTTTTTTTTATTGTGTGTTTGTTTTGTTTTTAATTATTATGTGTTGAATGCCTATGTGAATCACTTTGAATTGCCTTAAAATGTGCTATAAAAATAAATGAACCTTGATGACTGTGCCTGTGGAACTGCCTGATGCTCACCTTACTACCTCTTTAATGGCACCCAGAGGATTGTTGACATCCACCTGGATCCATCTTCATCTTATATACTGTATGCATTTTTCAAGTATTTGGATGTATTATCTTTTTAATTTATACACATCATCTATTCCATGTCTGTCCTGTGAGAGGGGTCCCTCCTCCGTTGCTCTCCCCAAGGTTTCTTCCATTTTCCCCCATTAACTCTGGGTTTCCTTTGGAAGCTTTTCCTTGTCCGATGTGAGGGTCTAAGGACAGAGGGTGTATTTTGTACAAACTGTAAAATGTGTGATATTGGGCTTTATAAATAAACTTTGATTGATTCATTCATTGTTACTCCTGTTCCTGGAGTCCCTCCATTACTAGGCATATTACAACATAAGCAGCTGCATTAAACTCCAGAGCAGCCGTCCGCTGTGTGTGACACAGCTCCTCTTGCGGGGTTTCAGGTTGAAGGTGTCAGTCACATGACAGCCCTCACATGCTCTTTTACATCAGGCGTCAAAATCTTACGCAGGCTGACATGCGACACTCACTCTCCTGGCTTTGCCACTTTGACACTCTCATGACATTGCATTTAGCTGACGCTTTTATCCAAAGCGACTTACAATAAGTGCGTTTGACCAACAAGATACAAACTTGAAGAAAACAGAATCATATAAGTACATCAGGTTTCATAGAGCTAAAACATTTCAAGGGCTACTCAAGTGGCTATAGATAAGCCAGCCCTTTATTAGTATATAATTGCTTTGTTAATAATTCTATCGCTCGAAGTGGAGTCGAAAGAGATGAGTTTTCAGTCTGCGCCGGAAGATGTGCAAGCTATCTGCTGTCCTGATTTCAATGGGGTGCTCATTCCACCATTTTGGAGCCAGGATAGCAAACCCACGTGTTTTTGCCGATGGGAACTTGGGTGCCCCTCGCACTCGCAGCGAGGGTGCAGCGAGCCGTTTGGCTGATGCAGAGGGGAGTGCACGTGCTGGGGTGTACATTTTAATCATGTCCTGGATGTAGGAAGGGCCAGATCCATTCGCAGCATGGTACGCAAGTACCATTGTCTTGAAGTGGATTCTAGCAGATACTGGAAGCCAGGGAAGGGAGCAGAGGAGCGGTGTGGTGTGGGAGAATTTAGGAAGGTTGAAGAACAGACGAGCCGCTGCATTCTGGATGAGCTGCAGAGGTTGGATGGCACATGCAGGTAGACCAGCCAGGAGGGAGTTGCAGTAGTCTAGGCGAGAGATGACGAGAGCCTGGACCAGAACCTGCGTCGCTTTCTGGGTCAGGAGGGGACGTATCCTCCTGATGTTGTAAAGAGTGTATCTGCAGCAGCGGGTTGTAGCAGCGATGTTTGCAGTGAAGGACAGTTTGTTATCTTGGATCACACCCAGATTTGACTCCGTCACCTGGTAGGAATGGCCATGGCCGTCGTTAAAATAATTGTACGTCCTACGGCCACCATGGCCTTTGTGCCCCTCACACTGATAAAATCTCAAAGTTGCTTTAAAAGCGTCAGAGCAGTGGTCTGGTCTCTGAACTACATTATGTTGCGTTCACACGGACGCGATGCGAATATTTGCATCGCTCTAATCGCTGGAATTTCACCGCGGCTGTCAGCTGTGTTTACGTCCGTCAGGACGCACTGGAGAGGGGGCGGGGATTATATCCATGTAAATACTGTGGTATTTGGTATACTACAACAACATTAATATATTTTACCGTGATTTAATTGTAATATACACGTTTCAAAATTATGTAACAAAATACTGATAACAGTTAGTAAAAAACATGAATTAATGCCTTGACAAGTGTACAGACAAGACGGCAGGCGAAAAACCTTTTAAAACCTGTAGCTGCTCCGTCCAAACTCACAACAACGTCCTAAAGACAGAAATAAAGCAGCAACTGTATTCGCCATGACACAGACAGTCTGTGGTTTGTTCATGTTTAACTTTTGTGCAGTTTCTGAACAGATATGAGGAGCTGTGAGCTCTGAGTGCTAACAGCTAATGTTTTGGTTTTCTGATTCAACGTCAGTGACGGCAGGCTGAGATGCTCACTGCTGATTAGCTACCGCGAGAACGCGTCAGGCGAATTTGATGCTCGAGTTGAAAAAATGTAACACACACACACACACACACACACACACACACACACACACACACACACACACACACACACACACACACACACACACACACACACACACACACACACACACACACACACACACACACACACACACACACACACACACACACACACACACACACACACACACACACACACACACACACACACACACACACACACACACTTCAAAGTATTGCTTGTTCATACAGTTGAATGTTTTAGCTTCACGGTGCACTGCTGAATGATTTATGTGCAGAGTTTGACCGTTGAAGGCTGTTTCTTCTGCTCTGAAATTGAATATATTTGTTACGTATTAATAGAATTTTTGATTTTTTTATTTGATTTTGGATTTGTGAATGGGAGAAGTAGATGGAAAACATACCAAACACAAATTATTTCAAGTAGAGTATCTCATTGTATATACGGTAATACTAAGGAGGCATAGGCCTATGATGATATAATGTTTGACATTATTGATATTAAAAAATTGATTTGTTTTTCATGTCATTAGTGTGTTTTTCTTATCAGAAAGTGAAGTTATATATTTGTAAGCTCCAAATCCAAATGTTTGCCTCAATGGCCTTTGTGCCCTGGCATGTGGCCTTGGTGCCTGACACCAAAGGCCAAATGGCCTTGCCCCTAAAATGACGAAATGTCAAGCCTGACTACAGGAAAGGGGAAAATCCAAAAAGCACAATATGGCCTCTTTAAAAAAGAACACCAGATTTCCAGTATATTGTAGTATGAGACAGCTGCCAACATTTCAATAGTCCTTAAATAGAAAGCCCACCTGAATGAAACATCCGAACCATATTCAAGACTATAATAAAATAATGAATCACAAAGTGTCAAAAAACAAAGACATGCCAACCATATTTTATTTAGAGATGCAGATTATTGTGTTTTTAACCACAGCACAATGGCAGATAAATCTCTCCTTGCCTCACACATCTCTGTGCACCTCCTTAGTTCGCTAGTCACTAAAAAGACTAAATGTAGTTCAGAATATTATTTTGTTTAAGTCCTTTAAAAAAAAAAATTAAAACACTCTGCTTTTGAGTCCCAACCTTTAAAAACGGTTTATGTAGCTTTGGGGATTTCATCAGAATCAAACCCAGAATAACTCTATTTACCCCGGGGGGAAATGTGGTTACGTGACAGTTGCAACATTTTAGAAAAAATATTTTATAAGAAGTTGAAGTTCAAAATGATCTGTGTGTGTGTACCTTTGATTGGTGACAGCCCTGCCGGTGTGGGCTTTGAGCTCCCACAGCATGGCTCTGCCGTCGCTGACCATTAGCGCAGCGCTGTTCTCGTTGACAGGGCAGATGACCATGCGATATGGCCGGACTGTCTTGGTGACGCGGATGGCATCGCACTGAGAACGCAGGTCGTACACCAGCTCGTGGGTACTCTGCTCGGGGTCTGAGGGAGAGGGGGAGAAATGGAGGAAGTTTAACAAATTGAGAAGTAGAACAAAAAGGGCAGGATGGGAGGGTGGTGGATCGAAAAATAAGGATTATTGCGGGAGATACAAATTGATAAACAAATTAAAGAAAATTAAAAAGGGGAAAAGTGGATAAAGACATTGAGTTGATGTCATTTTAAAAAGGGAAACATAAAAAGGTAGATTGGAAGTAGATAGCAGCGTGAGAAAGTCTGATTGAGACACCTGTGAAGAAAACGTTTTAAGTAAGTGTGAGAAAGAAGAAACGGGAGATATGAGGAGGGATTTAAGGAGATAAGAAAATAAGACGAGAAATAAATGGCTCACAAAAGGAAATGGCAGGAAAGAAAATAAATGGAGTAATATAGAAGAGATAGCAAGTGGGGGGAGGAAAGGAGGGAGACTCAGCAACAGAGGACTCCCACTGGCCTATAACACTAAGCTAAAGATAAATGAGGGTAAGAGGCTAAATGCTCACTGGAGCATAAAGCGAGGCTCCAGGCTCTGACTGCAGTGTGTCTGAAGAGATGATGACGGGGATAACACAGGAGTGAGGACGGGGGGAGAGAGTACAACCCAGTTAGCATGTACCATGAAGAGGTTTTATTACCTGTTGCTTCCTCTTGGGTTGTAGTGGAGCGACACACTCGGAGGGTGATACAGCCGTTCTCGTGGAGACAGTAGAGGGCGTCCCGCTGAGCGCAGGGAATCACCTGGACCCAGGGAGCAATGTGTGTTCAGAATCAAATGCCAACATGTCTTTTGAATACTTGGTATTGAACAGGTGGTTATTTAGTTTGCTTGTAGCACTGCATCATTGTGTGTGTGTGTATTTCATTTTCTTTATTTAGAACCAACCCAAATGTAACAAGATATGAAAAACAATATGTTTACTTGTATTCTTTGCTCTTCACAGATGGATTAAATTACTAATCTTTTTTTTATGATGAATTAATTTTTGGTGAATAAAGATGTCTACACTTTTCTGATGCCTAAGGGAAACAAGTTGAGGCTTTTTTTGTAGGCTTCGTTCTTAATTTTTATAAATGTATTCATACAAAATGAAAATAAAGGACAGTAATACTTGTTCAGTGCTGTAATACAATACTGCATTGATTCGGAGTCACAAGAACAAAAATAAACTGCATAAAATGTATAACATTATTCTCATAAAATAGGAAAAACTTAAAAAGGGGTGTGTCCTACTTGTCCAGTGTAAAAGTACCATGCAGCATTGACTTATATTCATAGGGTTGAATGCATATAAGCTATCGAAAAAAGGAGCAAGTAGTGAGCTATGAGAGCTATTTAATTTTTTGGGGGGACTTTTCCAAAAAAGTCCAAAATTTTACTAACTATATACATATAAAATACTAAAATCAAATACAAAACAAGTGTGCCCTTGATGTCCAGTGTATTACTAAAATGCTCAAATAATATTTTGCAGAATCATAACTGCTACACTTCTATTAGGGTCCTTCAACCCTGACGTTGTCTGTGCTCCTGATTCTAACAAAAGGACCAATTAGCTGGAACCTAATAACTTTTATATTAATAATAATGTTATTTTTTTGGGGGCCCCAATGGCATTGACCGGTTCACGCAGTCTTCAAAGTAACCAAGTAACCTATGCATTTGTAATTTGTCTGTCCAATGGCCTTGCTGCCTTTCATGTCATGTGATACCTTGCGTAACGAGCGAACCGTCTAATCAAACTGTACTGTGTAGCTAGCAGCAGCAAGTTTGGCAGCATTATAACAAATGTAATAGCTTGCATTTATAATGTACAGCAAACCAAAGCACAAGAGCGGCGCTCAAAAGAGAAAGGACAAGAGAGAGTGTATGTCCGTGCGTGTGTGAGCGTATCAGCGTCCGCTTAGGTGTGGGGCGATGGGGGGGCCCAAAACAATATTTGCACCGGGGCCAATCACAACCTTGTTACGCCACTGAGCAGAATCCATCGATCGAAAAATTAATTATGACCAGTTTAAGTACTTATATGGAATTGTCAATCAACCTTTTTTTACAATTATGAGCCTCACCTTTGTTGTTCTAATCATTTTAAACCCAGATCCCCCCAATGGATTGCATTACATGTACAGCAACTGAAGGTACACCTAATAAATGGGATATGTGCCAGATCTTACAGCGTGCAGTATAGATGTGTCTATATTTCCCTGTCTTTCCTTGGAGCGTCTACACAGGTCTGGACCTTTGCTGCAGCGGTGTCATCAGTCATGCAAATTGTCCGAGAGACAAGCACTTTATAACACTTAGAGGAGGGAGGTGTTGGCCGGACAGCGCCTGGGCGGCTGAGTAATACCCCTGGACTCCTGGCTCTTTGACTTCAGGACTTACTCCTCAACTACAAAAGGCTTGTTCTCCATCTTTGTACTCTTTAACCATGGACATTTATTAAAAAAAAGATCGCTGACAGTCCCATATAAGTATGATTTATGGGAGCGCGATAAAGTTTACAATTTCACGCTCACAGAAAATGTCAACTGGCTGTTGTGATAAATGGAGGAAGAGTAATCTGGGCATTGCTTTTGCATAGCTATGTTATATATTTCAAATGGCATATTATGGCTAAAATAGAGTAGAACTACCACAATGAAAAACACGAGATACACAACAATTACGAGGGTTATTCACTCACAGAGGGACAGAGAGTAGGGAGTGGGAAGAGAGTGACATTAAGAGACAGTTTCTGTTCCATTACTGGCTCTGCAGCCGTGACAAATCCTTTATCTAATACCCTCACAACCCTCACAGCATTCATCAATTTCCAATTAGAAATCCAGACTTTAAACAAATGGGAAAGTCACCTAAAGGTCACCGGTGCTGCTGAAGGTGGCCGTAGAAAGGAACATAAGGTCAGACAATATGTAAGGACAGTGAGATTTCTGTGCTGACGCTAAGCACTGCCTGGCATTGCTGTTCAGTCATCAGACCTTAATGAGGTGAGCACTGAGAAGGAGGAAGAAAAGTAGAGAACTTTATTATATACAGCAGGTGGAATTGGCTCCCTGGGAGAATCATTGATGAAAAAAGAGCCCTTCAAGTAAAGTAATGAAGGTAGAAACTGGATCATATTATGTGGAAAGAAGGTGATGTAGGAAGCGTGTTGGAGCGAGACAGCGCAGCCGTGCTTTCATTTATCTCGCCCAGACTAACTAAGACATCAGAGCAAAAATTGGGAAACATGTCTCTGCGTGAGCCTTGAAATGCAAAGAAGGAATGTCTTTCCCTAAGACAGAATGCTGTGAATACAAAATGTATGCAATTGCAAAACGAGTCACCTGCTCTCCACCAAAAAATAGGTTAACTCTCTTCAAGTTTGCGATTTCCACAAACTTTGGTTCTTTCAAGCTATACAGAGATACGATTATATAATTTTTGCTGTTCATGTACTGTAAGGCGTGCCTCACCTGAACGAAGGGCACCCCGGAGCGCTCGATGGCCACCACCCCCACGGTCTGGCTGAGCTCCAGGTCCAGGATGAGGATCTCTCTGGGGTAGAGCAGCAGCATGTGGTTCCTCTTGGACGGCAGGTAGGACAGCTGCAGACAGTCGTTCAACGTCACCGCCTCTGCACTGCAGCGCCACAGGAAGAGGAGGACCGGGGGATGCACACAAAGTAGAAAAATCAAATTAATTTCAGTGTCAGGTAATCTGAACTGGGAAAAATGTTCTCGAAAGAAAAGGGGTTAATGATGTATTAATGTATTTCCTACGCGTTGGCCATTCTTGTTTTAGGCACAGCAAACAAGACATGTTTGAAGAGACCAAACTTTTTTTATTAATAAGTAGGAAAATAAAGTTTGTCTTATTCAGCAGACACATCGCCAAAAATATATAATAAGCCTCTACTGCAACAGCACACTTATATGCAAACACACCAATGTGATGATGGATTTAAAACAAGCTTTAAATAGGACATATTATGCTCATTTTAAGGTTCCATAATTGTATTTTGTTCCTCTAGTGTGCCATGTCTACATGCTTTAATGTTCAAAAAGGTCTTTATTTTTCCAATACTGCCTGAGCTGCAGCACCTCTTTTCACACTCTGTCCGAAACCAGAGCCCAGTCTGCTCTGATTGGTCAGCTGGCCGGCTCTGTTGTTATTGGTCATCTGCTTAGCAATGCCCGCACCTTAGCGTATTGTATACAATGTGTTGGAGAGCTACCCAATAGAAGAGCAAGCGTTACATAGTGATGTCACTAAGTTACAGAAGTAAACAAAGGACTAAAATCGAGGTGTTTCACGCAGGGTGAACTGCAAAAACTCCCTCTGGAGGGAACTTGGACTTTGTCATCTGAACTTTGATATTTCAGCCTTTGCTGAACATTCGACCGCACAAAAACATATATAACACACAGGAGGACCTCTTTAATAAAAAAAAACTGTCTCTTTCCTGACATCAAATTGATATTTATTTATGTCTTCCCATACAGAAAGATGGATTAATTAGTTATTGCTTTTGTGGCCTTTGTGAGTCACAGGCAAATGTGGGAGAACTTAAAAGTGAATATGATATAATGATACAGCATTATACCAAATTTAAAAACTGATGAATTTATTTGCAGCATCACAAAAAAAGCCATTGAATTATTTAACGTGTTTTAAAAATGTATGTTTCCTGTAAGTCCTTTCATCTGTGTTTAAGTCATTACAAATGCTATATCCATGGCAGCAGCAAGGTCTGATCTCTCCACTCTACAACAAAGGCGTCACAAATACTTAAATTCAATCAAAAGGGAACAGAGGGCAGGTTTGGCAGAATTTATGAGCAGGCCATGGTCGTTACTCATTCCTACAGCTTCATTCCTTTAGGTCACCATGAGATGAAATAAAAGAGACAAACTTTATAACACAATGGAGATCATTATCATCCGGGGGAAGGCGCAACAGATAAAATGGACTCAATTGGGTAACCTTTAGGAGTTGCTGAGCTAAATCACACTGTTACTGAAGTCAGGCAAGGCAGAGATTGGGACTGAAGCGACCAAAGGCAGAAAACATCAGAAAGAAAGAGTAAAAGAGGCTTCTGTGTATTAGATGGAATAAAATAAAAAGACAGAGCTTCAGAGAGAAAGACGAAAAGCAGAAAAAGAGAAGAGAAAGTCTCGTTAACCAAGCCATCGCAAAAAATTCAACTGTATTTCCAAAACATCACACTCTCCTCTTTGCTGTGAATAACCCATGAAGGTTGCAGCAGTCTGGGGATCAAACATAGCAGTGTTTCCCCTACCATTGTCTTGAAGGGGTGCCCTGCGCCCCCTGAAATTCAAGGTGTTTAAAAAAAAGAAAATTTGTATATATATATATACTGTATATACATATATATATATAGCACCAAATTTCAACTAATCCATATCTACTGTCACTTTTAACATTGAACATGTGCTCTTTTATTAAACAAACTAAATGCTTTCATTTTAAGTTGTGAGTTTAGTGTTTTTGACCCTAAGGAAAAATATCCCAATCCCCCCCGCTCAGGCAGCACCCCCCCCCCAAAACAGTAAACTTAGGGGAAACACTGCATAGTGATACACCGCCACATACGTGCTGCACACCCACAAAGCACATGAGGCAACCTCAGAGGGCCGCTTTTACTGTCTTTCTTCAACAGAAGTTGTATTGTTTATTCATGATAAATAAACATAAATGACCCAGAGGACCTTCAAATCAAATGCTTATACATAATGTAGTCAGATTGAGCTTCTAATGTCCACAGAATAAACTCACAAAACTTCATACTGGCAGGCAGTGGTGCATAAATTAACAATTTGGCCTTGATTCTAAAATGAGCAACAAATGTGTGCATAACTATGTTTTATGATAGAGACCCCCCCCATTTTGGCTAAGAGAAGACCAACAGCAGCTGGAAATGGCAGAGGCTTGCTATGAAATAGTTTGGTTCATTTCAGGGTTTGACCCAGTGATGTATCACATGTCCGCCAAATGGGAGGTTATGTTTTTGGCCCGGTTAGTCTGGCAGCAAGATTACGATAAATCTTCTGGCTACATTTTCATGGAACTTAGTGGAAGCATGTCTCATAGGCCAACAAAGAACTTATTACAATTTGGAGGGGATCCAAATGACAGGGCAGACACACAGATCACTTTTCACTTTCATTAAAATTGCAAGGGCAAATAATGAAATAATCATAGCGGTAGTTTTGGACAGAGAAAATTCAAATGAACGCCCCTCAAGATATCAGCTATGGTCTGAATTTAACATGTAGCAGGGGAATTGTTAGGGCAGAATACAGTATTCAATCACAGGAATGTCTTGTTACCAAGGTTATTGTATCTTACTCACTATACTGTTCACAAATGTTACGCCCTTTCAGAGCTGTATTAAGTTACTGCTAATTCATAAAGGCTCATCCTACTGCTACATTAAAATTGGTGAAACACTACGTAGATTGTTGTGAAACAGTCACAGGAAACTCAATCTATTTTTATTTGTTTGTGGTTAGTGTATGTTCATCAAATGCACAAGACAGGTCCAATGTTATTTTCTACATTTCTTCATTAGCACACTGAGAACGGCACTGTGTGCCGGTGAATGGAGGTTCCGAGGCTACAGGCTTCTACAGGCAAACAAGTTTATTGTGCCCTGCTGTGTGGAAAACTATTCGCGCTGCCTGCAGCATGAACTGATGGAAAAGCTGATTTTTGACACACTGACTTCTTTATTAAAACAACATGAGTTTGCTATGGTTGCTCTTTCCCAAATCATCAGTTGCTCTTCGGTGTATTTCTAGCAAACTAGCTGATTTCGAATGTTTGCTCATTCCCAAAATGGTGGGACATATAAACCTCATGGGTTGTTGGCAATGTAGCTTAGTGTCTGACATCTTAAGGATAAGTAGCATTAGATGTAGAGATATTACAATACTGACAAGGTTGCTCGCCTTTGTTATTGTTTGTCATATTTGTGCTGGCTAAAAGACTGATGAATAGATATCTGATGAGACACTAATGTGTATGATGTAACATGTTTCTGATACCATACATTGGTACCACTTTACAATAAGACTACCCGTATAAAAGGGTTTACGAGTAGTTTGTAATTCATTTATTAATTAGGTTGTGAACACTTTATAAATCATTAATAAGCTTTTATAAGACATGAGATAAACGGGGCAACTGTGACCGGTTGCTTGCCAAATAGAGATCCCACTTTTATCTGTACTGCTAAGCCTTATATTGGCTACTTAGCTTACTTAATCTTCTTCATCAGCCAGCATCCTTGGTATCTGTTGCTCACTGAGTTGATTCTCGCTAAGTAGCCAATATAAGGCTTAGTCATCTTGCCAAATAGTGAGCCTGTGTTGATGTATGAAAACTATGTTAGAACTGGTTTACAAATGGTTCTTAATGATTAATAAAGTGTTTACAACCTAATTCATAACCCAATTATAAACCCTTTATAAGGGTAGTCTTATTGTAAAGTGGTACCCTTACATTGATATCAGTCTTGTTTAAATCCCCCAATATATCAACCACAGGCAGACAGCACCAGAGAGGAGAGATACCGGAACGCGGACAGAGGCGTAATGATGGAATACAGCATTTTCCAGAGCAATTACACACTGCGTTATAGGTGAGGGAAGAACGTGTCACACACCAACAGAAGACACAAAGAGTGAAATGGACACGGCGGCCGAGTGGAGTGAGAGAGAATAAAGAAAAGTAAGATTAATGGAGTGGTTGTTATTAGAGCTGGTTGAGTAGGTGGACAGAGAGGCGGCTATAAATAAGCCTGTGTGACAGCCACAGCCACTCAGGCAGGAAGCAGGCAGCACATCAAACAGGCCTTTGGTCCCTGATCCACCCAAACTTTTTGTAAAGTTATGTAGTCTAACACAATTTAAATGTCAGTGTTCAGTTTAATACTTAATGGAGAAAAAAGAGGTACTTGTTTTTGTAAATTAAAGTATTGAATACAGGTGAAGTCACAACACATAATACATTCATTGATTTTAACTTCTTTAACCCTGAGAATGAAAATTCAATTTTTAACTTTGTCACATTGATCAATCTCAAATCTTGCTTGGGTAGAACAAATAAACAACCTAAGGCACAAAATGAAAACATAATCCAAAATCCATTATTATTCTCCAATAGCGAAACCTGTTATTTCATCCTTTTGACAGAAACATAATTTTCGACTTCAGATCTCTCAGGTGTGATCAATAGTTTGTTTTTTTGTTGTTGTGTGTATTCTACCAAACATAATTTCTCCCATATATAATTTCTCCCAAAGAGGCAAGTAGATTTAACCACATAGTGACATCACTTTGTAACACCAGTGCTCCAACACAATGTATGTGATTTGCTTAGGGGCGGGAAATCTCTAGGCAGTTGGCCAATCACAATAGAGCCGGCAAGCTAATCAATCAGAGCAGACTGGGCTCTGGTTTCAGACAGAGGGTGAAAAGAGGTTCTGCAGCACAGGCAGTATGAGGAAAATAAAGAGCTTTTTGAACATTAAAGCATATAGATATGTCACAGTAGACACAAAATACAAATATGAACCTGAAAATGAGCAGAATATGTCCTCCTCAAGTTATTGATAAAAAAAGGTGAAGAGCAGCACATGTTACAGAGACACAAAAGGAGTGTATAATTGGCATTCACAACCTGTCGAGAGCTCATTCAATGGTGTATTGTGCTACATAGATAGACTTGTTTACATTGTATTAACAACAAACTCATATATCATGAAATTAAACTTTTTGTCTTCATTTTTACCTGCAGCAGAGGACATAATATTATACCTACATGCAGATTCACTACAGGTCAAGGGTGTACAACAAATACAAACACTTTAGATATCCTTAGACCAAGACATTGTTTGATAACATTCTTGGAACTGCTTGTATAAAACTCAAGTGAGTTGACCCAGAGCAAAGTCCTTGATTCGAGGTTGTTCTAGTAAAACTCTTAGGGACCTTACTTAAAATGCAGAGAAGGTTGCTGGTGGATTTACTGACATATGGGAAAAGTTTTAAATTAGCAATACATTTATAAAAACAATCTGACTTACGTGGGTTTTTCATTGGTGATGAGCACTTTGACCTTGTTGAGGGCCTTCTTGGCGCCTGTGGGGGCAAGGGAGATGGCAGAGGCAGGCTTGGTGTGGGCGGGGCTTGCATGGGGGCTGGCGATGTAGACCTTTTTACCAGCGCTGCCTGGGGGTTTGGAGTGGGAGAAGTCTGTGATAAAGACTATTCCTTCACTGGTCAGCACTGCCAAAAGACAGAAAAAAAACGTTTAAAAGTTACAACTGTCAGTCAGTAAAGACAAATGGTAAAATATATTTATTTCAATTTAAAAAGGAAGTAAGCAAAGTCTCTCTCATATGAGTAATCTTAATATATCTTAAATCTAATTCCACCTCCAATTACAAAAAAATAAAACATGTAAACAGTGTATAAACAAAGGCTGAGTCACATTTTTTTCGACAAATTTGTTGATAACTTACATGCCATATTGGAGGGGTCAAAGGGGTCAAATGAGAAGGAGAGGATGTTCTCAGCGTAGCTCTTCTTCCATAGCTTGGTGCCCGTGTCTCCGTTCCACAGCACGATGTAGTTGGGAGGGTGGATGGCCAACAGTAGATCACGAGACGCATCCTGATTCCATAACCACTCCAAGTCTGGCAGAGAAAGAGCAAGAAACAGAGGGGAGAATAAAGAGTAAATTAAGTGCCAGAACAGAAAGGGCAGAGAATGATGGTAAGAGCTTCTTAATGAAAACAAATAGTCAACAACAGTTCCAAGTTTCTCCCTGGCAGGGCCCCTGGGGGTGATATCCTTCCTGTACAGAACTGAGGGACAATAAATCAATCCAAGCTTACATGAGAGGAAGAGGGGGGGGTTGTGGAAGGTATCTTACCCTGGATAGGTTTGGAGTGCTCCTGGATCTCACAATGGGCGGTGCCGCTGACCACATCCCACACTATGATCTTCCCCGAGGCGTCCCCTGAGGCTAGCCGCAGACAGTAGGGAGAGCTCTGGTTGTGGTAGTAGTTCTCCCTGGACCATTTCACCTACAAAACACCAGAGGTAACGCACAGTAAGTTCAAGTAGCAATACTACTGTGTAAAAATACACAGCTGCAAGGAAAGGTCCTGCATTCAAATTCCTACTCAAGAAAGTGCAAAAGTATAAGGATGAAAATGTATTTAACGTAACAAGCGAAAAGGACTCGTTATGCAGTATAGCCCATTTCAGAATCGTATATATTACATTATTGGATTATAGTTATTGAGGATTTTTTATTGTTTTCATAACTTCAACATTACATTTGGTAAGGGTTGGGTTTATTTGAAATACTTTGTATTCAGTTGGTTAGCTTTACATGTAATAATTAGGGCCGGGACTTTAACGCGTTAATTAAGATTGATTAATTACACAAAAATTAACGCATTTTAATCGCACTTATTTTTGTACCGCGGAACGTTTCTCACTGGATGAGTTTCAGGGGTACCGATTACACTGGAGCACCAACTAACGTTCATAACTTCAGACAACAACAAACCACAGTGAACAATAGTCGAACGAAGAAGCTGATGAGACCGCTTTGGTTGGCCCCGTGGATGGGACATTTTGTTTTAAAAAACGGACGGATGGAAGCGTCGATAAGAGCATGGTTGTTTGCAAATTATGCAAAAAGGAATTTGCATATCACCGCAGCACATCAAGCCTCAAGTATCACCTCAATGCAAAACCTATAGCAGCTAGCGTGGAAGCTAGTGTGGACGTTAGCCCGACTCGGAGTACAAGGACCCACACCCAATTCGCGTTGATCAAACAGTGGCCTATGCAACAGAGATTTTATTTTTCATCAGGATATTGGAAGAATAGGAGGGATTGAGGTCAATCACTGGCACTTTTTTATTTTATTTTAAATGGTACAGTACACTTTATGTTGAACTATTTATTACGTTGTTGGTGCAACTGGCACTTTATGTTGAACTGTTTATTGTTTTGGCCAAGGTTATTGAGAGAGTTGGACTGAAATGTATTAGATTTTTTAAATCAACTGTTGGTAAATCAACAAAGTCTGTTATGGCCTCTGAAGCAACAGAGAGATGTTTTCTAATAGTCAGGGTTTCCAATGTTCTGAATGTACTTGAAAGTATTGTGTTTTACTTAAAAAACAAAGTGTTATAGTTTACAGAAGGTCTACCTACCTATAGGCTACCTGCATCTCTGAAATGTACTATATTCCTAAATATGCTATTGCTACACTTTATGGCCAGTGTACCACCTTGAAAAAAATAAACAATGTTTTGTTGCTTAAGCTTATGTATTCAGTCATTATTCAATGGTATACTAAAATCCAGGTGAAAAAAAATTGCTTCTCACTGTTCTTAGGTCAAATATTTATATGTGATTAAAATGCGATTAATTGCGATTAATTAATTACAAAGCCTGTAATTAATTAGATTAATTTTTTTAATCGAGTCCCGGCCCTAGTAATAATATATCTTAAAACAGCAATCTCCCTTGGATTTTTTAATCCTTGAATGGCTTTTAATTTTGGTTAACTTTAATGGTATCATTGTTCATGTTTTGTTGTTTTTCTGAATCTTGCTCTGTTAAGCACTTTGCTGCCTGAAAGGTGAAAAAGTAACAAGTAACTAAAAAGTATTCGAGTAAAAAAGTACAAAATGTGCATCCAAATGATATTAGAGTTAAAGTATAAACAGCATAGAGTGAAGTACAAGGACTTCATATTTGATCTTAAGTACAGTTATTGTTATTTATTAACACAATTTTCAAAATCATTTTTGCCAGTCGCTATGGCAGTGTTCCTCAAAGTGGGGGGTCAGAGGCAGGACAGGGGGGGAGCGTGAGACCAGGAGGAAAAATTGTTATGACAAAATAAAAAAAAGTTTATAGAAAATGGTTATGACGTTGGCATGACCGGCGGAAGTTACACTTAGAAACCTTAGAAACCTATGAGGGCGCTGTAGGACACAGGTGTGCAATGTACATGTTGAGGATGGAAGGTCAATAGGCGGTGTCAGGGGGGCTGCAGGTCCCCCTAGGATAGCCATAGCACCCCCTAAGCGCCCCCAATAAATGTATGTCTTACGTGTGAAATTCATAATTTGAAAAATGATTGATTTGAAAAGAATATGCTACAGTACAGTACAAGTAAGTCTGGGTCTCTGTGTTTCATTCAAGCTTGGCTCTGTGTGTGTGGAACGAGCCATTTTGTGTGCGTGCGCGAGCGAGAGAGAGAGAGCGCGCACCGGTACCGGATATTGTTGTTGTTAGCATCTGGTGCTAGCTAGCTACGCTAACGGATATAAGAAGCTTTTTCAACAACAAGGTGGAGGGAGAACTCTCGCCTGTCAGACTGAGAGGCTCAGATAACCTCAGCTCAGTCTTTAAATTACACACTGAGATTAGTTATCTCAGTGGCTCTCAAACGGTTTTGTCCGATTAATGTAAACAATTATTTCCGAGGCAGACATTTATATGATCATTATAGGTATAAAAAATAAGAGAATAAATGAAAAACAGGTATGAAATACTATATGACAGTAAAACAAGGATACAGTTTAAAATGGGAGTGACTTGTAAAATATCCATAAAGAAAAAGAAAATATGTTTACAGTTCGGTTTCAAATTGGTGTTGAGAGATGTATCCATAGATCTCTTCATTTTGCTCTCAAAGTGCACCAGATTGATGCATTTAACTTCAATATTAAAAGAAAAATCTTCCCAGGGGAGCATGTCCCCGGACCCCCCTAGAGGAGTTTAAGTCCACTCCCCACTTATAAAAATAGCACTTTATCCCTGCTTACACTTTGAGATGAGCTGATTATCGAGCCTTCATTGTAACAGTCGCGGGTGTACTGTGTATGTGCGTGTGGGGAATGTTGCAGTACAAAATTCCAATGTAGCGACCGGTACCTTAATGGGAAACCTTAAATGTTTGAGCACCCGAAACGTCAAGCTACCCCACATCACCCCCAAAAGAAAATCTCTGGCGCCGCCACTGAGCCTGCAACCCCGTTTTGAAGAAATGTGCAGTGCAAACAGGCTCATTGCAGCCACTAATGCTGTGATAAGACACACTTTTTGGCCAAATATCAGCATTTTCTTTCTTTTCATTTTTTTGCACGGATTGCAAAGTGGCTAAGTATTATCCTTTGTTCTAGCAAAGGGATTGCACAATTGTATTAAGTTTAGTTTTTTCGAGCACACAGACTTATGGAGCATTGTTTTATTATCACTGTTCTAGCAAAGTGATTTTTTCACGTTCATATTGATGTATTTTGATAAATGTTAACTTGGCCCATTACGTGACTATTTGTGTTGGGGGGGGCCCGACTTTTTTTTTTTCTCCAAACAGAAAAACTTTGAGAACCACTGCACTACGGAAACATTGCAAGACTTTTACATGTTACCATTAAAAAAAGAAAATGATGAATTTGACTGAAAACAGAGGCAATATTGTCTGTACTGTAGGTCTATCCAGATCAGGTATTGTTCTGTATAAGTGCTTTTACATGTTAACTATGGTGCATATAAAGCAGGGTTAAGGGAAAGAAAAACGAAGCAGTTCCAAGAAACACACACCATAGAAATGTATATGCTAAAAAGACAAATGACTGAACAAGTTTGTGTTTAAATAATTGATTATGTATGTGAATAGGCATGCTCTGTGCTATGCCAACTCCTTGCTTTTTTCTCCCTTTTATTCTGCAAGCTTTCTTTTGTCGGGCTGTGTGGTGAGGAATGGCTCGCTGCTGTGGCTGCGGTGCTTTACAAGATTAAAGTGTGCTTTGCTGTGAGGAATGAGAGTCTCGGATTGAGCCCAGGCACTGATAATCACCACACGATTTATTGCCCATTATTTACCCTTCTACAAAGCACACAAACATAAACCATACACACATAAGCTGACACAAACACACATACACAGAAGGGCTATCTGTTAATACAGAAGCAACCTTTATCAGTGTTGCTTTTTAGCTTACACAGTGAAGCAGCGCTCAGTGTTTGTTCCAGAAAGCAACCACAACAACTTATCCCAAGGTTGCACAATGCTAACAATAATTCTGATGAAATTATACTCCATCAGTACGGGTGTGTTTTTATTTCATGGAGGAAAAATATTTTCTTTTGCAACGAATAGCAAAACACTTTTTCCTTAAGGGTCCCTATGACAGCTACTGTTGCTTGGAAACAGGTTGTGAATTGCAATATGGGGAAATGCATTTAATGAATTTACTGTATGTCAGACCACAAGCAAGACATGAAATAGCTAGCTAATGCACCCTGTGGTCCTTACGCTTTACTTTCAACCACTAGGTAGACCCTCCAGAAAAACGCGGGCAAAAATCCTTGATTATGCGATTAAAAATGCGGGGTTTTTATGTGATTTTATGCGGTGAAATTGTGGGAAGTTGCGAAATATGCGGAAAGTTGCGAAATATGCTAAATATGCGGGGGAAAAGAATAACACTTTTTTTTAAATATTGGGCTGTCTTATTTATTCTCTCTCACACACAACCTGCCACTAACGTTGAACCCCTTTACTATTCAATTAAACACATTCAATGTTTATTTATTGTAAAAGCAATTGGGCTATTTTAATCTCACACACACACACACACACCCCACCCCCCCCCCCCCCCCCCCCCCCCCCACACACACACACACACACACACACACACTGCTCCGCCTCATTCTGTTTTCATTTACTCGTTCGTTATCTGACCAGCTTCAATCTTGTAGGCTACTCACTTCGTTTCTTGTAGCCCTCGAAAGGGTTTTGGAGGTTGATGCCTCGGGGAACGTGAGTTGAATGGCTTTCTTGTCCGCAGCAGCAGAAAGCATTTTCGAATGTTTGAATGAATCAAAGTGGGTCGCCACCGTCGATTTTCTCTTATGATCCAACACACAGTTGCAGAATAGTTTCCCCCCACTTTTTGCCCGGTCTTTAGTAGAAATGTTCGTCGGTAAATGAGATGGATTAGATTTTTTCATTTTGGTGTTTTCTCTATCGTGTGAGCTCCACACGTTCACTCTATACAGTGTTGTTTACATTCTGTGATGCGCGAGCTGATAACGTCACGTCAAGACGAGTCAACTTTTTTTTTCTCAACTTTGTGTCGAAAAATGCGGGGATTATGCGGCCATTTGATAAATATGCGGCCTTTTAAAAATCTGCGCCATATTGCTGATTATGCGGTAAATTCTGCGATCGCAGAATCGCGTTTTTCTGGAGGGTCTAACTAGGAGACTACCTCGCCTGAAGGAAAGAGGTTAGCAGTTTAGGAGACGGGCCTGCAGTTAGCGGCTATTGCAACACGAATTACGTCAGCGCAAAGCCCAGCATCTGGGTGTCAAAGCGAGCCAGTATATAAATTGGCACATATATAAAAGACATACTGTAAGGGCAATAGACACATTAAAAGCTTACAAACCATAATACACATACATATTTGCTGACTTTAAGTGCAACAGGTATGATTCTGCATCTAGGAATCAGGTATTAAATGAACACTTTGAGATTCAGAAAGAACTCAATTGGAAAAAGAAGTGAAACATGAGGCCAAAACCAAAATGTCTTCATACAACAAACTGTTTTTGATTAGCCTTTATTTGAAATATTCTACACAAATTAATCAGTTAATTGTCTGATTACTTTTTTAGGTTTTCAGCTTGACTTATTGACAGATATCAAAGGCTATTATGTATCCAATGGAGCAGAGTTGAAAATGTAAGTCAGTTGATTGGTAAGTCAATTGAAAAAAAAAAATGTAATCTACAAAAACATTTAGAACAATTGTGAAAGTGATTAATTGTTCCACCCATTTTCAAGCAAAAAACATTTGCTGTTTGGATACCTTGACATCACTGTGAGCTGTTGGAAACTGTTGTAGGCATTCTTTTATGTATCAACAGAATTTAAGCCAAAACAAATGATACTCAAATTCAGATGAATAGTATTGAGGATACAAATATTAGAAGTTGCAGCCCTACACTGTAAATATAAACTGCTGAAAAAAGTTTACTTTGTGAACTCACCTTGACCACGTTGGCTTTGTGCCGCTCCAGCACCTGTATGGTCTGAGACGTCTTTGGATCGATGATAAGAATACTGGAGTGACATCCCTGAGCTATCAGCCCCTGCCAACCCCTACAGAAAAGGAGAGCCGAAGAGAATGAAAGAGTGAATTATGAGGTAAGTGAAAAGGAGCTGACATTTCTTCCCGACACAGACTAAACACAGAGGGTCTGTGAGTGCGCGGGCATTGAACCAAGACCACAAGACCCCAAGAAGAACATTTAAACTTTCTTTTTTTTACGAGTGTTGGGAAAATACTAAATGTACTCTTTCAAGGACAGAGTTGCATATGATAACAATGACCCAAGTGTATGACAGTGTATATGACAAGATGTATGAGTACCTAGTAAAAGAAGCATGCCACCCTGTTTTAAAGCGTATGATAAGCTATGTGGCAACGATTAACATGATGATTCAGTCTCTAGGAAGACATGACAAAGATGATCATTTCTGACGTGGTCCTCAGCTAATCTGAACAAAGCATTGAACACAGCTTTGAACCGTTGTTCCTTCAAATACAAGTATCCTGTTTTGAAACTCAAGCCGGTGACTAGTGACATTTTTCTAACAATGAGCAAAAAATCTATGACCATCCATCCACTCCATGTCTAGATCTTTTACATCTTTCAGTATGCATACGTGATGGGACTACAGAAACAGGGTATATGCAGGAATCCTGAAGTCAAATGTAATACCTTTTAAGACCTTTTTTAAGACCCTTTCCATACATTTTAAGACCTCATCGCCACTTTGAGTTCTAACCGGTTACATTGGCGACACACTTTACCTCACATTGACTTTATACAGTATTGATTGTCCTTCCTTCTTATCTTCCATCCATTTGGACGCAAACTTGCATTTTCCCATAACGATGTTTAACAACCGGCGTAAACGGACCTTCGCGCGCTATCAAGCAGTGAGCGTGCGATGTCCTGTTCAGATGACGTCAAATCCCACGGGATGCCATAAATAAACTCCAAAGATTCACACTACACACCTACGCAATGATTACATTCAGGCAAACTGTAGAATACAACCTCTTTGGACAATTTATAGACTTATTGAAAACAAGCTACAAAATGTAATACCTTGGAAAATGCTGTTTAATACTTTTTAATAGCCTTAATTTCGCTAAATTGATTTATCAACTTTTAATACTTTTTAAGACCCCGCGGACACCCTGAGAAAGGTCACAAATCAATTCCACATACAAAATGTAAACTCCAATATTAAATATGTGATTTTGTATGGATTTTCAAAGTACAACAAACTGTCTAATACAACTCAGAGGAAAGGAAGTGTGCACATTAGCTGCAAGTGAAGACAATTAACAACTTAAATCATTAATAATCTTCCATATCATTGCCACGTTTTCTACATGTATGAGGAAATGATATCCACTGAAAGCGTTTTATTAAAGATGAATGGTAAGTCTCACTTGTTATCGCATAGATTAATACATTAATCATTGCCAGCTTCATGTATGGGGAATACAACTTGGTGACAATTGGATTCCTACACCTTTTAAAAACACTTTTTAAAGAATTTTCTTGGTGCATTTTTTATCTTTTTCCATGACTTTGCACAATTTTTTATTTGAATTCTTGTATTTTATGATATATGTTGCATCGTTGGAGGAGCTCGGGTCATAAGATTTCCATTGCCATTTCTACACTGTAGCATATGTGCATATGACATTAAAACCTTTGAATCTACAACAATCCAAAAATAGTGTATTCGATATTTGACACTGACATAGTTCATTGTATTATATATTTAGCATTGATATCATAGAGGTGTTGTTAATAGTATGCCACCTAATATAAATACATAGAGAGGATAAAGCATAAGAAACACATGACATTTCAGTAAAGAGCATTCCAATACAACACATCTGCAACCTCATTAAATAACATATAATAAGGTTTAATATGCATAGTGTTTTTATCACAGGCCCGGAAATGCAATAACGCATAGGAAGTCACAGTGAAGTCGTGCTTCCAGCTGGAATACTATGGGAAGGTAAGGGTTAGAAAATGCATCAGGCCCAGCAAACTGTCACATCCCTTCACATCACATCACATGACACAGGATGCCCTAAGTGTTATGTTCTGTTGGGAAAAATCGGCATAATAATTCTTGCAGGTAGCAATAAAAGGGAACAATGTAACGTGTTGCATATATAATATAATTAGCATATATCAAACATGAAATAACATACGCACGCATTGACTAAATGAAGAAGCTACATAAAGATGCTAACGGCAGATGTGCAGTACTCACCAGTCTACAGCGGTTTTATTCTGCAAATGGAGAGTGCCAGTCAGAGTCCGAGCCGCGAGTTTGATGTTGACAGTGTACGGAATCATTGTTGCTACGCAGTATTTTTGCTACATTAATATTTGTTGACCAAAAGCTGCTAAAGTTGTTTAGCTTCAGCGCTTCGGCTCTGTTGTTGAGACTTCTAACAGGAAGTAAAACGGTGTTTTTGAATGGAACGTCGTGTAGGAACAAATCCCAGCGATGAAAGGTTCCAAAGCTGAGGCTTCACATTTGATCATGATCACAAAATGTCAAATGTGTTTATAGAGAGTACACGTAAACAATGCTATGATAGTATGTTATATTCTTTCACTTTTTTATATATTTCCAATATTGCCACAACAATGTAATTTTGTCACTGTTAGCATTTAACCAATGTTTAGTTGTAGAAAATAATTCAATAATTTAGTTTGAATGTAATGTTAGTTAGGCTATTACATATCAAATATTATAACAATATTAATAGTACATGGCAATATTACATTACATTTAATATTACAACCCAAAATGTCCTTATTTAAAAAAAAAAGTATATGCCATTTTATTCTAAAATTGTTTTCATAAAACCCAATTTGTTTCTATACGCAGAAGTGACATTCACTTATATATTGTTATTCATCCCTTCATTTGAAAATGGTATAATAGCCTCGAAATGTTTTAAAACATCTAATGATAACCTTTTCCTCCATAAACATCATTATACGCGCCCCCTGCGTGAACGCCATCAGACTCCGATGATCTCGTGCCCCCTGAGTGAATCAGAGTGTGAAGAGCAAACGATTTACACACATTGGAAGTTGATGACAATATATTGTTGTCTGATGGGCTTGGAAACACACCCCTGAGAGAACAGTGCAGCGGTTTAAACCACATAAACTACCCTGAATAACTTTTGGCAGATCAAACAAAAATCTTTCTGCCTTTTATTTATAGGCTCTTCCTCACTAAAGTGACACAAGTTAGCACACTGCTAGATGTAGTGGAGTGAATCATGGGAAAAAACATGACTTTATGACTTTGGGGAAGAACACCCTGTCCAAGATGATTTCAAAGATTCAATTGTTTCATCTCCTTCACAGCCCTGCTGCCTGCAGTCAGTTTCCTTTTTGATCTGTCATGCCCAAGTGCGACTATATACAGCACAAAAAGCAACATTTTACTCAAAACCCTAAAGAACACAATTAGCTTTAGTTCCTGGCAAGAATTAGCCTTTAAATATGACATTATCTGGTGTGTTAAGACAAACCCTGTGGTGCAAAACTGGAAACAAATGCATAGAAACAGTTAAAAGGGAAGAAAAACATAATATATCAGAACATGAAAAAAAAAGTTTTTCCCCATCAATTGGTATATAACAGCATTTGCTTTCTCCTGCACTGAGTGTGACTTAATTAAAAAAGGTTCCACCATACTAACTTGCGAGGTTGCAAGTGCAGCACTGTTATTGGTGATATTCAGAATGGGAAATAATAAGATAAATTATTATATGGTAATTTCTTCAGGGAGAAAAAACATGTACACTTTGCATTGTCAGACATTGCATTTACACAATGTTGTTTTTTTAACAAAAAAAGCTTATACGTGAATGATGATTTATCAAACTTTTCAAATTGGCTCTTGTTCTATATTGTGAACTATTATAATCCAATGGAAGGAGAAAGGAATTCCAATATTGTGGCAGAGAGATTAAATTATGAAAACATGTTTCATGTCTGATTATTGGATTCATTTTAATTTGGTTAACTCAAGTTTGCATCCCACATCTGTCAAGATCATCTTGTGGTCATGGTGTTCTGCAGAATGTACACACACAGAATGTCTGATATTCATCACAATTATTGCTGTCTTTAGAAACAGCGCTGTGCTGAAATTGAATTATGAGACTATTTCTCACTCTTCCTAGAGGCACACATCTTTAAACCTTAGTCAGATGTATGGCTGTTGTTTCGTACATGGAGATAAGATGTGAATATCATTTTTGACAGGTATGACTCAAATACATTGTTTAATATGTGATATAATGTGAGCAGCTTCAACAGCTGCATGATAAATGTCTATCTACAATTCTAATGCATTTTCTATTTTGTTTATAAAAAATAAGTAAGGGTTATTCCATCAAAAGTTAGACATTTTGTCCAAGATATTTAATTAGATTTATGTTCGAGAATAACAGTCTTCAAGAAGTTTGGAAACCTAAGAGAACAGTGTCAGCAATTTTTTTATTTAAATCAGTTTACCCTAGTTGAACTGGTAAAGATAGTGTGAAGGTTCAACATAAAAAAAAACCTAACCCTTAAGAGACATTTGGTGAATCCCCTATCCCAAACTTATTAAAATGTGCAGAATTGCCTTGACATGTAGGGGAGATTGGGATAAGTCGAGCCATTTTTTAGTTATGCTGTACTCTAAGCAAGGAGAAATGACACATAGTAAAAATGAAAACACACACCTATAATTCAGGAAGTCTCCTATCAATGGCAATGATAATAATTAATATTTGATCAAGGGCAGTGAAAATATTACTTCTTATTACATCTTGTGGCTCAACTTGCCCCAGTGTAGGGGTAAGTTGATCCAGGTCAGGGAGTAAATTGAACCACTGTTCAAACCTGGGCATACCTGTTCAAACCTGAGGATACCTACAACACATCTTAAAGGTAACTATAAAAAATAAATAACAAACCAAATACAAGTTTAGTTTTTCAAATATTTTTAATATAAATTTCGATTGAATTGCTTGATTTTTTTTAACATGTTAAAAGGAAAAGTAATCATACAAATGGTGATACAATTTCATACATCTTACCAATTAAACACAGGGTAAATACAACTTTAAATGTAGCCTACAATGAGCTCTTATTATCAACTTGGCCTACTTTCATTCATTTCTCCATGGAAAAACTGGCTCAACTTACCCCAAGGCCCATGGTTCACTTTACCCCATAGCCACCCTTTTAGAAAAAATAGCCTAGCATTACAATTCAGAGTCATCTTTAGCTTAATGATTCACATGGTTTAATACGCTGCCAACATATCAACATATACAATATATATGTTTAAACCTGGATACTTTTTTTTTTTACATGACAGCCGATATAGCTGACATCTAGAACATTTACTTTGACGAGCAAAAAACGTTTTTTTGTAAAAATGTTTACTTACCAGACCACAATGAATATCTCTCTTTCACAGGCAATGAGAAATGGGTGGAGCTTGCATAATGTCTTTCACTTGATTACAACTATAAGGCGTTGCCTGGTTACAGGGGTTGGTTCAACTTACCCACTGGCTCAACTTACCCCCTTCTCCCCTACATGTATGCTGTCAAACAACACAACAAACCATCAGTTTCAAGTGTATACAGTATGAAATGCACTTATTTCGATATGAATGTAGATCAAAGCAATAATCAAATTACGATTACGATGATTCTGAGCCTGATTTCCACTTGATAATCATAACTTACAGTCATTTCCCTCATACAAGAAGGACACCGCCGTGATAGTCTGTTGATGGAATTACATTAATTGTTACTCCCAATACCATTGAAAATAAAAAATACAACTTTTCTAACACTTATATGTTTAAGCTCTAGTTAGTTTTTAGGCACAACTTGTCTTGGCCAGGGTTTGAGAAAAGTGGGGGCTAAAGAATATTTAGATATTTTGGAAAATGTGCTCTCTATCCTAAAGGTAAATGAAAAAACTGAAAAAACTAAAGTGCATGACGCCATGGCAAGCAGCCGATTAGCTTAGCTTTGCATTACAACGGAGGAAACTATGCTACAGTGAAAAATATAAAAAGGGACAAAGGCACTGCCAACAGACCTCTAAACCTGAGAAAAAATACATATGTACTAACTAAGCCTGCAAGGTTTCTCCCCCAGCCTCTCCTTTACCTTTGCTCTCCCCTTTTCTTGTGATTGAAAAGAAAGCAGTTAGTCCGGTTACCCTCAGGTCAGTCATTATTTGACACAGTGAAAGGTAATAAATCAGTCCTTTTTCTCTTTCCCTCTTGTTTTACTTCCTAAAGCCTTTAAGTGTCTGTGGCTGTGTGGCCAAGGGAACGGGCGGTGATGTGTAATGAAGGTTCTCTAATGAAAATGGAGAGCAAGGATAATCACACTTTGGGTCAGGTATAAAACCCAATTAAAGTCTGAGTGCCCTGAGTGCACTCCACTGCTGGCCATCAGTCGTGTGAAACATTATTCTTGCTACTCATCTGTATATCTTTGTATTTATACATAGTATTGATCTGTTTGTGAGCATACTGAAATATATTTATTTACCTGTGATGAATGTAAAATATCAAGCATTATTCTGGCCAGTTTGACCATACTCTTAAGTTCCAGTTAAGAATCATTTTTCATGGGAGAATAAATTAATAAAACATATTGTTGTCATGCAATTAAATACTTACAGCTGCTACATGCTTGTTAGATAACATAAGCAAACTTTAAATAGATATTGCTCATATAACTGAGTGAGTTTGAGTTGATATTTTTTTAATTTAAAAAATGGTATTTGTTTTAATTTTAAAATGTAAAGTTGTACTTTGAAGTTATTAGGTTGTAGCACTAATTGTATTGTTGCTGTTTATAGGAAAACATATAGGGATCCATTAAGGGCTGAGACATTTCCATATGGTGCTCTCTTACAATTTAAAAATACATTAATCCATAAGCGTTACTTCTATCATGTTACTTGTACATTTTGCTGAGTCTTTCTGGATACCTTTCTTGACCTTTACTGACAAAATATTACAACATTTCCGAACAAAATTAGAATGCTGAGACAGAGGCTGGTAATGTGGCTCCCCTTGTCATCACCTGTTCTCTAAACACACACAGAACACAGTCAACACACAACAGGACAAAAAAAACCTCTTGATCTTCCCAACAACAGAACTCCCTGTGCAAACACCATGGGCATTGGGAAAATGAAACAGAAGCAACAGGGCAGAATATTATAGTCATTGATTTCTATCAAACTCTAGCAGTCCATATGGGAGTTTCAAGTGAATCTCTGAATGTCATATCTCAGTTGACTTGAAAAGTTTGAGGGAACAGAAAAAAAGGCCAAATATTTTTATTGCAAAGTCTTCATCACCAGATTAAACCTTCTGTTGCTCGTGAAGCATGTCAGATCCACACTGATGAACCAGCCCCTTTGAATCATGCTTCCAGAGTGTGTGTGTTAACTGCTCTCTTCCATATTTCATAAAGTCTCGCTTGACGGTTACAACACTAGATGTCAGAATGAGTTATGATGTCGCACTCTGAGACGCGATCCCCACGAGATGTGCCTGATTCACTTTTATCGTCCCGGCAATTGAACATCTGCCATATGAATATTAATGAAAGCCTGAATGAGTCGTGTAGTAAAGGGATTGTCGTCTGTGTAATTGGCAGGACTGTTTCCATTACTTCTGCTGGCATGAAATGGATTCTAAATGGCTGCCTTGTAACACCAAAATTAGTCATCTTTTTACACGCAGCCTGCAAAATTTCACACTGGGAAAATGACACATAATAGTCACATTTTATTTATCATAAATACAGCAGTATTATGAGTGACACGAAGGACATAAAGGGCATAATGATGTAAATCATTAGTGGTAACAAACATACTTGTTCACTTTGTTCCTTCAGGGAATGGGAGGGAATTGATTACTTTAGGAGATTACCTTTTCATTGCATGTGAAATATCCATCTCGTCACTAGCCAGAAACAAGTTTAATATAATGAGTTTAATAGCTCAGCATTATCATTTCATTGAAGCCCGAAAAGTGAATGTTGTGCCTGTGTTCTGTTTGCATGCGTATATAAATTCTACCCTCAGCATTATCTGAAATGACCCATGCAACTGAGTGCAAATGAAGGAAATGTTATTGTACAGGATGTAAGCATCTGAGCCACACAGTGCAAAGTAGGAGAGGAAAATTAGAGTGCTTTTGTAGGAAAGTGTCAAAAGATTAACATTATTGGGTTTTTCTGCAGATGGAAAAAAACGACATTATAAATACAAAGTTCAAAGGTTTATTCCTGATCGTGAAAAAAATAGTGCGCTTACAGTATAGGACTTTTAACTTTAAGCCAGCATGTAAGTAGAGAACAAATACATATTCTAACATTTACATTTCCTTGACAACTGAGCAGATGGAGGCTGCTTTTGAAGATTAAATGACATAATCAAAAACTGGGATTTCAAAATGGCTGCAGTGTTTTAAAACATTTGAATGTGCGCATACAGAAAAGTAGAAAAAGTGAGATTTTATACACAAAACCTGAATCAACAAGTGGGGGGAATATGCAGATGTTTACATGGCACTAGGGTTCACAGGTTTGTGAGCATTAAAGTGAAATATATTAAATGCTATGGCCTTTACATGCACCCCATCTCATCTCACTTAAGCACTACATAAGAGATGTTGGGTATGTGTTGGAAAGGGCTCTCTTCGAGTTTCATAAAAACACCAAATGAGGGACTATTTTTGTAAATGACTGTAAAGTTATTATTTTGGATTAAAGTGACAAAAATATCCAGCAATCTGCATTTATAGCTCTAAAACAAGTGTTCATGAATAGACTGCTGCAAGGATGATGAGTTTTTGTAATGCAATTGCCAGGAGTACAAAGCAAACGTTATAGATAAACAAACTACACCATGGATGCATGACTATTACAGTATGGCCATAGCATGAAGCTATAGGTGGAATGGTGTTCAATGAGACTATAGGTAGTGCTCAACAACTTTGTCTTATTTAGCCTCCTATAAATGAACATGTCAAAGCTTCAAAGTTCACAACCAAAAACCCATTGACTTCAAGCATAAGAGCTGGAAGTGCAAAAATGCTAACTATTTCCCCAATGTTGGACTAATTCCTGCAGCACAATGACTGGTTGCTAATCGGAAGTATCATTAATAGACATGTTTCTGTTGGCAAAGACATTCTCAATCCTAAAAGTGGATATTCTGTATGAGTTGGTAAAGTAAACTATGAATTACACGGCTCATTAAGTCTTTTTTGAACCATTATCTAAACTCTCAAACCAGTTAAATGTTAAAGGGAATGAGTCGATAAAATGAGAATGAATTCACATGAACGGATCAAGGTACAGGAAAACCGACGCATGGATCACACCTAAAATTAATTAAACACGGATTTGTCAGCCTCATTTTCCAGGGAAGGCAGAAAGAATATTGAATCTAACTTGGAGAGGGTCCGAGTCCCTTGACCCTTGTCAATTATCTACAGGGGTCCCTCGGGGCTCTGTCCTCGGTCCCCTCCTCTTCTCTCTGTACACAAACTCGCTCGGATATGTCATTAGCCCGCATGGTTTTTCATTCCATTGCTACGCTGACGACACTCAATTAATTCTGTCTTTTCCCCGTTCAGAAACCCAGGTCGTCGCACGCATCTCTGCTTGTCTAACAGACATCTCTCAGTGGATGTTTGCTCACCACCTCAAGCTCAACTTGGACGAGACTGAACTGCTTTTCCTTCCGGGAAAAGATTGTCCCACTCTTGACCTAACAATCAACATCGGCCCCTCTGTTGATTCCCCGACTCAGACTGCAAGGAAACTGGGTGTGTCCCTAGATAACAAACTGTCCTTCACTGCAAACAACGCTGCAACAACCCCCTGCTGCAGATACACTCTTTACAACATCAGGAGGATACGTCCCCTCCTGACCCAGAAAGTGACGCAGCTTCTGGTCCAGGCTCTCGTCATCTCACACCTAGACTACTGCAACTCCCTCCTGGTCTACCTGCATGTGCCATCCGACCTCTGCAGCTCATCCAGAATGCAGCGGCTCGTCTGGTCTTCAACCTTCCTAAATGTTCCCACACCACGCCGCTCCTCCACTCCCTTCACTGGCTTCCAGTAACTGCTAGAATCCACTTCAAGACACTGGTACTTGCGTACCATGCTGTGAATGGTTCTGGCCCTTCCTACATCCAGGACATGGTTAAACCATACACCCCAGCACGTGCACTCCGTTCTGCATCAGCTGAAGAGCTCGCTGCACCCGCACTGCGAGGGGGACCCGAGTTCCCATCAGCAAAAACATGTCGGTTTGCTATCCTGGCTCCAAAATGGTGGAATGAGCTTCCCATTGACATCAGGACAGCAGAAAGTTTACATATCTTCCGGCGCAGACTGAAAACTCATCTCTTTCGACTCCACTTCGAGCAATAAAATGAAAAACGAAAAAAACTAAATAAAAAGCACTTATATACTAACTAAGCACTTAAATACTAGGACTGGCTTATCTAAAGCCAGTTGAGTAGCACTTAAAATGGTTTGGCTCTATGAAACCTAATGTTCTTATTCTATTTTCTTCAAGTTTGTATCTTCTTGGTCGAATGGATAAAAGTGTCAGCTAAATGAAATGTAATGTAATGTAATGAATCTAGCTGTAAAACAGTGCCATATAAACCGAATCCCAAGAGAACCATAAGTTTGTGCTTCTCAGTCTCCAGGCCACGCTCCACGCCTCATCAACACAAACCACATATGCTGATTTGGCATTACTATTCTTGCTGTGGCCTCCCTCTTGATGTTTTATTGAAGTCTAATAAATGACAAGAAGATTGAACAGGCAGACAGTGAATGCCATTAGAGAAGACCAGCCTCTCCCAAGAGCAGCACTAAAAAAAACCTTAGTGTGTGATGTGTCAATAAAACAGTTCGACAGTATTCAACATGCAGGGCAGACAAGGCTTCACAGCCCATTAGATACACTAAGGAACAGTAGCATGGGGATGATATAAAGGCCTTAAAGGCAGAATTGAGAGTATTTCAGCAGCTTAATGTGATAATGTAGCATATCAATCTCTAACAACATGATCATCTTTAGACATCTTACAAGCATGCAAATATTTTTTGTTAGTCTCTAGCAGATTTTCCCTTCATGTAAAACCTTTTATATTTGTTTTTCTAAGGCAGGGAGCTGTATTATATTCATGTACAGCCCTGGGCACACACGCATTCTCGATAATGTACACACAGACACTAATGGGTTTATATGAACACCTACAATAATAGTTGGCTTTGCAGTGTGAACTTAAGGCTCATTTTTATAAAGTTTCGCTTATACCCGTTAAAGTACATCACATATTTTAGTTGGTAATGGAAAAAATAAAGACCCAGTTGCCAAGGATACTCCTACACTGAAAAAAAGGGGTTGTTCAATTTGCAAATATGCAGTTAATATATGAGACAGAATTTATTCATGTTTTTCACTGAAACATCAATCAATCATGTACTATTTTAATCTTGAGGGGTGTACGTTCTATAAGTCTCAATCATGTTAAGAAATAAGACAAAAGTTATGTTTATCTCTGTAACTCCGCTCACTGAGCACATACTGTACGTCAGCAGCTTGCTCTGCAGCCGATTACTCAGCTTCTTATTATTGACAAATATTTTATTCACAAATCAAAATGGTCGGACTCAAAACCCTACTTTTAATAGTTTCGTAATTGAACTTGAACAATATGGCATTTTAATGGACAAGATGAAAAGCAGAAAAGATTGCAACAAATCCTTATTTGAAAATGTTGAAGCTTTTTTTTTTTTTAAACAAAGGGGAGGGGGGGGGGGGGGGATGTGTCCACCATATTTTCTTCCCTTATTGGAGGAGTAAGCTGGTTCTGTTCCGAGGAGATCTCTACAAGGTAAAAGTTATTCAAAGTTATTTAATGTCATCAAATGTTCGTCATAGTTACAGGTTATCATCATTGATTTGCCGTTACAACGAGCAACGTAAATTACAGCTGTCAATTTGTAAACATTGTCTTTCACTGGTGTTAGCAAGGATAATGCCATAAAAATCATAAGGTGAGTTTATATTGATTGACTTGTGTTTAGCGTGTTTTTATAGTGTGAGTATTTGTAGAGCGTAAGTCCGGCAGTTGCATGCTTTTGTGGTGGAACATTACGGGCAATAATTCACTGAGTTATAGAGAGTGTGTTGCGCCACGGACTGTTAGGTAGCGCACGCACCTGTGGTTTGTTATCATTCTAGCTTGAGTAGCATGTAATGAAGTTGTTCCTACCTTTCTGTAAACTAATGGAAAATAAAGTGTGGAGTTCCATACTCAACACGCCGCCTCCGACTCCCATTCATCGGCTCTACACTTGTTTACAATATTTAAAACTATGAACCTTGCCCAAAGTTAAGCACATTAAACCGAGTTCAGTGGGGAGGGGGAGTCATAGCCGATGGATGAGCTTGCGGCATATTTGCGGTCCGTCTTGTTTTAAATTATTGTTTCATGTCTGCTGTCAGGCGGTGAAGAACTTTACTGCGTCGGTCCGGCTCTGCATGCTACTCTTGTGCCGACTTTAAGGGGCGCTGAGGCAGGATGTACGGTAGTATGCTGCGACCATTACCCATTTAAGGTGTTGATTGTTAAAAATATATTACAATATTGTCTGTGGGACTGCAGTGTTTTCCCTAAACAACAGTGTATATGTATCTGCTTTGATCCGCTCTTTATGTAAATACACACAGAGCGGATCAAAACAGACACGATAGAGTGGCGAAGTCACGCCCATCTACTTCCGGTCCATGGGACCTTATTTCGGAAAAATTATGTATTGAAGTCAATGGAGAGAAAACGTATCTTTCGATCCCGTTTGAATTGTGCCATGGATTACACATATGATGTTTGTCAATCTTAAAAAATAATTTCCATGTCAAAAAAGTCACAGTTTGTCGTAAAACTGTTGAAATATAAGACTATGAAAAATATGCAACTAGAAAGACTACAAATCCCAGAGTCGCGTAAGTGATGTCACAATTGTTTTCCTCCACTAAGAGATAGCTAAGATCAGAGCCTGGTAGATAAGCCTTATAGATATAAGGCTTGTTTGAGACAAGCGAGACCTGCGCAGTTGCGATCAACGTCTTGCTGGTGCGTTGCATGATGGTTAGTCATTTTGTCCGACTTGCTCTGGAGGCTCGCCTCCATGAGATGTTGAAATCTCGCGGGACAAAGACGCCCGCAGACTTGAGAGCGAGGCACGGCGAGGCACGGGTTATGGCTAGAAAGGATCCGTCTAATGTAAATATGACGTCACGTTCTCGTTCTAACTCTCGTTGTAATCGGAGCGGCTCGGTTGTAATCGGAGCGGCTCGGAAGCGCAGTCACATGGCTGAATGTTTACGTTTGGGATGGCGAGAAACTAAACTATATTAAGTATGTAAATACTTGTTAGCGGTCTTGCTGTTGAAAGAAGAATGACAACACTGTAGATCAGCAACACTATGGTTTATTTTGTATTCACAGGCAAGTCAACGTTGTTGCAGTAAAAGTCCCAAGATAGCTCCTGGTGCAATAAAATATATGTTGCATGTTACTGCTGTAGATGTGTTTACCTCTTTTATATCCCGTTGGGTAGTTTAATCTTCAGCAATACATCATATTCTATAATATCATCATATATGTGTAGCTTTGTCTCTGTATCTTTCAAAAGTAAAGTGAAACAGCTGTTTTCAGTTTTGTGATGTATTTTCCAGCTGATCCAAGAGGCTTTTTAAACACCTTACTTGGCTTAAGAGGGAGGGGAATTTTCTCAACACATAAAGGAACACTTTATCCTTCAGTTTATCACAAACATTACATCAACACATTTGGAGATCCTAATTTGAATTCAGTCTGTAATTTGATATTAAGGTTTTAATAATGAAATGAGGTCATGAATCGAGTTCAAGGTTAAGATCATCTTTATTATCCTATCTACAAAACATACAACATTAATATAACAGTAACGAATAAAACAAAATAACATTATGCAACTCTGATCTTCTTGCTGATACTTTTCAAAGTTACTTTTACATTTGCTCTACTTCTCCTGCTACTGTTTGCTCTGCTTTCAACTTCTCTTTCAACTCTGCTCTTTACTCTGCTTTCCCTGTTTCCTCTGTTCTCCTCTCCTCATCTTCTCCTCAGACTATCCTCCTTTTGCTTTATCCTCTCCTCTCCTGTTCTCCTCTCCTCATACTCTCCTCCTTTTGCTGTCTCCTCTCCTCTGTTCTCCTCATCTCCTCTCCTCCTCAGACTCTCCTCCTTTTGCTGTTAGATATTTAGACTGTAATGACAGCTTATGATATACTTTTTATAACTACATAAATCACATGCAACGGATTAAAAACGTTGTTTTACTTACCACCTCTTTACAGCTCCATTCATCTCCAAGCTTCCAACATTCACCTGGCGGTGGTGCCTTGGATGAAAACAACTTTTGATATGATACAATACAACAACAATAGTTAACACCTAGCCACAGCAATAAGCACAATGAGAAGACTAATGGTCTCTTTTATACCAATTTCTATTGGAGTGAAATGAACTGTGCCATGTCACATAGGATTGGAATGGATGATTGGCTGTGTTTTGTGAATATAGAGGAGATGGCAAAAGTAAATATACTTTGTTCTTACCTAAAGCATCTATCCTCCTCTTCGTACCCCTGCCTGCTCCTCCCGCATTAGACTCTGGGGACTTAGCTTTTAAAATCTTGTTCAAGCTGTCCACTCTGTAGTTGGATCTCATGACCTCAGCTTTATGACCCACCTGGCCTGAAAAAGGGTGTCTACGATGGCTGGTACTGAGAGGTGTTATGGTCCTCTTCTGCCTTTTGTGTTTGGGGGGCGTGAAGGTGAGAGGAAGACTACTGTCATGTGGGGTGTGTTGCTTTACGCCCTCCAAAAGATAATTTAGTCTTGATATCACTGTACACATGAACGTCTCATCCTGTAGGTGGTATGTGTGCTCAGTAATTTCCCGCAACAAGGTCCCACACTGCTGTCGTTTCCTATCTCTTGAGGACTTTGAGTGGTTACCACTGCTCTGATTACAACGAGAGTTAGAACGACGTCTCTTCCCGCGTCCCGCCCACCCCGACCCTTTCCGATTACAGCCGAGCCGCTCCGATTACAACGAGAGTTAGAACGAGAACGTGACGTCATATTTACATTAGACGGATCCTTTCTAGCCATAACCCGAGGCACGGCGAGGCGGCGCAGTTCCTCTCCACGTGCTGCGGAAGCGAAATGCTTGATGGGAAACGACTCGCTGGTATCTCGAGCTGAGCGCTCATTGGTGGTTTTTACCACATGCTGGTGATGAAACTCTCCAATTGGCTCGGCAAAAGTTTGTTGTTGTTTTGTGTCAGTTTTACCTCGCCACTTCCATTCACATTTTTCATCATTGTTCCACAATGTTTATCATCATGAAATTAATATCTATATATTTGTATACTATACTTGCACTGCTTACCGTTTTCATACTTTATATATCTTAGCATATTCATACACACTGATAATACTGCTCAAAGGCTGCTGAGTATATCTAGTGTATTCATACCCCTCCTCACTGTTTATTCATCATTCACTTCATTCTATCTTTTATTCTGTAGATTGTGTACATTACTTTTCACTTTACTGCTTTTTGCACTCCTGGTTAGAAGCTAAACTGCATTTCGTTGTCTCAGTAGCCTACCTGTAATCTGTGCAATAACAATAAAGTTGAATCTAATCTTGAGCAGGAACAAATGTATTTACTTAGTACATATCTGACATTAATGACATTTGTGCATTCTTTATAAATGCAAACCGAGTCAAGCCGACTCCGGAGGTGGCGGTATGCACCTTAAAGTTGTTTGCAATCCGCCAAAAAACCGAGAGAAGAAGAAGAAGCTGACTCCGAGCTGTTCGACTTCAGGCAAGCTTTTTGTGACCTCCCCCGGCTGCGATCAGCTATTCTCGTCTACTTTCGAGGCGAGCCGCAGCTCGTCTCAAACAAGCCTATAATCTATCTATATGGCGCTTGCTAAGTAAGGGATAATGTGCTGCGGCGCGGTCATTATGGGGAAAAGAACACCGACAGGCTGATCAGGAGCCCGACGCGAAGCGGAGGGATCTAGACCAAGTCGCTGCACATTATCCCGCTTATTACATGGCCACATTCTCAACAAAGTAACGTTATGACTCCCAATATTAATTGAAATGCTTTTGTGGACTTCGAAAATGATTTTATTGATTTAAAAAATAGTTGTATTGATTTAAATTGACATGCATCCGCTAAGACAAATAGTCCTTTGTTACCGTTTGAACTAACGTAGCAACGGCAGGAACTGCTTCGATAGCGTTTTTGAGGAGCTTTTTGATTACAGATTTGAAAACATCGCCGCTTGCTTTAAAAGTAGCACAATTCATTATGTAAAACCTTGGAAAGTATCTAGATATCCCTGCCCTAATGCCAAAGTAACTGGCAACTGAATATGTGTCGCCGTTTGATGTCTATGTCTGGACCGCTGCGTAAAAGGAGGATTTCTGCCCGTTACTTCTCCGTTGTTTTCTTGTCTCTCTTGTCTTGTCAGTTAGAAAAGCAAACTGCATGCAGTTTGCTTTTCAGCCAAACTGTATACAGTTAAATCGAACGGACTTGTTTGTGCAGATGTGAGCGTCCTTAACAACGGTCAATAAGTGCTTGACAGCGGTCTGTCTGTTCGGTATTAACAACTTGTCACGTGTTCTGAATTGACCAATCAGAATCGAGTATTCAACTATTCCATGTAATAAGATAAGATAACTTTAACAAGATTTGTGTGCTTAGTACCAGGTTGTTATCATACCAGCAATGGGTCTTGCTCGTTCTTTCACTTCCCATCTGATGAAAGGACCAGAGGCCTGTACTACGAAGCAGGATTTTCGCTTAGCCGGCTAACTTCAGGGAAAACTCTGGGTTTCCGGTCCTACGACGCTGGTTCTCTTTTTAGCAGGCTAGATCTCCATGGTAGATTATGCTGAGCGGCTAACCTGCCCCAGAGCAGGTTAGGTTGCAGGCTAAGAGCTCAACTCAGTGAAAGCACTGCCTGCTGACCAATCAGAGCTCAGTGTGCAGAGTTTAAAGCTTTCAAGTCATATTACAGGAGAAAGGAAATTGCCGGAAAGACGGCCGGCAAAAATCAGAGACTGTGCGTTAATAGAATATCACCTCCCATCTTCAGAGCAATCTGACTATTATAACATTAGCGTTAAGAAAGCTTAATTAAATATCTGCCACAACATAAGTAACCGGATCAAAGTAACAGTACAGTCCGCGGCATATCACATCATAATGTATCATATATTTCCTTATCTGAGTCAGCTTCTTGAGCCGTATCTTGGCCGTGCAACACTTACAGTGTCACAAACTGTATGCAGAAGTATTATTTTAAGCAACACGAGTCAAATGTAGCTAATTAAAGTCAGATCCAGACGGGGCAGTGATATCATAAACCTGTTAATGTTAATAAACCTAGAGCATTCAAACACTTTTTCTTTTACCAGCTGTATTCACCTTGCAGGTGTAGCTATGTGGCTTTTATCCTGGATAAAGTGTTTAAGTCATGGATGTTTAAAGTTTAACGTCTTCATATTTGTCTAATTATATAGTTAACTTTTCATTCGGGAAGTATGACGCGCTGCGCTGTCAGTACGCTTGTCCATGTTTGTGATTGGTCGAATACCACCGCTTTCATGTGAACGCGCACCTAACTAGATAGGGCACGGCTGGCTTGAGCGATCCACTTGATAACCCGCGTCGTAGTACCGTTTAGCGAGAGCGCGTATGTTTTGGATTAGGCCAACCGGCTAACTCAAACATATCCAGGTTAGGTTGAACCAGCTTCGTAGTACAGGCCTCAGGAGTGGCTGGATCAAGTTAGCTACCTAGCTAGCACGTTAGTTAGCATTACAGCCATGTCATTTTTATTGGCCTTAATATGAAGTAACATTAAGTAACCCAAAATGTTAAACAGTAAGAGTAGTAGTCATATTTCGTGAACCCTTTGAAGAGTACTGTCACCGGTGTGATCATTCTATAATACACAATTTAAGCCCGGGGAATAAATGCTAGCGCTAACGCTAGCATCGGCGATCGCCGATCTTTTCTACTTCATGCTATCTGCATAAATGGTTGACATTAAACATTAAAAAGACCAGGCAGTTCAGAGAGAATCAAAGGAAGGCAGGCAGGCAGCTTTGCATGACATTCTTCTGGACGTGTTTCATTGTGGTGATAGTGAGGGTAGTCAATCGTTTTGTTGACAAGACAGTAGTGACGGCCATCTTGGTGACGTGTGTTGTTCTGCGAGACCAGAGATGTAGTTCATTGAGCGTTTCACACAAACAAATGTGTTACTTCACAGTTTTACGACACATTTTTTTTTTTTGACTTGCAAAATTATCTTTTAAATTGACAAACATCATATGTGTAATTCGTGGCACAATTCAAACGGGATCGAAAGATAATCTTTCTCTCTCCATTGACTTCAATACATAATTTTTTCGAAATAAGGTCCCATGGAGCTCCCCCGGAAGGGGAGGGACTTCGCCACTCTATATTGTGTGTGGGGGTGTGTCCCGGAAAGCAACACTTGATACTGGAAAGTGGCGCCCATCTCAGCCGAAGTCGGTTCATATTAATCTAAAGGCCCGGACACACCAGGCCGATTATCGGCGTCGGTGGGCGTCAGGCCGACAATGAGCGTCGACACGCCCTACTCAGATTGGTGTGTCCCGGACCGTCGGGTCTTTTCAGCCGGGCCGATGCCTTTTCTGCCGAAAACCCGCCGATTCACGGCCAAAGGCAGTCGGCAAAAGAAATCACTCTGATTGGCTGTTCAGCTAGCGAATCAGTGCATGAGAAGCGAAACGGAAGTGAGGGACCCAAACAAACTATTAAGAAGGCAAATCTGAGATTTCATTGAACTCCAGCTCTCGACACAGGTTGAAACGCACACGCTATTTGTTGTTTGTTTATATCACGCAGTCTGTTCTTCTTCTCTCGGTTATCACACAGTCTGTCTTCCGGTTGTTGCCTCTTTTGAATGACGAATACACACTACCACCGCCTGCTGGTAAGGAGAGTTATTGCCACTCACGCATGCGCAGTTCCTACGTGCGTCTTGGCCGTCGGCTGAAGTCTTTGCAGTGTGTTCCAGTGCGACACATGGCCAAAACGCAGAGACGCGAGGCGACGCAACTGTCGGGGTCCATCTGTGTCAGTTCTTTGTTGTCAGATTGGTGTGTGCCTTAAAGGTACATCATTAAATGGTAAATGACACATTTAAGGAGCAGAACATTTTTGTTTTATTTGTGTGTGAATAATGAAATAATTTGAAATATGTTTTTCTGTGATAGGTAATTGGTGTGGAGAAGATTGACCTCAGCCTTGTTTTGAACATTGTTCCGAAGGCTCTGTTGTAAATGGTGAGTATTCAAATGTTTTGTGTGATTTACTTGACTGACTTAAACTTAATCTTTAACAAATTGAAAACTGGTATTAGTCTGATTTTATTTGTTGATGGCTATTTTATATGTAGTCTTACATTACAGTAATACTTATTTTATGTCGCTTTGGAAAAAAACGTAAACTAAATGAAATTTTATGTAGTCTAAACTGGATGTTCTTCATTGGTGTACTTGATATAAAAAGTTATTCTCACTATATCACAACACCATTCAACAGCACCACAGATTCCATCCTCCAAAAAGAGCTTTTGTAAAAAGACCTCTCACAGAGTTTTAACAAAAAGTATGATCACCTCCATGAAGGAAGGATTTATTGCAGGACTTGTGTATTCGACTGCATTTGATTTTGCTAGGAACAACCAAAAACCCTGCATTCTTGGAACACAATGCCCTAGTGCAGGGGTCGGCAACCCGCGGCCCACGGGCCGCATGAGGCCCTTTACGCCCTCTGCTCTGGCTCCCTTGAGCTTAGACAAAAATAAGAAGGAGATAAAATAAAAGTATTTGTAGGACTATTTATATTTTGTTGCATGGTTGAAAATGTTTCGTATCTTGTATTTTGAGGTGATACTGTGACACATAAATAAAAAACAAAACGGTTTTAATTAGGTCAACTAAAATATGCATCACATCCTGCTACGGTCCCGCGCGAGCGCCTTTTCCTGCGGGTGAATAACCTGACCCCCGGCTCGATGAGCGAACTATGGATAAATAAAGAAAAGTACCGGAGGAACACAGGAATTAAATTCTGTGTGGACAGAGTTATATGCTTTCACAGCAAACGATGCTGGTTTACCGGTATGTTTGATGTGTAGAGAGAAGTTGTCAACGGTGCTGCAGCCTTTACGTATCGAGGAACAACAAGGGAGAGGAAGACAGCTGACAATCTTCAGTCATAATTCAATGGGGTATGTAATTTATTTCAGAAAACACTTTTTGTTATATTCCATGGAATGCTCTTAACGTCCCGATAGCAATGAATATATTAAATGCTTTGACAATAAATACATACAAAAATTAATCTCTGGAAGCCGTAGCGCTGTAAAAAGCACAGCATTTTAGCCGGCCCGGCTAAAATGATTGGATGGCCTACCTGCCTGTCAGCCTTCCATCTGTGCACAAACTTATCTCGTGGCCTCATTGATGATGCGCGTTCGTGTGTGTTGGAGGAGGGACTCTGTAAGAAAGTCTGAAGGAAGAGGCATATTTTTTCCGGTTGTGTATTTTCAAATTCTAGCGCACTCGAGCTGGTTTCTTCATTCTTACCTACCCTACCTTTAACTCTTTTTAGGGTGCAGCTATATGTTTTATTTATTTCAAAGTGGGCCCATTTTAATAATATTTTTTTTCCTTCAAATGTGCAGAGGACTCCCCAAGTGCTGTGTCTCATTTATTTTAAAGTAGGCCTGTGTATTATTTTTAATTCTCCTTATAGGAGTTCTTTGTTTCTTATTGGAGGTTAACAGTTTTATATAATGTAATAAATAGCCTAATACATGCAAAAAAAACGTAGTTTTTGTCTGATATAGGCCTAACAATAAATACAACTTTATTAGCTATCAAGCTATGAAATATATTTTGCGGCTCCATACAAAAAAATGTTTTGGAAAAAGGAGCAAAATGGCTCTTTTGGTCAAAAAGGTTGCAGACCCCTGCCCTAGTGGAACGGTAGGGTATAATGAGCTCTTTAAGATAAAGATGGCGCCTGCCCATTAAGGGCTTTGTAGTCGAGAAGAAGAATTTTAAATTCTATCTTGTGTTCTACAGGGATCCAAAACAGGAATAATGTGGTCCCTTTTCCGTGCTCTGGTCAATACATTTTGAATCAGCTGAAGCAACTTAACTGACTTCTTGGTACACCCTGATAATAAAGAGTTACAATAAGCTAGCCTTGAAGTAACAAATGCATGGAATAGTTTCTCTGCATCGTTTTGAGGCAAGATATGCCAGGTATGTGATTTTGTAAATACATTTAGCACAGAACTACAATCATAACATCATTAGAAAATGAAATGATTTGATGATTTTTATGACTGTGATATTTTGTTTTCTTTGATAAATGCGGAGTTTAAGCGCATAACAACCCTGCCCCTCCAATCAAGATTTCTCTCTCAGCTGTATGTGCTATCTGACAAACTTCTGAAGATTTTTGAGAAGAGAGGAGGACAGATAGGTCTGCGTCTGAACTGTATTATGTCAAACATGACTCAAGTAAGAATTCATTTTAAGGAAATTATATATCGAGTCAATAGTGTACACATTTCATTGAGAAAAACAGATTCTTTATTTTCTTATTCCCCTTCACTTAGGTTGATGATGTTGATTTAGGGTGGGAATGTCTTCTCAAGGGGCTGTGTGTACACCTCAATGAGGACCCAGAAGATCTTCTGAGAGAGTTTGTGGTCAGTAGAAGTAATATTTTACCTTTTGATTTTGTTTGTTGGGCTTTAAAATATGCAATTATGGAAGCACCACATAGTATATAGCCAAAAGTATGTGAACATCACTGTTTTTTGTTTAATAGCCAGACTACACTGAAAAGCTAGAGGGCTTTTCATTTAAAACGGATACAGGAAATGAAACATTTTTTATTAGGTCAGACAGGAGTATATCAGATAACAAGGAGGCTTAAAAGTACTGAAATCTGACCAAATGTACTTCTTAAACACAGGGATTTAGTAATGGGTATATACTGTATATGTATTGATTGTTAGATCTCACTCTGTTCCTTTTGTGACTGTGCACTCTGCAGGCAGAAGATGAAGACGTAATTCTGCGGTCCATTGAGGGGATTAGACAGTGGGACTTTATGTCGTCAAACACAATTCCACCATGAGACCAGAGGACGGATGAGACCAGAGGACAGATGAGACCAGAGGACAGATTGTCCTGGAAGGCCAACAGGTACTAACTGATGTGGACAACATTGCATTAGCTGCTACCATGCTGTTTGGACTAATGTATACAATGAACCTGAACTACCCCCCTAAACTAAAGTACATGTTCAAAGTGCTCCAGCAAATGTTAATGGAGCTAGACGGCAACATGCTCTCCAAGAAAGCCCAACCGTTTAAAAACAAACTATTTGAGTGAGCTGTTGCCATGGACCATTGTGCACTGTTACAGCATTCATACTGGACTTTCATCGATATAACTGTTTTGCACTTCTTTTGCTCATGCTTTTTGCTGTATTTATTTGCATGTTTCAGGAATGCGTGTTTTTCCATGTGTTTCAGAATGTACCACTTGCATCAAAGTGCCATGTCAGATTTCCAGAATTGTCTTTATCTAATTGCGCTACTTCAAAATGTCAGTTCTTGTATTTATTTGTAATACTTTCTTTAGTGCATATGTGGTGAGAAACCAGGCCATTATTATACTCATGTATTTTTCCAAATCAATGTCATTGCTTTTTTGCATTAAAATGCCCTTTCATATTAGCAGGTTACTATTTCAATCATGGATTTGCAAGAACATTTCCTTTTTTCGGCTAGGCGTTGACATTTTCTGTTAATTGTTTACTATGAATGAGTTACAAAAATGTCACGATTCTCATGTTATGTCACGTTTATAGTTTTTGTAGGTTTGGGTGTTTTTGCTGTTTTCCATGTCATGTTTTCCTCCTGTTTATTGTCGGGTCCTTTTCCCTGTATTTTCCTCTTGTCATTAGTTTCCCTGGTGTGTCTAATTGTCTGATTATGTTCACCTGGGCCCCTGTGTTTTCTCCTCCCTCCTCACCTGTGTCTTGTTGTGTGATTGAGTCTTGTGTGTATTTAAGTTCTGGGTTGTCTGTCTGTCTTGGTCGGTTCGTCTTGTTCCCTGACTAGTTCTGCGGTGAGTGTTCTGTTTTGTTTGTCTATATATATATATATATATATATCATAGCCTTGAAATAAAGGAAGTTTCAGTTTGTATCTGCACTTGGGTCCTGCTTGTTTCACAAACCGTGACAGTACGAACCGACCTTAAAATGGACCCAGCAGATCTTTTGAAGCTACAGGCGGAACATCTTGGATATTCTCTGGAGTATATTTTTTATACGTGGAAAGGCGCCTCATCTAGACGGGGTAGAGAGGCTGCGTTGAAGGAGGCACGTCAGGAGGTTGCTCGCAAGCCCTGGCTCTGGAGCTTGTTGCCCGAGTGGCTTAGGATTTTTTCACGTAGTCCTGAGAGCCAGTCCTCATTTTCTGACCCTTTCTTGGGGTCTGGTCTGGAGTTTGGGGGTCCACGAAGCCTCCAAAAAACTCCTAAGAGACACAAGGCCAGGGTTCCGCGCCCAACAGCCATGGTTCCGGCTCCAGCGCCAGACCCAGCAGCCGTTGCTCTGTGCTCCAGTGCCGGCCCATGCAGCTTTCCTTCCATACTCCATTACCTGGCTTACACAACCAGGGTCCAGGCTTCTGCTCCGCGCCCAGCAGCCAGGGTTCCGGCTCCAGAACCGGACCTTACAGCCATGTTTCCGGCTCCAGAACCGGACCTTACAGCCATGTTTCCGGCTCCAGAACCGGACCTTACAGCCATGTTCCCGGCTTCAGTGCCGTCTCCAGTAACCATGTTCCCGACTCCGGCCCCTCGTCACCTGCTGACTCATCGGCCGACGCCAGCTCCTCGAGTCCTGTCGGCGTACCGGCCGACTCCAGCACCTCGTCTCCTGTTGGCTGTCCGTCCGACGCCAGCTCCCCATGTCCTGTCAGCATACCGGCCGACTCCAGCTCCCCGTGTCTTGTCGGCATACCGGCCGACTCCAGCACCTCGTCTCCGGTTGGCTGTCCGTCCGACGCCAGCTCCCGGTGTCCTGATGGCTGCTCGTCCGACGCCAGCTCCCCGTGTCCTGTCGGCATACCGGCCGACTCCGGCACCTCGTCTCCGGTTGGCTGTCCGTCCGACGCCAGCTCCCCGTGTCCTGATGGCTGTCCGCCCGACGCCAACTCCATGTCTTGTCACGTTGGAGGTCCCGCAGACTACTCTTCTGCCGGGGGTTCTGCCAACCCCATGTCCTGAGCCGTTGGAGGTCCTGCAGACTGCTCTTCTGCCGAGGGTCCTGCCAACCCCATGTCCTGTGCCGTTGGAGGTCCCGCAGACTACTCTTCTGCCGGGGGTCCTGCCAACCCCATGTCCTGTGCCGTTGGAGGTCCCGCAGACTACTCTTCTGCCGGGGGTCCTGCCAACTCCATGTCTTGCCACGTTGGAGGTCCCGCAGACTACTCTTCTGCCGGGGGTCCTGCCAACTCCATGTCTGGTCCCGTTGGAGGTCCCGCAGACTACTCTTCTGCCGGGGGTCCTGCCAACCCCATGTCCTGAGCCGTTGGAGGTCCCGCAGACTGCTCTTCTGCCGGTGGTCCTGCCAACCCCATGTCCTGTGCCGTTGGAGGTCCCGCAGACTACTCTTCTGCCGGGGGGCCTGCCAACTCCATGTCGTGTCCCGTTGGAGGTCCCGCAGACTACTCTTCTGCCGGGGGTCCTGCCAACCCCATGTCCTGAGCCGTTGGAGGTCCCGCCGACTGCTTTTCTGCCGGGGGTCCTGCCAACTCCATGTCTTGCCACGTTGGGGATTCCGCCGACTGCTCTCCTGCCGGGGGTCCTGCCGATCCTGTGTCCTCTTCCATGGGGGATCTTGCCGACACCGGCTCCTGACCGGCCTCCGGAGGTGTCTGGTCTTCACCCCTCCTCGGACTCTGCCTTGCCCCCGGGCCGTCCGCCCGAGATTCCCTCCATGGACTCTGCCTTGCCCCCGGGCCGTCCGCCCGAATTCCCCTTTTTGAACTCTGCCTTGCCCCCGGGCCGTCCGCCCGAATTCCCCTTTTTTTAACTCTGCCTTGCCCCCGGGCCGTCCGCCCGAGACCCGTCCTCCAGACCCCCTCCAACCACCCTGCTGGATTTTTGTTTTTTTGGGACGTCTGTAATCCGTCCCTTGAGGGGGGGGGTTATGTCGCGATTCTCATGTTATGTCACGTTTATAGTTTTTGTAGGTTTGGGTGTTTTTGCTGTTTTCCATGTCATGTTTTCCTCCTGTTTATTGTCGGGTCCTTTTCCCTGTGTTTTCCTCTTGTCATTAGTTTCCCTGGTGTGTCTAATTGTCTGATTATGTTCACCTGGGCCCCTGTGTTTTCTCCTCCCTCCTCACCTGTGTCTTGTTGTGTGATTGAGTCTTGTGTGTATTTAAGTTCTGGGTTGTCTGTCTGTCTTGGTCGGTTCGTCTTGTTCCCTGACTAGTTCTGCGGTGAGTGTTCTGTTTTGTCATTGTCTATATATATCATAGCCTTGAAATAAAGGAAGTTTCAGTTTGTATCTGCACTTGGGTCCTGCTTGTTTCACAAACCGTGACAAAAAAATAAGCCTTTCTTTGCCATTTGGCACAATAAACCTTTATTTTGGTCGGGAGAATAGTTTCCTTTAAGCTTCCTTGCTGTGTTACACACAATAATGTATATACAGGACTGTCTCAGAAAATTAGAATATTGTGATAAAGTTCTTTATTTTCTGTAATGCAATTTAAAAAAAAAAGAAAGTCATACATTCTGGATTCATTACAAATCAACTGAAATATTGCAAGCCTTTTATTTTAATATTGCTGATTATGGCATACAGCTTAAGAAAACTCAAATATCCTATCTCTAAATATTAGAATATCATGAAAAAGTATACTAGGGTGTTCAACGAATCACTTGAATCGTCTAATTAACTCGAAACACCTGCAAGGGTTTCCTGAGCCTTGAAAAACACTCAGCTTGGTTCAGTAAACTAAATCACAAGTATGGGGAAGACTGCTGATCTGACTGCTGTCCAGAGGACCGTCATTGACACCCTCCATCAGGAGGGTAAGACACAAAAAGAAATTTCTCAAAGAGCAAGCTGTTCACAGAGTGCAGTTTCAAAGCACATCCACAAAAAGTCTGTTGGAAGGGGGAAATGTGGCAGGAAACGCTGCACAACCAAGAGAGATGACCGCAGCCTTAACAGCATTGTGAAGAAGAGTCGCTTCCAGAATTTGGGGGAGCTTCAAAGACAGTGGACTGAAGCTGGAGTCCAGGTATCAAAAGTCACTGTTCACAGACGTGTCCGGGAAATGGGCTACAATAGCCGTATTCCCATGGTCAAGCCACTTCTGAACTCAAGACAACGGAAGAGGCGTCTGACTTGGGCTAAGGAAAAGAAGCACTGGACAGTTGCACAGTGGTCCAAAGTCCTCTTTTCAGACGAAAGCAAGTTTTGTATTTCATTTGGAAGTCAAGGCGCCAGAGTCTGGAGAAAGGCTGGAGAGGAGCAAAATCCAAGTTGCTTGAAATCCAGTGTGAAGTTCCCACAGTCAGCGATGGTTTGGGGAGCCATGTCAGCTGCTGGTATTGGTCCACTGTGTTTCATCAAGCCCAGAGTAAATGCAGCTGTGTACCAAGAGATTTTAGAGCACTACATGCTTCCGTCTGCTGAAAAGCTCTATGGAGATGAGGAATTCATTTTCCAGAATGATCTGGCACCTGCCCACAGTGCCAAAACCACCAGTAACTGGTGTACTGACCATGGCATTACTGTCCTCGATTGGCCTGCAAATTCCCCTGACCTGAACCCCATAGAGAATATGTGGGGTATTGTGAAGAAGAAGCTGAAAGACACCAGACCCAACAATGCTAATGAGCTAAAGGCCGCTATTGAAGCATCCTGGGCATCCATAACACCTCAGCAATGCCACAGGCTGATTGCCTCCATGCCACGCCGCATTGATGCAGTAATCCGTGCAAAAGGATTCCCAACCAAGTACTGAGTGCATTAATGGACATTTTCAAATGTTTGATTGTGTTTTGCTGTTATAAATCTTTTTTTTTTACTTGGTCTGAGGAACTATTCTAATTTTTTGAGATAGGATTTTTGAGTTTTCTTAAGCTGTATGCCATAATCAGCAATATTAAAATAATAAAAGGCTTGCAATATTTCAGTTGATTTGTAATGAATCCAGAATGTATGACATTTTTATTTTTTTAATTGCATTACAGAAAATAAAGAACTTTATCACAATATTCTAATTTTCTGAGACAGTCCTGTATACATGCATCACAATCATTTTCTATTTCTTTATTTTCAATGTATTTGTTAATTCTCCTGGCATAGTTTAGGCTGCATGATGGAGAAACCAAAAGCTCATCTGGATGTGTGGTTGTTAATATTGTTTTATTTTTGGAGAAAAATACATGAATGTTGTTCAAAGAAATGTGTTTGTCTTTATTGACTATTTGTTTTAAAATGTTATGATGAATGCTGAAGATATAAGAGATTAGGATGGATCCTGTAGAAGAATGTACGAAATGCCTCTATTTACATCAAATAAATAATCTTATGTACCCCTTGAGCACTGGGTAGATTAAACAGAAAATTATTAACATAACAATTTAATGTTTCTTTGACATAACATAGTTGTGTGTCTTTAACATAATGGAATAGTTTTGAGTACACATGATTTTAATATGTGCAACCGATGTCCATGTTTTTTATTACTTAAGTCCAACAGACTTTTTACAGTGAAGCTTAAATAAAGAAATCATGTTGCTTTAACAGGTACAAGTTAAATATACTGAGTATATTAAAAGCCGAAAATGAACATAAAAAAGTCATGTTGGTTAAACATAGGGTAAATGAATATACCTATATTAAAGGAAATATTCACATTAACATAACAATTTAATGTTTCCTTGACATAACATAGTTGTGTGTCTTTAACATAATGGAATAGTTTTAAGTACACATGTTTTTAATATGTGCAACCGATGTCCATATTAAAATCATGTGAATCCCACAGCCTTTTTTTTCAGTGTACACTGCGAGATATGATGGCAAGAGAAATAAGACGACATAAAGAAAGAGAGAGAATTCATGTTTTCCTTTGTATCAATGATCATGTAACGCTTTGGAAGTATTCATCGTGCAGGCTTTATTATAGAAGTATATTGATTTGATGAAAATCTAAAAGAGATGAATATAGTGGAAGGAGTGGAAATGAAATGGAGGAGGAGGACGTCAAGGAGAAACAGATAGGATGGATACTCAAGGTTGAAGCGCCCAAACAAGGATGGAAATCTATAAGCTGAGTTGCTCATTATCACAACTTAGCTGCACAGCGAGACACTGTTCCACCTTCCACACTCCATCCTCCAGCGCAATTTACCCAACCTACAGACCATAAAGAATTACAACCGAACCTTTGCTCCTCTTAATTGTGTATACAGTATATCTGTCTATTCCCATATACACACATTATATGCAGTCCCGTGTCCACTGGTGCATGTATGGGCTTGGATTAGCGGCACTCCGTCACGGACCAGGGACGAGTTATGTGCTAATTATCCCAGTTACAATTAAGCCAAATTACTTTCCAAAAGCAAGGATGCATGACAGCTCGATATTAATTGACCGACGCCATTGCGCAAGTGTGATTGTGTGTGTCTATGCCAGAGAGTGAATGAGTAGAAATAACAATATGTGTAAGACGGGCAATGATATGGGAAATAAACAGCTGAACATAAAAACTCAGCAAAGTAAGTATTTGCCTTAGGTTGTTTATCTAACTGTCTTGTGCTTTCTGTTGCGAGAAAGACAGCTTTTGTGAGTCGGGTCAAGTCAAGATGAAAAGAGCTGGAGGGCTGAATGCATTACAGAATGGACCGATAGAACATGGAGGATGTGTTGAACCCATCTCGACTATTGTACACTTTAACACTGACCTTAGAGATGGACCTTAAATCCCCTGCAGGTCGGCAAGTTTTATACGGTTTGCTGTTGACACTTTTTCTATTATTCTTAGTCAAATGTTGCTATTGTAGCAGACTGTTATTTTGTATATATTGATTGTTGTGTTGTTTTTTATCTTAATGTGTGCATATGTGTAAATGTGTCTGTTGAATGTATAGGATATACATATTGTATACATATCTGTATACTGTATAATTTTACATTCGAGATTGTTGGAAACGTCATTTCGATCTCTCTGTCTGTAAACACAAACTGAGTAAGATTGACATTAAAGTTGACTTTGACCTTTGACCTCTAGGGACATAATTCAGCATTGTCTCTGGGTAAACACTGGTGATCAACGTACAGTATGTGCTGTGATGTGTTACCTTCATGCTTACACAGTGAGAGTTGGACAGTGACAATGTGTTGCTATGCAGACTAAATGCAACTGTTTCGTATGGTTTCCTTGTTGAGTTGTTTTAGCTTTGGTAATAAACGACTCACACATTGTGCACATTGTGTTATTTAAAGTATATAATGAGTCATCTATGTGAATAACTAAATAAGTAATGTAAACATTTTCCAATGACCAACATCTATCTTGTGTCTGATATTTTTGCTAAACTTAATAATTAAAATCGCAATAGTTTTTATCTTGACTGTCATCTAAGTATCGAGCCTAATTTATTAAATATTATTAAGGAGTTCAGCAACAAACTGCCCAACACATCTTCTAAATTAAAGAGGCCCAATTGTGCTGTTTGGGGTTTTCCCTTTCCTTTAGTGTGTTGTATAGGTTTTAGTGCATGTAAATGGTCTGCAAAGACTGAAATCCCCAAATAAATACAAGAGGGAGTTCTCTCCCACACACTACCCTTATCTGAAACACCTATTGGACTCATTTGTTTGCTTCCATAACATAGTGACATCATAATAATAAAAAAAGAATTATTAAACTGACAATGAGAATAAACTTTAAACCACAAAATGTGCCCTTCAGATCTATACTGTACACATAGAAGCATTTTAATAATCTTATTTGACTATTCCGTCATAAACCGGTATTGAAAAGAGAACACAGTTTTAATACATGCTATGGTTAAGGTTATGCTGGGTGTTGGCATTAGAACAACGTGGATCTTTGTCATCATGGTGGTCAAGGTTACAGAACAACTACAAAAGAAGACGATTTTGGATGTCGGTATAGAAAACAGGAAATAAACAATGGTGTCCCATATGAATACATTACTTTTACTGGCACGGCATCGCTAGACTAAGTTTTATATCCCCGGGGCTGGTTTATGGACTGTAGCTTATCTGACTTTGCGAAGGAGCACTTCCAACCTCCCAACACTGACCTGTTTTAACTATTTTTAATGTAACAACACCTTTTATATAGTGTTTTAACTAAATGTTCTCATGAATTTGTTTAAACTCAAATTAAAAAGGCTTAATCAGTTACGTTTCAATATCAGCTTGGCAATCACAACACAATAAGATAGAGAAAAATGTGTTTTGCCACTGTCAGCTATGTAATAATCCTAGAGTGACAGAAATTGAATTGTTTCTTGAAACAGAACAGCAATCTTGGAAACAATTCAATGCCAGTATCAGCTCCAAAGTGTGTGGTGAGGAAATATGACTCTGAATATATTACATCTGGATTTGTAATGGCTGGCAGTGATGTCTGAGTGTGAGCAGAATATTTATTTTACTCATTACAGCTGACAGTGGCATATTTACAACTCAGTTTATTCATCGCCTTTGTTTGTCATGTTTTTTTTTTCTCATTTGTTTTGGATAGCGGTCTTCAATCAGATTCAAGCCTTAAGTTAAAAAAGGCTGAGGACTGCTGACGTAAATCACTGAACCAATGACCTTTATAAAGCTTCACAGATTAATATCAAACACCTCACTTTGCCCATTGTGTCACACTATCACAGCATTATGCCAAAATCCCCCATTGTTAATAATTCAGACATCAATCTTGACGTTCAGCTCCAGAAACAACAACTTCAATTATTCACACAACAACAATGATCCATCCCTCAGGCGCTCATCAGTTGCACCATTATCTCAGTTAGATCTGTATCATATCATGGCTAATTCCTCCCTCCCAGGCATACATTTCACACATAACCAGTTACAGCTTTACCAGAATTTGTTATGAAAGTCCTAAAAGCTATCATTATGAAGTATACAGAATACTTAAATAAAGAGGGAGTCATTTTTAAACAGATTAACATCTGTACAAAGGGAAGATCTCAATGGTAAAAGGCAATGACATGCAGTCATGATTTAAATATCACATTAACGCTTCTTATGGAAGATGAGAAGTGATTTAAAGTCTCTGTAACAGTTTCTATGACACCCCCATCTACCATACAAAATATAATAATAATATGCTTCTGGCAGGGTTTAATTGCCATGATAAGCTCTAGCACAGAGGTGCCCAGTACGTCGACCGCGGTCGACCGGTCGACCGCGGGGGCAATGCTGGTAGATCGCGAGTCATTCATAAATTAAAAAAAATCCAGCTCCGTTAAAATAGACAAAACAGGTTTTGATCCCTCCTCCTTTGGCCTCCCTGCCACTTAATTCAGGAGTTGACTTGATTGACAGAAAAAGCGACCTATTGCTTTCCAGTCTGTTAACACAGAATGCAAAGCGATACAAAATCAGTCAAGTGCCGGTGTTACAGTATAAGTTGAGTCATGACAACTGGCGACATTCTATTATTTTCGTCATCGGAATCCGGGGCGTGTACATTGAGGACCCATTGTTGACTTACCAGGAAAGAAACATCGTTTGTCGTTTACGTTCATCTTTTGCTATATCTGCCTCCATAGGATCACTTTGATGCACATTCAGTACTCGTATGTGAGGTTGTGGGGCAGAGGCCGATATCGTGACGCTTACAGGGAGGTATCGAACATTTCAAAGTAGGTGACTGTGTGGATGCCTGTTCAAAACATTGCAAACTTCAATAAATCATTTAAATTATATATTTGTGTCCGACTTTCATTTGTTCATCGTTCTTAATGTGATGTATAGTAGCTTTGATAGCTGTCCATACCTTCAGACAGCCTAAAAGTAAAACACAAGTTGTTTATTCACAGCCTGAACGCTCATCGAGATGACTGGATCAGTCATGACAACTTGTGATCAGCTCCGATTAAATTGTGATATCAATTCTGTAGCTAACCTCCAGGGATCACGTTTATTTTATGAAATACCAGTATCCCTCTCATCACAACACGACTCTACACTGTGCAGGAAAAACAATTACATACATGAAAATAATCTTGATGCATGGGAATTAAACACACAAACTAACAGATAAATCATCAGAAGAAGGCAGAGAGGAAGTAAATAACAAAAGGAACACGGAAGGCAGACAGAATTGCTTAGACACGGGTGTCACATGAAATTTAAAGGTTCTGGAAAGTTCCTTATACAGATTCCTCATGAGATTTTTCTATCTCATGAAGTCCCTAAGTGACACACACTGAACAGTCTGGGGTCATGGTCCTTGTCCTTTGCTTTTGTCTTCCCATAACAACATGTCCAAGATGTCCATGTGTCAGGCTAAAACATGTGACAGAACTAGCTAGATTTGGAAAGGTTTTTTGTTGCTAAAGTTAATATTCAAGCCATTTAAGAATAAAAATGCTTACATGACATGTCATTTGTTAAACATTAAGCTGTCTTCGGCTCTTTTCTGCTGTAACAAATGTAAATTTCCCCTCTGTGGGACGAATAAAGGTATTCTGATTCTGATTACATTTAACCTGTTGTGGAAACATTTCTTGATGAAATTGATATGAAACAAATGCCATAAATATTGCTGTGACACATGGTGTCACATCGGGACTTTAACCCTAAACATTCACAGTAAACCCGGAGTGACATATATGCACAATTAGAAATATGAGTATGGTCTGGTCAGTTAATTTAGCTGATTCAATTATATTTAGTTAACATATACTTTATTCTTCAATTCATAGTATGTTCAAACAAATGCAAACCAAAACATCATCCTTGTTAATTAAGTTATAAATAAGAGTTACTTTACCATTAAAGCCCAGATATTTGACACTAGGGGGGGTTACTTGTCAGAAATGTGTCTATTTAGTCTAAATGACGTTCCCCTTAATTTCCCCAAAAGTAGAAATGGGTCCGGGTTCTTATGGGTTAAACGTATAGGCTTAAAGGCATAATAGAACTACCGTATTATATGTATTCAACTTGTGCCCCGCTGGACTTATTTTTCTGTGGTTTACCGTTACTGTGACATATCAATATAGCCACGGAAGATAGTTTGTGTGTTTAATTCCCATGCATCAAGGTTATTTTCATGTATGTAATTGTTTTTCCTGCACAGTGTAGAGTCTTGTTGTGATGAGAGGGATACAGGTATTTCATAAAATAAACGTGATCCCTGGAGGTTAGCTACAGAATTGATATCACAATTTAATCGGAGCTGATCACAAGTTGTCATGACTGATCCAGTCATCTCGATGAGCGTTCAGGCTGTGAATAAACAACTTGTGTTTTACTTTTAGGCTGTCTGAAGGTATGGACAGCTATCAAAGCTACTATACATCACATTAAGAACGATGAACAAATGAAAGTCGGACACAAATATATAATTTAAATGATTTATTGAAGTTTGCAATGTTTTGAACAGGCATCCACACAGTAACCTACTTTGAAATGTTCGATACCTCCCTGTAAGCGTCACGATATCGGCCTCTGCCCCACAACCTCACATACGAGTACTGAATGTGCAGCAAATGGATCTTAGGAAGGCAGATATAGCAAAAGATGAACGTAAACGACAAACGATGTTTCTTTCCTGGTAAGTCAACAATGGGTCCTCAATGTACACGCCCCGGATTCCGATGACGAAAATAATAGAATGTCGCCAGTTGTCATGACTCAACTTATACTGTAACACCGGGAGAGACAAACAACAAAATGAGTGCGGGAACGAGCAAAAAGCTAAAGACATACCACTTCCACACAGAATGGGAGGGAGAATCTTTTTTTGTGATGTCACATTCAAAGGTTATTTGCCTTATTTGTAAAGCAGGCGTCGCTCTGCCAAAGAAAGGTAACGTGGAGAGGCATTATCGGAGTGTTCACAAAGCATATGACAGAGACTTCCCTCCGAGTAGCGAGTTGAGAAAGAGAAAGGTCATGTATTATTGCTACACAAATATTATCTCTTAGTCTTAGTGTCGCCAACTCGTTTCTAACATGCAAAAAGACAAACAAATGCGTCTATGGTCGGTGTATTTTCTATCTTTCCAATCCAGAAGAGATATCTCTCTCCCCCGTCTGTTTGCAAGGGGGCGGGGCAGTTTACACACACGCATCTGCTACATGCAGCAACACACGGAGGAGATGGTGGAGAGAAGCGCTCCAAGGTGTGGCACTGGTTACATGTTACCCGTCTTGAGGTGGACAATGCTCGTCACCAAAAGTGTTTAGCATGTAAGGGCGGTAACACGAGCAATTTGTCTAAACATTTAGCAAAAGTGCACCACATTCAGACGGAGGAATGCACCGGGTTCGACTGTCTTTCTAGTAGCTCTGTAGCCCCGTCCACGAGTAACGTTTCCACGTCAGGTGTTATGTATGCTAGCAGCAACACACAGAGTTAACAACATTATACAACCATGGGTTAATGATTAGAGGTAACTGAGTTATTTATTTTGTTAAAGTTTCAGCTATTCTGTTTACAGTTCTGTCATAAGATTATTTAATAAGATTTGTTAAAACATTGTTGTTTCTTTTGATGTGAAATATTATTTATTTAATTCAAATAAAAAGCAATGTTAATTTTGTTCACAATTTGTTAAGTTAATTTAATAATATATGTATTTTTGAATCAAGTATTCATCTTTATTGTCTTCATTGTTAGTTTCCACATGCCTAAAACAACCTCAAACTAAATCTAAAAGTTGATGGCTAAATAAGAGCGTTTGAGAAATTGTGCAAGGCACACAGTAGTAGTCCGAATAGTCGATTAATCGTTTCATTAATCTATAGATTAATCGATAATCAAATTAGTCGTTTGTTGCAGCCCTATTGTAGTTATCCCATGTAAAAATAAAACGTGTTATTCAGCAACCCTTGCAATTTGGGTTTTTATTTTTGGTTGGTAGACCTCGGTTAGCTGGTCATTTCAAAAGTAGCTCACCAGCCAAAAAAGTGTGGGCATCCCTGCTCTAGCACATTTGTAAGGATTTTACAATGACTTATAAGTGTTATTTTAAAGTATCATAGTACAACATATTTTCTGTTCATTCAATGACATTTTATATTGTGTATCTGCCTTTACCTCAGGAATTGAATTGCTTCAATAAAATACCCCAATGACCATAACTTAGAGTACCTCATACTCCCAATATGAGTCATTGCAGCAATGAATAAAATGCATTATAAAAAGATTATGATGTATTACAAAAAACACATTAATAAAACACAATGATCCTTGCAAAAGTAGTTTGTGAGTGACTTTGATCATGTGTTATGATAATTGTCCTTTACTTACTCGTGTACTTTAGTTACATAAGCAGATTATCATGCATTACACGTATGTTGTTAATGCTTTATAGACATTAAAGACATACAAAGTGTTACCGATGTTTCTTACAGAAGTGGTATGGTAGAGTAGCATATAACAGCAAACTTTCAAAAAAAGTTCAACAATGCTATGAAATTGAGGTTTCTCACACCATTGTTTTTGCTTCTGGCAGCCTGCTCTGACCTATGCTGGCATTAAAAAAGAGCGGCGGCGGCGGCGGCACTGATGGTAAGGGTCTGTGTGCTGATTGCTAATCAATCATCCCCACTGCTGAGACGGGCCAGGTTCCACTGCAGTGATCCCGAGGCAGTGACGAGGAGGGGCGGAGAGGAGAAGAGACTCCAGGGTGGCAGGAGGGAAGAGGCCAGTGAAGTAAAGTGCAACAGAGTGGAAAAGACAAAGAAGAAGTTTAATCACGTCCCTACCAGACAGGCATCCGAGACCTGACCCACACAGGGGGGGGGGGGGGGGGGGAACACAGGGGAAGGCGAGGGGCTTAGCAGTGGAGAAGATGTTGGTTTAAACTTCAACCTGAACTTTAAACCTCAACGATGCAGGCTCAAATATGAATATAAAATCAATCAAAGTGGCTGTGTGGATGCCAAATGTGTTCCGGGCAGTATTAAAACACCACAGCATTTTTGAGAAGCTGCGTTTTGATAAAATGTGAAGGGAATTACATTAGGTGTTATTCTAATAACAAGTGATGGATTCATTTTCCTTTGCAAACAATTTGATTACAGCTTATGCTCTGTTTCAGTCATTCAGTAAGCGACTTGTGCCCCGCAGCTATTTATCACCTGTCAGACTGTCATTTGTTCGGGGCTTGATGACTTTGCAATCAGGTGGGAGTAAAAACCACTTGTAAATATGGGAATTAATTAATTGTAGGAAAGCGTTTGGATGTCAATTCATTTGTCTACATAGAAACACACTTATTAACACCATAGCAGTGACCACCAACTGGCGGCCCGCTGGCCACATCCGGCCCGCCAGACATTCTCATCCGGCCCGCACGACGGGGGTGACAGTGCGTTGGCGGAGTGGTTACTGCGTTCGCCCCCCACCCATTTTTTGTTTACAACGTCTCGTGAGTAAGGTGCAGTACCGGATTCCAACAGAGAGGCAGCAGCTGCGGGACAGTAGACTGCGTACTGCGAAACCTTCCCTTCCTTGAAGAAGAAGTGATCCTTCGTTGTGAAAAGTCTGGTTCGAAGTCCCTCCCCTTCCGGGAGCCTCCATGGGACCCCGGAAGCGGAAAATTATACATTGAAGTCAATGGAGAGAGAAAATTTATCTTTTGATCCCGTTTGAATTGTGCCACGAATGACACATATGATGTTTGTCAATCTTAAACAATCATTTCCATGTAAAAAAAGTCACAGTTTGTCGTAAAGCTGTTGAAATATAAGACTATGAAAAATACGCAATTAGAAAGACTACAAATCCCAAATGCATTCTGGGTCGCGTAAGTGATGTCATAGGCGATAATGCTCCAAGACTGGTTGCGACTCGTAAAGCAAAGAAGAAGAAGAAGAAGATCTCGCAATTAAAACAAAGAAGAAGAAGAAGACTGATTTATTCCCTCCAATAAATATAAGAGATTGCTCCAATAAATTCACTTTTACAAGATGCCTGTGTGCTTTGTACCAGGTTGTAATCACAAAAGTGATCATACCACTTGCTCGTTCTATCGCTTCCCGTCTGGTGAAAGGACCAGGAGTCGTTGGACCAAACATATCGGGTAATATACATGTTTTGCATGGAACATAGTCAAGTTAGCTACCTAGCTAGTAGCGAGCATGTTAGTTAGCATTACATTACATTACTTAGCCTTGTCATTTGTATTAGCCTTCACATGAAGTAAACCAAAATGTTAAACAGTAAGAGTCGTCATCATGGTAAGTATTTTGTTAAACATTTGAAGAGTAGCCTATCGCCCGCTCCACCAGGTGCTAAGGGGGCGGGAGGTAGGCTAACGGCACATTAGCTCCAGCGATCTTTTGTACTTAATGCTATCTGCACAAATGGTTAACATTGAACATTAAAAGAGCAGGCAGTTCAGGGAGAGTCGAAGGAAGGAAGGAAGGAAGGCAGGCAGCTTTGCATGACATTCTTCTGGACGTGTTTCATTGTGATGATAGTGAGAGTGAGTCAATCTGTTTGTTGCAAAGACAGTAGTTGAGTGATTACTGAGAGAAAATTATTAAAAGAGATAATTATTCAGTGTTGTTACTTTAAAGTGTTGTTACTGACCTTTTTCTCTTTTATTTTCTTTACCTCACCTGTAACTGCTGAGACCCTGAGGAACATGCACACTGGACTGACCTGCTCTGGCAACCTGATTTCCACTGTACGTAATAGTATTTGGTTATGGTATATTGTTTATATACATCAAAGGCACAATGCACCCCCCAGACACACACATGTATTGAGTGTGATATTTTGCATTGGTCATGTGAAATCATCTTTGCATACTAGAAAACTAGGAGCGGCAACTTGTTTTGAAATTGAATTTTTAATATCCGATAATAAAGTTGATCTGTTTTCTTTATTCTTCTCTCTTCCCAGCTCCATCCATCACCATTCTCTGTTCCTGCAGCTCCTGCTTGCTAATCAATGCTCATATTTTTTTACACAATTACAAATAAAGTCAATGTATTGTATGACATGAAGTTGTGCTTCATTCTGAGTCAATAATAAATTCATTCTGCCTTCAACTGCAAAATTATTGTGGACTGCACCGACATCCATGTAGCTGCCCCCCAGTAAGATGAACCAAGCAAAGCTGACACTCAACATACAGCTGTGCTCTTAAGTTTACATGAATAATTTGTGAAATATTGGTAATAACAGGTTTAAATGATTATTAATAATGAGCCTGGGAGCCAGATGAGAAAATCAGAATATGCAGCTGCCATTTTCCACATGGAAAAGAGAAAGGGCCAAGTGTATTTGAGTGGACAAAAGAGAAATCCCAAATACGAAAAATAAAATTATACAATTTACAGATATGTATACAAATATATATATCCTATATACACCATCATGTATAATGATGGTGTATGATGTAGAAGGAAGTGTGGTAGAAGATAAGTAAATATAGAGTTACATACAGATCCATGTTACAGCAAAAGATGGAATAACTAAGAAGCACGCAGTATAATAATAATTACATGCAACAATTAAATAACTGCTCAGCATCTCCACCACAATCCCAATCTGCTGTGTCCTGTTTTCCTCCCCTCTGCATAACACCCCATCACACATACGAAACACAACGCAGAGTCCGAGGGTGTTAAGAATATGTTTATTTAAATGTCCTCCTCTCTACTGGCCAACACAGGGAGCATATGCTGGGTGTAGAATTGTTCCAGGAGGAGGAGATTTCCATGCCATGCAGGGTCTTTGGGGATGGGGATGATGATCGTCTCCTTCGTGGTCCACAGTAGCAGAGACTCCGGTCTGTGATGTGCAGCTGTTATATAATATACAATACATTTTTGAAAAAAATTTGATCCACAAAAAAGGATTTGGTCAGGATCTAGAGTCAGTGTGTAGTTTATTAATTAATCAATGCTCTCTACATTAGGAAAACACGTACCAGAGGGAGTCACACACAGCTGTGCCTAGATAACCAAACAAATTGACAAGATAACCAAAATCCTTGAATCTACACACAGCAAATAAACTCAAATGACACAACGAGATGTAAAAAGGAGATCACACATATAGTCGATATAAAACTGGCCGCTTCAATCTGAAGAGCAACTAAAACAAAACACGGGAGTGTACCTTGTTCTTGTGAACACTAATGTTATCCACAGCATACACAGAGACCACAAAGTTCTTAGGGAGAAAACTAGTTGCTAAAACAAAACACGTAGCTAATGTCAGCTAGCTGACATTAACGTTAAACATTGCACCGCGGTGAATTTAGTTTTAGGTTGGATATTCGACGGACATTCGCGGACCCGCCAATATTACTCACTGAAACCTTGTAAAGCCGGTCCCGCATGCTGGCTAACTCCCCTTTCGTGTATGTACAGCTCTCAACATGCCCAGACTTGTAGTGATTTTCACCTCGTTTTATACTTTTTCGCCTCATTCTGAAAGAAACAGGTGAAATTTGCTAACGTGACGGCCATCTTTGTGATGGTGACGCGTATTGTGCGAGACCAGAGACCTGTAGTTCACTGAGCGGTTTCACACAAAAAAATGTGTAACTTCACAGTTTTACGACACATTTTTATTTTTTTGACTTGCAAAATGTTCTTTTAATTTGACAAACATCATATGTGTCATTCGTGGCACAATTCAAACGGGATCGAAAGATGACTTTTCTCTCTCCATTGACTTCAATGTATAATTTTCCGCTTCCGGACCCATGGGTCGGAAGTAGATGGGCGGGACTTCGCCTCTCTATGCGCTCCGCACCACAGCAGTAGCCCCGCTGCGACAGAGTCCAACAGAGAGGCAGGAGCTGCGGGACAGTAGCCTAGAAGCAGGGTTGGGTTGTAACGGAATACATGTAACGGCGTTACGTAATCAGAATACAAAAATCAAGTAGGCTAACTATTCAGCTGGCGTCACATTTGAAAAACGAGTAACCTGATAACAGTTACTTTCGTAAACCTGAAGTGAATACATTTTGGAATACTTATTGGAATTATTGGTGGAAAAGATTCCTCACAAAATGTAATATTCATTACCGGCAGAACTGGGTGCACACTGCACAGCGCTGCAGCATGTCTGTCAGCAAGAGAGAGATGCAGAGTGTCTATGAGGCCCCGCCCCCGCACGCAGATGAGAGAGAGAGATCTCTTTTAAAATATATTGAAAGTTAGAAACGGAGATGGATAGATAAAATGTGCAAGATAACGTTTATGTAGCATTTCTTTATTCTCGAAATGATGACATTTCATAACGGGATAAAATCAAAGTGAATGGCCTGCTGCTGCTGAATGCATGGGGCAACCCAGATAGCAAAAGATGTTAAATCAATGTTGAATTATGGTCAAAAATGTTGATTTTTGGTTAAGGTCGAAGATTGACGGTGGATCAACCTTAAATGTTGAAAAGATGTAATTGAATCAACGTTGTACTGTGGTCGAATTTAATGATTGAAATGCCAACATTGAATCAATGTTGAATCTATGCTGTTTGCCTTTTCTTTTTTTCTTGATGGGGGAGGGAGGGGGGTACTCTGTAGGGGAGGGGGGGTGCAGTCTGTGTGTAGTGGTGGGGGGGGGGGGAATATCCCACATAAATCCGAGTGTTGAGGCCAAAATTGACCACCCAAAAAACAGTTGGGAGCATGTTTCAGGCAATTTGGATTCGATTGGTAGTACTTTGTAGTGGCACTATTGTGGGTCCCTAACATTAAAAACTAACGACAGGGAGGAAAAACACAGAGAGGGACCAGACAATACACAAGGAGGAAAACATGACAGGGAGAACTGTAAACTGTGTTCGTTATTCTTCCGTCCAGGAGAGAAGCTTTAAAAGGAGACTAAATGGAGTCTCTGTGAAAGTTCAATTGGGTACTTTAATTAAAAAAGGCGGGGGTTGGTCACAAGCATGATATTGTTCAGTCAGACAAACAGCTGTGATCCGCTCCTCGTTAGGGAAGAGAAGAGGTGGATCTCTCCTCCGGTGCTGTTATATATCCTCTGCCGGCTCGCCTCGTCTCCAATGTCTGTTGTTGCATTTAAACAGAGGATTGGTTCTTTTCACATTCAATATATGCTTAACACGCCTTTTCTCCTCATATTCTCTTTCATCACTTTTCATTTAACACATTCTAAACGCTGTAATCAATACTCTAAAAAATACTTCTCGGCTCGTTTGGTTTCCGGTCATTCCGGATGTTGTCACATGCTACTCTCGTCTGTAAACAATAATGTATTCAAATAAACTGTACCTTCATTTCATATTCAGCATATCTCGACATCTATAGTTGTAGTGTTAAATCAGTAGGCTTCGGTTTGCACCACTCCATATCATTTCGCTACTAAATTCACCTCTTTAGGAAATCGTATATTAGCCACATGCTAAATGCTAACCGTAGATGAAGGATTTTCAGAATAAAAGCTTAACTGCTTGTGCACAAGAATTTCTGTTTTTTCAGTATAAAAGAGCATTAAAACTGACGGCATGTTTAAACTACATTTCCCCATTAAAACATTGATTTTAATTTCTAACAGAACCGAACAGCAAAATACACCCAAACCTAGGCATACAAAACTAAAAACGTGACATTCGGATCGGATCTCCGCAAATCTCCTCCGAATCTCGCATGTCATGGAGAGAGTGTTAGCCTTGGAAAATAACTAATGAAGTGGGTTTATCACATTCTCTAGCTGTATGGGGGAGACCGGTGAGTCATGTTCCTATATATATATATATATATATATATATATATATATATATATATATATATATATATATATATATATATACACGTCATAAAAATGCCTGGGAATAACTTGTGGAATGATGTGCATCTAGAAACATATGTTTGAAATGTTACCTGCTATGACTGCATCAGTTATTAATATTCCTAGTATTTACAACATATACAATATCTCTGTCACCCCTCTTTTTTTAAGAAATGGTACCTTCCAATGGGAACTGCGAAAAGGGTCCGTTAAGGGCGTGTGTTAGGTCAGGCCTAGATTCAGGGTTGCTGGCTAGCTTTCCTTCAGGCAGAAAACTGAACCTCCATAATTTCACATTTAACTACGCCATGCATGAAAATGGAAGATATATCACATATCCGGGCATGGATGCTATAGCAACTGCAGCATTAAAAGGCAATGTAATTGTGTATTTTATGCTGCACCTCTCCAGCAAGCTTTACATTATTTGAATCGGTTGGACAACAAGTTAGCATGCAAAGTAAGCTAGCCAGCTGGCTACATATCTAGTGTTAACTTAGCTAATATCTACTGTAAGCTGTTAATAACTGCACAAATGACAAATCGTGGTTAACATTTTAATTTATACTGTATTATTGCCAGAAATAATGTCAAGAAGCAAATGAGCCTTTCGCAACTGACAGTAAAGTATTTAGCATAGCCATCTTTGGCGCCCTTTTTTGTTGTAGACAGCATTTCACAATGCGTTGTTGTATGATAGTGCGGGCTATTGTAACAGCAATTTTTTAAAATTTAAATTATGAGTAAGTGCAATACATGTTTTAATGTTAAATAAAATCTTGTGAAGCCAGCCAGAAATGTACATTCCTCTTTCATTTTATGTATTTAAGTAAATATGTTATTGGTTGCTTTTTACCTTATTATTAACTGTGGTTAAATCTGTTTTCAGCTGCTAATATAAGCAGAGACATGCTGCCCAGCCTATCTAAGGAGGACTTGCGTGATCTCCTTCCCGGGCCTGAGCACTTCTTCAGAAGAAGAAGAACCATTTGGAGACTCACTCATGATGATAATGAGTTAATTCCAGATTCTAACATTTGAGGGACTTTAAACCTGTTACCAAGTAAGCCTTTCCTAGTCATCATGCAGCTATTTGAAGAAGTGGAGTTTTTTGGTTGTGTTGATTATTTTTTTTGTCACAGTGTAGTGCTCTTTTCATTGTAAATACCATTATTTATATATATGTATATATATATGCATCTTTTATACAGGGCCAGGAGAGGGACCTGTGTAGACCGAGTACCTCTCATGGGACTTGTGATTTCAGCCCTATTCCCACCCTCCAACCTTCCTTGTTTCCCTCCTGCCGACCCCTCTCCATCCCCTGTCTTTTCTCCACCCTCCTTCCCCTCTCAAAGCCCACAACCCCAACATGGTGCCAGCAGAACCGTACAGCTTCCTAGTCCACTGTATGTCTTATACACAGACGCAGAATTAGAGCAATCACAAAGCACCTTTTCTGAAAAGCAGCGTGCTGGAGAAGAAGGAGACTACGTCCTTTCCAAAGATCTTCGCTGTCGATTGATCAGGAATACAGTCACAAGCATGATTTCCATTAAAAGAGCAGCTGGGGATGACTTTAACTATCCATGCAGCCGTGAACTCACTGTAATGGCGAAGCGTCTAATTGAGTACTACCCAATGCTTCGGGACAGATCTCAAACCAGTAGAGCTGAGTGGGTATGTCGCGATTCAAGTTTTCAACTCATGGTTCAGACAAAGCACTGCAATAATTTGCCTATCAAACTGGGAGTCATGTGTTTTATCCAGTTCAATAAGAGCTCTGTGCAACTGCTTGTGTGGTGTATTTTGTTTGATACAAGTTTGTTTAATGTTATAACACAACCTGTTGTGTGTGTGTGTCTTGTAAGGAAACTGTGAAAAAGCAGCTTTTGAAAAGGATCCAGAATGTGACAACCCCCAAAAAGAAGCAGGGTTCAACTCCTTCAAGAAAGAGGCTTAGGAGTTTAAGCTTTCAGAGCAGCCATGAGACGTCCACTTATGAGACTGATGAATCCACCCAGGGCTCGACATTAAGGACTGCCCGATGGCCCGGGGCCATCTAGTATTTAGCTCGGGCCATGAAGCCTCACCTGCTGGTTGCCCGATCGGGCAATCTATTATACCAGTATCATGCAGCTCGCGGATCCAGTAATGAGTGACCCGACAGTAAAACTAAACATATCTATAACTAGTTTAGGTAGTTTGAGAGGTAATTAAAATAGCTACGTGTGATATTCTAACCTGAAGTGTGAGTTTTGTCCGCTCACCGCTGCATGTGATCATGCAGAGCTGCGTGTCGACTCGTCAGCAGCAGCTGATCTCTCTCTCCCGTCAGATTAGACTTCACTCGAGTTTATGTCCATATCGATCAGATCCAGCTAGTTTTAGCTAATGATATGACTACCTGCTTATTAAAAGACACCGTGACCTAAACAATAAGTGTCGCTATGCAACTGGGTGAGGCCACAAAGTATAGCGCAGCATTATGCATTTGTTTACATGCCCACCGGAACCCCGAGCCATTAGCAACAGATCAACGCACAATCAACCCATACAGCACATCTCTTTCTCCACATTAAGTGTTACACATTAGAATTGACTACTCTTGTCTGTCACATACTCTTGTTGTCTGTCACATAAGTGGCGCAATTGAATTGCTAAAGGGAAATTATTCTGACCGGACATTTTGACAGAAGAGATTTAGATTTGCTTGCTAACGGGAACTCTGACGTCGCCATTGTGTGTGCTTCGCGGAAGCACTCGGCTGCTCGGGTCTGCTCGGTCAGCTTCTGGATGAGGAGGCATTCCTTCGACCAATTTACAGTAGATAACATTACAAACATTTTTAACAGGGGCCATAATAGCGTAAATAATGTTTGTTTTGGCAGTTATAACTGCATGTAATGTTTTCTACTTTTTTACATCTGGGAAGGCATTTGCCTTCATCAGATGGAAAGCGTCTTGACCAACAACTTAAGTATTTATTATAGCTATGCAGGGCATGCAAGCGATTAAACACAAACAAGTGAAATGAAGAATACAATTGAAATTGTAATATTGTAGTGGTTCATCTTATAATTCATTCTAGAGATTGCACCAGACAGCATCTAAGACCTGCACAAATCTAAATGTTCTAGGGCCGTGGTAACCAACCTTTTCAAGCCCAAGATCACTTTTTATTCCAAAATTTCAACCGAGATCTACCAATCTGATATCTTCCAAAAAAAACACTTGGGGGTAAGACTATTCATCGTCATATTTATTTTTGCAATCAATTTATGTTACAACAGGCTCAATGTACGTGTAAAGATGCACACAAAGAAAGACAGAGTTATGCACAGTTATCGGTGCAATGTACAATATTCATATTTACGGTAGGCATATCTGTTCAATACAAACTATTAATATTTACAGTATCTGTTGAATACACTATATTTAGTTTCTCAGTTCAATTAGTAATATTCACATGTACAGATATTAGCCTACAGTTCAATGTAATCCATATTAAGTTTCTCTGTTCAATGCACAATATATTTTCAATGCTCAAGTTGCTCTATCAGCCTGCCTTTAATGAGACTGCTGTGACTGCACATTATCTGTAAGCCTTTTGAAATCTGGCTGATAGTTATTGATTGCCAGCCGGAGGCAGTCAGTAAGATGTGCGTCAGTCATACAAGTTCTATACTTGGATTTAATTATTTTCATTTGTGAAAAGGCCGTTTCACATAAGTATGTGGAGCCAAAGTAGGCCTTCAGTTTAAGCGCACATGACACAATCAGTGGATACCTCTCTCTACTCACGAGTGACCAAAAGTCCTGATCTCTTGCTCTTGCCTTCAATTCAATGTTGCTTTGCATTCCAATGATCTCCATGTCAACACCCATAGGTAATGTAAACACCTCCTGCATTTTAGCTGACAGTTATTCAATGTCAACGCTGAGGAAAGGGTTTGATACAAAACCAACTACTTGCCCCATGTCTTGTAGCTCAACAAATCGAGCACTAAATTCTGATGTCAGTTTGTTCAAATGGGCGCAGAATTGTTCAGGATGGAAAGCCATTTTGTCTGTGAGGTTTTGTGACACCTTTTCAAGATTTGGGAAGTGTGTCAGCCTCGTATGTCTTAACTGAGTGGTCCACAAACTGAGCTTCACTTTGAATGCCTCCACTGCGCTAATCATGTGACCAAGCTCTCGGTCTTTCCCTTGCAATTCTCGGTTAAGGTCATTGAGTTTTGCAGTCAGATCGGTAAGGAACCCCAAGTCCAATAACCAAGTATCATCGGACAGCTGCTCATACTCCTCGTCCCTCGACTTCAGAAAACTGATGATCTCTGGCAGCAAATCCAGAAAACGCTGGAGGACCTTGCCCCGACTGAGCCACCTTACATCTGCGTGAAGGATCAAATCTCCATACACAGAGTCGAGCTCATCCAATAAAGACTTAAATAGCCGGTGCTGGAGTGCTTTTGCACGAATAGAGTTGACAATCTTAACAACAACATTCATTACATGTGACATGTCAATTGCTTTAGCTGCCAATGCCTGTTGATGTATCACACAGTGATAGTTTACAAATGGTGGAAAGTCTGGGTCTTTTCTGCACAGCGCAACAAATCCTGAACGAACACCGAGCATCGCTGGTGCCCCGTCGGTTGTGAAGGACACTATTTTATGAATGGGAATCTTGTACTCACGAACATAGTCCTTGAATGCCTTGTACACATCCTCACCCCTGGTTCTTTCTTTCAATGGGATAAGGGCAAGAAAGGCCTCCTTGACAGCAAAATCCGTGAAAACCATTCGGACAAACACACCTAGCTGGGCTGTGTCTGTGGCATCGGTAGACTCGTCAAATTGAACTGAAAAGTATTCCGAGAGAGACAAGTCTTTTAATACTTGCTGGGATACATCTTCGGACAATGACTCGACTCTTCTGGCTACAGTAGGTGCACCAAGTGGAACACTTTTTATCCTTTTTTTTATGTCCTCTTTGTTTTTGAAATCCGCAAATAAGACGTCAGCTGTGGCGCTCATTGCTTCTTTAATCATCTCACCATCCGTAAATGGTTTTTTGTGCTGAGCCAAAATATGGCTAATCCGGAAGGACGTTTCTGTAGCTGCATTGCTCTTTGCTGTAGGCGCGATGAAAAGTGACTGCTGTGCTTTTAGTCCTCTTTTCAGTTCATCAATTCTTTTGGTTCTTAATGCGCTGTTGAGTGGATATGAGTCTTTGAATTTACCATGGGTGCTCGCATGATGGCGCTCCAGGTTGCCCCGTTTCGCCAAGGCTACCGCCTGTTGGCATATGAGGCATATAGTCTTCTCTTTCGCTGATGTGAAAAGAAATTCATGCTCCCTTTCCGGGTGAAAATAATACGTTTTTGATTTCTTTTTCGCCGGACCCTCAGCCATATCGATGTTGGTTAAATATTAGCAGAACTTGGTACAGTTTAAGTTACTCCTCAAGATGACCGTTAAGATACGATTGTTAACCCCGCCCACAATTGCATGCAGCAATTCATAGACGTCAACATATCTAATAACCAATTGGAGTTTGTAAAATGACCTGTGCGTGATTCAAATCAACAAACCAGAGCATGGTCTAAAAAGATTGTTTAAACAACCAACCAACCAGAGCATGAACATTTTCTTTTTTTTTTGGAAAATATATATATTTTTTTAAATGCTAGGGATCGACAGTGAAGGCTTTGAAGATCGACCAGTCGATCGCGATCGACCTGTTGGTTACCCCTGTTCTAGGGGGAGGCCCCCCAAACCCTTCGTGCGTCATTTCGTCCGCGCGCATTTTTCAGGGCAATCTCTATTGGGCTCAGGGCCATCTGTAAATTAGCTTAGAAGGCGCACAGGGCCATCTCCCAAAATCCTTAATGTCATGCACTGCCACCGCATCAACCTTGATCTTGGAGAGATCACCACCATCTCGATGCAGCGCCCAGGAGGCTGAACAGTTATGTGGTAAGTACAGAAATTGAAATAGTAGATAGTTCAATCTCTTCAAGAAAATGTAACAATATCAATAAGCTATTTTAGAACCCTTTTTTATTCAGGAGTACTCATCTATGTTCGCCCTGTGTCAGTCACTATGGCTGTGTGTTAATGTCTCATTTAAATTTTAACATCAGAAATGAAAATAGTGGGGTTTATGTTTTCTAGCATCAGAAACTGAGAGCCCACAGACCCAGATGTATAAAACCAAGGCCAGACCAAACAAGATGGATGTTGCTCAGCTCCTGGACCTCGAAATCCAAGAGAGAAGGGCCTTCATTGACTGATGTTACAAAGGAGCAGGACAGGCCTTCCAACATTCTTAAAGCTTATCCTTGCTTTGGAGAACTGGATCATGTAAGCAAATGTTTTAGTTTTATGTACAACTATGCTTCCTAATTCGGTTAACGTTAGATCAAATTTGAAATGAGAAATGGTATGACAATTAAATCAGATCTGTCTCATTCATAAATAAATGACTCAAATATGCTGAATACACATATTTATTCTGCATAGATATATAAAAACCCTCCACTTATTTAAAAAGAACAAATTTCACAAATGTGCTTCTGATACACACAACATTATTTTGTTAGTAGTATTGGTCCACAATACGTATTTTATTTTATTTGTGTGCATCAGACATACGTATTTCTATGTGCACTGTAATATTTTTGTTAAGTGACCATTTCAATCACATTATACACATATGAATCTTTTTTTGGAAATTCAATTATGAGACGAATTACTAACCCTTGGAGTGTAGATTTGAAAGTTTGTCCTTTATATTTTCTCTCTCGTTGTCTTAGCTAATGGATGAACTACGGCGGGTCCTCAATCAAGGCAACTCCCACTTCTTAATAGAACTTAAGACCCGGTGGGGGACCTTTTGTGAGAGGGCACAGTTTTATGGAGTTTTCAAAAAGCTCATGAGGCCTCCGCAGCTTGACAAAGGTGATTATTATCTCTGACCATGTCTGTTTATTAACTGACTGCAGGAAACGGAATGAAACTTTTTTTTTTCAACAGTAAAGCACTCAATTGCCATGATGAAGGCTTTACCAGAGATGTTCCCATCACCTATGGCCCCACCCAAGAAGTTAAGGCAAGCAAGTGAGGCTGTGCTCCACGTCCTTGAGGTAAGAACATTTATAAGAATTTTCTCATGTCGACACAAAGAGTGAAATGTTGTGATCATATTTGTTTGGCTTTTTGTGATGATTTCTTTTGTCTGTTTTTGTGTCAGTCTGCAGAAGACCCCAACGCCTTTCTTCAGACACGACCACTCTCCAGCCCTGTTGTCATCATCTGCGAAAACCAACTGTATACTGGCCATTGGAACCATGCCCATGTTCACCTTCCCAAAAGAGGACATTCATGAAAGCGTGATGTATCTCATGGCATGTTATTACACCTTACACCTCACCTATCCTAAGTGCATTGCAACACTTCTGTCTGTGGTGCAGACTTAAGTCCTCTTGGAGGCCATTCACGACTGTGACATGACTACTTCATACAAAAAGGCTATGGCCGACTGGAACAAGTTCCAGTGATTAGTGATTAGGGCACTTATATATGAGGGGCCGCTAGGGACATTATTCAGAAATACCGTTCAAATACACATGTGAAACACTCACACAAAAAAACCAAAATAATTTAAAAACATGTAAAAATCTCTCATATACACATATGAAACGCTCGCACACACATGAAATCCAAAGTCATTCACATATACATGTCAAACGCACTCATATACACATGTGATACGCACTCACACACACACCTGAAACGCTCTCACACACACCTGAAACGCTCTCACACACACATATAAAACACACAATCCCATATCTGTGGGAGAGCGTTTCAGGTGTGTGTGAGTGCGTATCACATGTGTATATGAGTGCGTTTGACATGTACTGTATATGTGAATAACTTTGGATTTCATGTGTGTGTGAGAGCGTTTCATATGTGTATATGAGAGATTTTTACATATGTTTGTAAATAATGTTGGTTTTAGTTGTGTGTGTGAGAGTGTTTCACATGTGTATGTGAACGGTATTTCTGAATAATGTCCATAGCGGCCCCTCATACTTGTAGTCCTATTCAAAATTGTTTGCTGAGTCAAAAGTGTCATGAGAATTTCACTTGCGTTGCATTTTACAGTGAAATAATGTTCCCTTTTTCTCTAAAGACATATCTGATGACTGACCTTTACTACGCTGTTTGAAAACAATAAAAACATTAAAAGAAATCATTTTAGACTCATATTTTTCTTTATTAAAGCAGTCAAAGTTTATATTGATAGGATTAAAGATTTTTGAAGGTTTTGTCTTTACGTTTCTTGGTATTTAACCTTATTTTAAGAATACTTTAATAGCACCAAATGCTGAATTTAAGTAGATTTTTCTACATATTAAGAAAATAATTCTTAAATCTTATCTTTATCTAGACAAATGTACCTGTTTAAAGTGAAGCAGCACTGGATTTAAGATATGTTGCCTTACATAAAATTGAATTTTGGGACAAAAGCAGTAGAATATGCTGAATTCAAGCACATTTTCCTTATAAGATTATAATTCTTAAAGATATTCCTTGCTTCAATTCAAATTTACTTAATTTTGGTTTAAAAACACTTGTTTTAAGATATCTGTAGATCTTTTTAGGCTAGATTTATCTACTTGTTTTAAGAAGGTCTTGGCAATTGAATGTTTCTTGTTCTGTTGGCAGATAATTTTTCTTATTTTAAGTAATATATTACTCATTTTACTACCGGTATTTATTTTTCTTGTTTTTTGAGGCTTAGTTTTTGCAGTGTGTGTTTACAAGTTTGGACCACTTCATTCAGTACAGTATTGATGTTGCACTTGTTAAACGTCTGTTAAGATGTAGACCGCAGAAAACTCATTGGTGAAAAACATTCACTTTTTTAATGTGTTACAGTATGCTTAGAAAAGTTGAATATTTTAATGTAAGTTTTACATTTAGATTCCCATTTAGATGATGGTTGAATCAATATTGATTCCTAACACTGATTCAATATAAAATCAACTAAAATGTATATGTAGATTCCAATTTGGATGATGGTTGAATCAATATTGATTCCTAACACTGATTCAATATAAAATCAACTACAATTTACATGTAGATTCCCATTTGGATGATGGTTGAATCAATGTTGATTCCTAACATTGATTCAATGTAAAATCAACCAAAAATGTGCATGTAGATTCCTATTTAGATCATGGTTGAATCAACATTGATATAGTGTCAGTTATGGTTGAAAGTCCAACGTTTATTCAACATTAAATTAATTAGCGCTTTCTGTTTAATTTCAATTTCCGGGTTTCAACATGGATTCAATATTTCTGCCTAACCATATTTCAACATTGATTCACTCATATTTTGCTATCTGGGAAGTGACTGGAAAAAGTTTTAAAAGTTATTACATCGTTTCAGATAATAAATAATAATGATAATTCATTCTATTTAGGGGTGCCTTTCAAAGCACCCAAGGACACCTTAAAATTCATAACATATTCTAAGGAAAGGTTTTAAGACGGTACAAAGAATGCAGTCCGGGTGATGTTTTTTTATGCAGGGTGCATATGAGAGAGCTGCCAGAATGACACCAAAATGTTGTGTTTGAGTTCTTGATAAGCCATTAAAACAGTAAAATAAGTGTCTCCTGTTCACCAAAACATACCCATCTGTTATGGAAAAATAAAGTATTCTAAAAGTAATCTGAATATGTTACTTTTTTAAGACACGTAACTGTAACTGTATTCTGATTACTTTCAGAGCATGTATTCAGTCAACAACTTAAATTCTGGGCTATATAAAAATCGCTGGCCCGCGATAGTGTCTATTGGATACATTTTGGCCCTTGGACAAATGTAGTTGCTGATCCCTGCCATATAGCAACATGTGGATATACACATAGCGACACAACCTGATCTCACCAGAATGCGCGACTCCTCCACGACTCCTTAACACCGCTATGCGTGGTGGAGTCACGGAATCTTTTATATTTGCGTGTCGGCCCTGGTGAGATCAGGTTGGTTTTTGTGAAGTTTGCCCATGTGCAATACATCCACATATGAGTACCTCATTTATAATCTGTGCCGGTTTGAACTATGAGCATGTTTGATTTCCATGGTCGAAAATAATTGATAATTGTGTTGACAATTATCAATGAGATACTGCTGTGAAAGGGGTCAAAGTCAAATATGAGTTTGTGACAAAGAGCAACATTCTCATAGAAAAGGAAAATAACTATCACTTTAACCCATATTGACTCCCTTAAAAAGGATATTGGACAACAAAGGACAGAGTGAGCGGCTTTAGCTTGAACTGCGGTCTTCAGACTCTGGCCTGCTTACCCCCCCCCCCCGCACCAAACTGCGAACCTTCGGGGACAGAGCCTTCAGCGTGGCAGCCCCCACCCTCTGGAAAGCTCTCCCTGCGGAGATCCGCAACATCCCCCACGCTTGACGCCTTCAAAAGGGCCCTCAAGACCCATCTGTTCACCAAGGCCTTTGGCCCCTAGTCTATTTGTTGTTTTTGTCTGTCTGACTGGTCTGATTGCCTTTTGTTTTGTTATGTTTGTTTTGCCCTGTTCTTCCTTGTAAAGCGACCTTGGGTCCCATGAAAGGCGCTATATAAATCTAAGCTATTATTATTATTAAAAAGTGACACATTTCTCCTGACTCCTCCTCCTGCTTCCCCTGTCTGTCTATTCCCCCGACCAAAATGTTTTTACTCCATGGTCTTTTCTTTGCAGGAGTTTTGAATAAAACATCAGCTGCGATGCTGATGTATTTTCTATACTGCTTGCTGTATAGCACTGGTATACATTGATCTGGTGTGCACCGCCATCTGTCAGAACTTGAATATAGAGACACAATCACAACCTATATCAGCCTTAGTACATGGATTCTTTGTCCACTATAAACTGAATGTGCAGTCTTAAACTGTAGGTGGGGTATTAAAAATTGATTTTGCATAACCTTTTAAAGAACGGTGATTCAATGAAAACACATTGAGACAGGTTGTGGGCTGAAACTGTCAGTAGGATTTAACCAAACAAGTAGGATTTCCCCTGAATGCTGTTTTGCACCCATTACTATGCCTTAAAATATGGCAAAAAACATTTTTATATGAAGATTTTTATTGTGCACATGTCGTCATTCAAGAAAGTTTGCAATATTAAATAGCTGTCACGGTGAGATGAATTAATTAAACATTTAGCCAGGCGTGAATAGTGCTGGTAAAATGTGCATGCTCACCAGGGCTGATAAGCCAAAGAAAATAAAACATTTTCCCCCATGCTGCCCGAACTGTATACATCAGCAAATATGTGTTTGTCTTGCATCTCAGCAGAGTGCTTATTAAAGTTAACTTTTGGAACTTAAACGTCTCACAGCAGCTTGGTTTCACAAGCTCAACTGAGTCGACGTCTAACTGATGTCGATGGGAGAAGAAGCTCTGACCTTTTAGCAAACCAGTGGGTGGGGTAGAAGTCGTTAATTCAGAAAAGACATGGAGCTCTCTTCACTTCAGCTGGTAAAAAAGACAAAACATTATTGGCTGATAACATGGTGAACAAATATATAAAGGTTTGACCCATTCTGGCAGCAGAGCGAGCGATTGAAATGTTGTCAGTTGGTCCAACATTTTGTCCCAAATACCTCATCCGATTTGATGCTATGAAGTGTTGTACAGACATTCATGTTCCCCAGAGGATTTATTGCACATATGTTGTGTTCCCTTGACTCGTCCTCTAGGGCCACCAGTATTTTTTTCATCTACCCCAAGAAGTACAGTATCTCAACATATGCCAGACAAATAGATAGAACAAATATGTATATATACAGTATTTAGAGACATCCAAGGTTCCCAGAGGATACATACACGTACTTTTGACTTTTCCTTTAGCGGCACCATGAGATTAAAATGTATGTTTTTGTGTGAAACGTCTTAAAAGCTGTTGGATAAGTTGTTAAAATGCCTTTAACAGGATGCATTGCAAACACTGTGGTGATCCTCTGACTTAGACTATGTCTCACTCCATCACCAGTTCTGAATTTCAAGGTGTTTAGTACTTACTGCAAACATTTGCCTTGGTTTTGCTTTGTGTTTATTGCCAAAATGCAAATGACGGCTTACTAAACCAACATTGTAAAAACATATTTTAAGTGTGTAACATCACCATGTTACACTTAGTAGTCCAATATATACTTGTGTTTTTATTGGGTGTAAAAAGTAAGTAAAATAAAAATGCAATATGAGGCATCCGGTAACAAGCAGCTCAAATTGAATGACATTTCTATTTTGAATGTTGCTCTGCATTGCTGCTAAAAATAAACTCATGTGTTTATTTCATAACTTGGAAAAGCATTAGCATATGAATATGGCGAAGTCATTGCTTTGAGTAATAATGCCAGAACTTGGTGTTTTTGCCATAAAGCCGCTAGCCCTCAGTGGAAACAAATGTTAATCCTGCTATGTTGACGCTGGAGAGAATAATGTAACACTGAAACTCTCTGTCTCTCTCTGCCAGAACGAGTGATGCTATTCTGCTTTTGATGTATCTCCACTGGAAGCTCACTAATGGCCCCCCTTAATGCGTTTCCTCATAATAGTGACGTCTGTTTCCATACATAGAGGAACAAGGTGGACCTAGAATACTGTGCGGCTGCATCTCTTCTAATGAGCAGCAATTTTGCCATTGCACCAACTAGAGCAGAACACAGAAAATGAACAGAAAACATTTTGCTTGCTGCCGTTGCCAGGTTAAATGGATTTTCAGGGCTGATATTGGGCACAGAGGGAGCTGAAAGAACAAGGCCAGTGTTTGTTTGTGAATTTGTGTAAGAGGATGCATGCACAGGTGAATGGGGATGCTAATTAAGGGTTGTTTCTTTGCCAATTTACAATACACTCTGAGCCTTCCAATCAGCTACTTACAACTTTTGCACTCCAATCAGACAGGCATTTCAGAGCAGTGGGGAGAAATGTTTGTAGCACTCTACAAGGCTTTACGATAATTAACACTACAAGGTTAAAGTAAGCAGAAATATCCTACTCCAAATTATTTGTGCATATTTAATTTAAAGAACAAACACAACAGTGAATGATTGTAGATCATCCAACCGTGCTAAGTGTGTCTATTTGTTTTGCATAATCAGTGTTTGCAGGAATGTTTCACTCAATAGTTAGGTAAACAAAGCTTCTTCAGCAGAAAAGACAGAATGTGAGTGTCTTCAGGTACTATTCATGTCATATAACATGGAATTCCAGGATATGCTGCTGTGCTACCAGCTGCAGCTAAATGATTACTGGCGTCATCTTCAAGATAAAGAGAGCTCGAGGGGAGAAGGAGGAGGGGAACACACAGAGGTTTATTCAACATATCAGCATTCAGGTAATCCGACTGGCAGTGGAATAAGAAGATTAGCAACACACACCGTTGAATGTGAACACAGGAGGAATATTGCTGAGATTTCTGTGCTGACTTTGAACTGACTGTGCACTGGAATCCAGATCAGGGATTTAACTTTGCTGGGTGGAATTGTGTCAGCCCGAGATAATTCTTCCTTGTTCACCTTGAGATTTTTCAGCGTGTCATTAAGGTGTATTTGAAACACGAGTATGAATAATATACTTGTGCTTCAGAAAAATGCCAGTTGCTGTGTTTTAAGTTTACTGGTGCTTGAAGGTGTTTATATCTATGCAGCCATAAAGTCAGGAATGTGATTAGTGGTAATGAAACTGGGGAGTTGGAACACCTTTAGTGGATCTTTAATTAGACAATACATGCAGATGGAGTATTCATACAACGATGACAGACAAAACAACATGAGGCAAACCTTAATTTGATAAGCAAGCTAGCAAAATTATCTTTGGACCTTTGAGGATTCATGCATGTTTAAGGCGTTACAAGGAACATGTTTTTCATTTAGATTAAGAGAGGAGTTGTACCACTTGCCAGATAACATGGTACAAAGATTTGCAGGTCATCATCTTTAAATCACTGTTATGATGTATGCATATTTAATGAAGACTTCAGGTACGTCTTGTTCTTTATTTGATAGTGAACATTCAGCCAGCATCCCATCGACCAGCCTGAAGGTATCATCATTCACTCGTTCTTCACAAAGCCTTTAAGATGGATGAGTGGAATGCCGGCCTAAATGGAATAGACCGGGTAAACAAACTGTGGGATATTTTCATTTAGGGACTGGAAGAAACCTGCCGCCCCAACTCAGATGTTCAATCTGACCATTGATTGACAGTTTTAGATTTAACCTGCTCCCTATCTGGGGATAAGATAATGTTTGATTAATGTTGACATGTTTCTAATATTGATTGAGTTATAACAGGTAACACAGATGCAGAATCAGTGGCCAAGGGGCTACTGAGAGAGAGGTAATTCCAGAATGAGAATGAGAAGGTGAACTGTGATAATGAAAACAATTTTGTAATATTTCAACAGGTATTAAAGTAACTGAGGTTTGAAATGTAGAAAGAACATATTACAGCTAAGTTAAAACATAGTAATGTAATGAGATAGAATTTAATTTAGACAACATCTTGTAACTAGCCTGGTAAAGAAGTAAAAGCCATAGACTGTTTAGATCATTATGGGGATGTACATTTAATTTAAAGTCATAATAGAAAGACATTTGAGGACAGTATGTTGGATTTCTGTATTCATTTTTCAGCTTGATAATATCCAAGCAGTGACAGGTAGAAGCAGTCTCGCCTGGAAATTATTCACTTTGTCAGTATCATGATTTTAGTTGTTTTTAATCCATAACATTAGTTTGTTCCATTACCAGAAACATTAGCAGTTCATATTATATTTAGATTTTAAATGGGATCTCAAGGATTTCATTTATAATAACACAGATGCTGGTCAGGAATTCAGAGCTATTGAGATATGTTATTTAGTTCACCTGAAGATGTTGGGGTTTATTTTGTTGACACAGGCCAAGTATTAGAATTCTGAAGCGGCCTACCAGCGGTGGGTCAAACACCTGAGGGCCAAGAAGCCCTGAGCGTAGACTTGAGGGGTGGGTATCAGATTTCTCCACACAGGTTGCTGACGCCAAAAGGGGGACCCGAGGAGCAGGAGGCCGACACAGCGGAGTTCGTCAGGCCTACGTGACTCAACCCCAGGTTCTCCGGCCTCTACAGAGTGACCCAGAGGACATCTCATGCCGTCCGCCGAGGAGCAAAGGGGGACATCTGGTACTACTGGAGCCAGTGTGCGGCGAGGAACACTCCGGCTAGGACCTTGGAGGACATCAGGATGGACCTGGCTATCGTCAACGCGGACATCCCTACAGCAGACGACTTGGAAGGAGGCGTCAGCGGGCTGGGGGACTTCTCGAGGCAGCAGAGGAGTCTACTTCTCTCTGATCAGATTCATCAGTTCCACCTTTGAAGGAAAGGCCGCATCTCCCCCTCCCTATCAGCTGCCCTTGTTGGCGTATTCCGCTGAGGGGGGGCCCTGATGATTCAACAACACGCAAGGATGCTGCCGTCTGGCACTCAGGCTCTCACTCTGATAGTTTCTTCATTGTCATTGGAGGTTGTTTTCTGTTCTCAAGGGTTTAATGAAGGGGGACAGACACCGTATTAAAGAAGGACAGTAGTTTTGTTTCAAATGTCTTATGTGTGTTGGTCTCGTTAATGCGAGACCAAAAAGGGGGAATTGAAGGATTATTTGAATTATTTGAAGGATTAAAGTAACGTGGTATGACAGGAAAGTTCAATCTGGTATATTCCTTTTAATGTCACCTTATATATATTCATGTGTGTTGAATTAGAAGGGACAAAGTATCTTTTCCCTCCCCCAATATATTGAGGTGAATTCCTTGTGTTTAGAGAGAGAGGTGAGAAGGGGACACCCTTATTTGGGAATAGGCCAAGGCTCTGGAATGCTTCCCTCGTAAAAAAAGGGTGTGCGTGACACAATCTTGTAGCAGATGTGTATGTGTTTTCATTGAAGTAAATATAAGAGCTACATGATTACTGGTCAACTATACCTCTGTTCTTATTCTTTCATGTGTGGGTACTAAATGGCTACAAACATTGTGGAGAAATTAGCTTAAACATCTTTTATTACTCTATATGAAATGGAAGCAGTTTTTATGACAGGGACGAGAGAGGTGGGGGAGGGACACATTCCGAAGAGGTTCAGCAGGTCAATTGTCAGGGGAATCGACTTGTTTTCAATAGAGGTGTGTGGTTAGTTACTTTGTGTTAATAATAGCAGTATGTGTAAAGGAAGCTGGAAATATACAATGTGAAACCTTTTATTTGAAGTAAAGATGTGAACAATAGCTCAAACAAATGGAGGGGCTATAGGACAAATGAGTGTGTTCTCCATAGGTAAGCCTGTGTGAAGTTTGACTATTTGAAAAGCATCTCTAATACTGCTTAAGAGCATAGGTAATGTGTTCCTCGTTGTTATTGATATGAAAGTAATTAACATGTATTACGTATATTTAGCCAACTATAACAACTATATCTTAAAACATACTTTTAACTTGTGTGTGGCAGTCAGGAGGCGGGAAGATGGACTCGGACAAAGGGCCATAAAGGAGATGTGTGTGTGCTGGCTACAAGCTGCTGTGTCGCACTGATTGGGTGCGACAGGCCATGTGTTGGTCTCTGCCAATAAGATGACCTCTGGGGGAAAGCACGTACACCTCCTCCTCCTGTGTTTTAGTATGAAAGACTGTGTTTTCCTTTGGTTCGCGCTCTTGTTTTTCACCGGCCGTTCCTGAGACCTGTCTCACACGTGGTAGAACCTGAGCCCGGAGTACTCTGCAGAGTGCTTCGTGATTTCTTTGTATTTGTATTTTGTATTGTTACCTTGTATCATTAAAGCCGGATTATTGTTTCACTTGCATTCTGGTGTTTCTTAATCCCTCCTTTTTAACGAATTTACCCAGTTTAGCAAACGACACGCGGAGACGAGGTTGGTTTTCAACATCCTCCAAATCTCCAACAAAACCTATCTGGTCCTTTTTACTAAGCAAAAGGAAGGAATATTCTACAGCTAACAAAGCCCTCTCTATTAGGAATGGACGGAGGCAGGCAAATTAAGACACATTCATTCCGAGCAGGTTTGATGTCTCGTAGACTATTACTCTACAGTCAACCTTCTTAAAGATTAAGCGCGGTGGAAATGGGCTTTTTCTTCTGAACACTATTATCCATTGTAGCAGGGCAACAACAGGGAGGCTGCAAGAGTGGATCTCATTACCGCTGATGCAGAAGAAACCTGGGCAACAAGAAGACATGCTCCCACAAAATTAGAGCACAATTAATCACTAATAATAACACTTTTCAGACCTTTAAAGTTTATACACACTCAGCACTCTTGCTGAGTGTGTATACACTTTAAAGGTCTGACGTAATATCGGAAATGTGAGCTGGCTTTACACCCATGGCCCTATCAGAAACGTTGCTTTCAGAAACAATGCAAAACGTGTTTTGGACGTAATATGGTCTTTGTTTACATTAGCAAGCATAGCTAACACTCTGAGCTAACGCTGTACTGGAGAGTGTATGTGTAAAAAAGTAGGAACTCACCTTGTGGTAAACCCGCAAGAGAAAAACCATTTGAGCTCCATACTGTTTCAGAAATAAACCTTGATGTGGTCTGGAACATGATATGGCATTTAATCACGGCAGCATTAAGCTGTATCTGAGCAGAGCAGCCACTCATCTCTCTGGAGCTCACAGTGTGCCTGCGTGCTCTAAAGGGGGCGGAGCCAGAAGCTACTGACCCAGAATCTGCAGTTCTCTAACAGGGCTGAAACAGAGGGATATGAGGGCTATCTAAAATGTATGATCTGTTTGGTATTTTGAGCAAAACACATCATAGACATGTTTTTTATATAATTGTATTAATGCTGTCAAAATTATCGCGTTAACGGCGGGAATTAATTTTTTGAATTAATTCCGTTAAATTATTTAACGCATTTAACGCATGCGCAGAATGGCCCGCCCCATACATCCCACCAGTGGCAGCGCCAGGGTATGGCTGGGGTAGGCTACAGCCATACCAAGAAATGGCTTAGCCTCACCATGAAAAATGATGTTAAAGTAATCAAAATACAGTCCGCCAACTCGCGCGGAGTAAATTGCACAGACAGCAGTTAGTAAGATTGATTTCAGTAGCCACTTGTCTGGAAATACCTAAGACTAGAAACGGTTTTGAAAACTTTTGTCACGTAGTGATCGTCTTCTCAATAGAACTTCTTTGATAATGTCTTCTGGTCAATCAGAATCAAGATAACGGCGTGGTGTTGTTGCAGGAAGTCCCGACGGAGAATACTTTTGCTGTGTAGTACAGGTGTGGCATATCAAGATGCTGATTAGACAACATGATTATTGCACAGGTGTGCCTTAGGCTGGCCACAATAAAAGGCCACTCTGAAACTTGCATTTTTGCTTTATTGGGGGGGTCCGAAAACCAGTCAGTATCTGGTGTGAGGGTTAGGATTAGGGTTAGGGTTAGGGTTAGGGTAATGTTGTGAATCGAGTGGCCTGTGTTCATCGTCCATAACATACGCCTGCCCATACCATAACCCCACCACCACCATGGGCCACTCGATTCACAACATTACCCTAACCCTAACCCTAATCCTAACCCTAACCCTAACCCTCACACCAGATACTGACTGGTTTTCGGAGTCCCCCAGACCCCCCCAATAAAGCAAAACTGCACGTTTCAGAGTGGCCTTTGATTGTGGCCAGCCTAAGGCACACCTGTGCAATAATCATGCTGTCTAATCAGCATCTTGATATGCCACACCTGTGAGGTGGGATGGATTATCTCGGCAAAGGAGAAGTGCTCACTATCACAGATGTTTTCAGATTTGTGAACAATATTTGAGAGAAACGGTTATTTTGTGTATATAGAAAATGTTTTAGATCTTTGAGTTCATCTCATGAAAAATGGGAGCAAAAACAAAAGTGTTGATTGAAACATTACGTGTTTCAATCAACACGTAATGAAATAAGACCCCACGGTTTGATGATTGATGGGTGTGTGGGCTGTCTTTCATTTTGACACACGTTATAATAAACATACATACATACATACTGTATATTAAATGGATATATCCGCCTTCTTTCATTTATCTTTCCATTCCCACAACAATATACATAAAGAAATGGCATATTTTGGACATAGTTCGAATGGTGATTAGTCATGATTAATTAATTTTTAAGCTGTGATTAATCTGATTAAAATTTGTAATCGTTTGACAGCCCTAATTTTTATATATCTGAGACCCTTAATATATGCATTTAAATAGCATAATAAGATACCTTTAATGTAAAAAACTCCACTGCTTGGGTCCAGTCTCTGAGCAAGTATAGCTATGAGCCAAGGCTTTCAAGCCAATTGACCTCGCATGGCCTTGGGAGGCAAAGCTTGTCAAGAGTCTTTATTTTGACTTACTATATGATTGAATCAACTGAAGTTCTCTACATTTTCAATCAAAGGCAATGTGTTTTATTTTTTTATTCCCTGGGGACATAGAGAGGGGGTCGAGTCATTCCACTGGATGAAAAGAGTATTTTCTAACGTTCCTCAAGGAGTGCAGCAAAGTCACTTTCTCAGTTTCATACCTCATACCTGAAATCTTCCCTGCATGTCCCAACCTTAATGACACTGATAAATCAGGGGAGTCACGCTTCCACCACCTAAATGCACACAGGGTCACAGGCTTTCTATTTATTCCTTTGGGTAAGAGCTTTATGGTCATTTTCACAGGTAAGGAGATAAGCTCACTGCAGCTATAATCAATCATTTGCATATTAAGAGTGCATGACATAACTGCTTGTATGTGGAAGATGTCCCATGTATGAACCCACAAATTAGTATTACCTAACAGTTAATCTCAGCTTTATGGAGTATGTTACTGTCTTTTATCTCATTGTTGTAGCCAAAACAGAGCTAAAATGACAGTGAACAAAATGATATGTCACCTTTTCTCCTGTATGTAAATTAACTGTTTGTTATACAACTCATTTAGCATACTACACAAAAGGTGATGATTTATAGTCTAGGTATTATTTAGTGCTACCCCAAAATGGACCCATGAATCAGTGCAGGTTAATGCTGAAAAATGGCATGCTACTGACATTTGCCATTTCAGTAGCTTATGTTTACCTATAAACACTAGTTTTTCTGGAGCTTTTCTTTTACCCTCCAGGGGAAGGTCCTGACAGACAACAACAAGGGCTTTTGACAGTACATTAACAAGGAACAGGACAGGAATGACAACACTGAAAGGAAGAGAAAAGAGGAAACTGTGGCCAGCATATCGCCTTAAGAGAGAGGAACCAGGCAGTACAAAGAGTGGAGGAAGAAGAGGAAGAATACCCTTCCTAAGTGTAACATCTGTAATGCTGCTGAAGATGACAGGGCAGTTACAATTCTAATTGACTGAACAATTATGACTTCAACTGGTTCTGTACAATACACTGAGACAGATTCACCTCACTGTGAACTCATCTCTCATTGGCTTGATTGTTTCCATTCTTGGCATGTATCTGCACTCCCCTCGCTTCACGTCGGTTGTTCTCAGATGTTGAGTTAATCTCAGTATCAGATTGGCTCAGTTTTCTGCAAATGGAATGGGCAAATTGAGTATGAATCTACAAACCTCCAAGCAATAGCCAGATATTTCTTTCTGACCACTTGCTCTAGACCAAATATTGGGTTTGGATTCCTCAGTTGCTTGCTAGGAGGGATTTATCTATCTGTAGTCTCAAAATATCCTCTATTATGTTTCAACTTTCTTATTGTATATTTTTTTAATTAACATACAGTGCATCTATCATCATTATGTCAAAACCCAATTCGGAGCTACTAGAGTCCACAAGGTTTTTGCTGCACCTGGAAGATTTTGAACAAAAACTTGGATCCATCTTTTCCTTCAATGTTCTCATTATCATTTTTGTAATTTGGGTCCAATAACAGAGGATTTAATGCTGTACAAACTGTAAAGCCACCTGAAACAAATGTGTAATTTGTGAAAGTCAATACAATTTGGTGCATTGAATCATTCTTCACAAACTATTTCAAAGCAGCATTAGCTCTTCCAAGTGTCCCTGCATGGCCCCTGTTGTCCCTCTCCCACTGGAGCCAGGTTGCTGTCAGATTTGATTGAGGATCTTATCCAGGCCAGCTGTAGCCCCTCTGCTCTCCCGGTCCCTCATGGGTTTGGTGGAGTTGCAGTGGCAATGCCCATCAGCACTAAACATCAGTCAGTTCATGCCCCAGATTCACACATCATCTGCACTTCAGAGGGCTGGCCGGATGATGGAAGACATCTGTGTGAGAGTATCTGTCAGTGGGAAAAACATTAACTAACCGAGGCAATTCAGATTTCATGAATATTATTTGTTTCAAAAAGACACAACACAAACAACTTATATTTTTATATTTTTTACATACAAAATTTGTATTCCACACACTTCTCCCAATTCCGTCCCACAGTTTAAATTGTTAAGCACGAACAGTTGTCTGAAAAAGGAAAGCACAACTGCTAGGGATTAATTCTGTCTTTACTCCTAAGATATTTAACCTTTTCGCCTGTTGACGTTTATAACCAACCCTGACTCGTTATCTCCTTTAAAGAATGTGTTGCTGCACTCATTCTCAGTTTTATGACCGGTCAACTCTTGGTCACAGAGCCTAAGAGAGATTCAGTAGCTCCAGATGTTGGGGATATCTCCAGTGTGCCCAGCTGTTGATTAACTCTCTGTAAACTAGTTAAAAGGTCTATGGAGAGAGAGGCTGGGCAGAATTGATGTGGCAACCCACCCGTGCAGTCACAACCTTTTGCTGATGTGCCTTGTGATATGAATTCTCCGGCCGATACTTGTAATAAACTACCAGTGTTTGACATCAAAGCTTCAACTCTCCTTGTGTCTCTCTGAGTCCTGACTCTCCATTGCTGTAGAAGTTTCCCTTACAACAACTTATTACAGTTGCTCACAAAATTACAAAATGTTTTTGAAAACACCTTCAAAGATTTGGAGGAAAACTTGGTCTCCTTTGAGGTAGAAAATGTTGTTAATTCTGACAAACTTTCGCAAGCTCTTCAGAGGGAATCAAAAACAGGCTGGGATTCATCAACTGGAACCAAAGGGACTGAAAGCCAATTAAATGGATGAAATTAATAAATAAAGAGAGAAAGAAGACTGTTTAGATATTGATCATGTCTGCTCAGTCCCTTTACTTTCATTTATGTTTAGAACTGATGCTTCCAGTGTTGATCAAAAAATATATTCTATGTTTCTCTCTTCTGCCGCTTTAGATTAAGAATATATCATCAGCAACAGCAACAAACACTGTTCATCTATAATTAAAATACTTCTTATCCATCCATACCAAGTGTGATATTTACCTGTGAGGTGTGATGTTTCCTGAAAGGGCCTGAGAGACAAAATGCTTCAGGCAACCTTGGGGCGGTGGAGCTGCCAGGCTGAAATGAGGCATTATTGTTGGACAGATACTGTGTGACAATATCTATGTGCCCCGGGCAAGATGCGCTTTTGAAGTTTATGGTTTATTAAAATACAGCACAAATCAAGAGAAGTATCTTTTTAGGCTTTTTTAAGTCATGCGTCGTGAGTGGAAGTATTGCCCTGCTCCGTAGATTGTCTATCATGGTGTTATTTTGTAACCTCTAGGCTCAACCGTTTCTGAGGTTGACTGAATTTATAATTGCCTTCTCTCACAGCTTTTTTTGCAGGAAATTCTGACAGTTACTTGGGAATGCAAGAATGCTGAATGAGCTCCAGGTGTCTAAATCTGAGTGTCTGTGGTGTAAGAAGTTGCATTAGTCATCATGATTTTGAGGATGTGATAGACGTCAAATGTTGCTATGGGTGTGTAAAAGTCAGCTTTTTAAATAGAGATGTATTTGTTTACTTGCCGTGAGAGTTCAGCAGCATTAGACACATCAATTGTACCTCTCAAAACACGGTGGTACAAATCAGTGCTTGATGTATACTGTAGCATTCAATTACATTTTAAAGCCTTTCTACAGAAACAAAGTCTCGTCTCAAACCCATTATCAACGAACTGATTGAGTCTGACAAGGAGATTCTTCATCTTTGACTGCACTTTCTTATAAGAATGTGTCCCCATCAGGGGCGGATCTAGACAAATATTCATGGGGTGGCAAGAGGGTGGCAGGAGAATTTGAGGGGTGGCATCCCCTGGCAGAAGTATATTCTGATTTAATCGCAGTCATATCAATCAATGTTAACTTGGAAAGCCACAATATTGATATTTTAACTCAATAACATTAGGTGAGATTATTGTGGCACATCAGTAAAGCCTTAAATATAAATATATAAGGTGGCACGCATAATTTAATGAATTTTAACTGAATGAGTTGGTTTTACTCTTAGACCAGCAGGGGTACCAAATATGCAGACTGCTGCAATAAATACATTAATGAACTGTCTCATCAATGTGTGTCTGTATGAATATGATAATATTAACAATCATATTATTCCTATCAGCTGTCAATCACTGTTATGGTTCACATCTTCAGTGTTATTATTAAATAAACTATATTTTTTGGAGGAGTTAATGATGAACGTTCCTCAAGATGCTTGCTCACCCTCCTTCAAATTTAAAAGACCAGTAATTACTATCATAATTCAAAAAAATCAAAGGAACAGTTCAGCGCCCCACAACTTCATTGCAAACAGTTACAACCTTGACTTTACATCAGAAAGAACAAACATTAAAGAAATGACTAAATGCCTCAGTTAGGGTTAAAAAAAACTGTGTATTCAGCTAAAACATACATCGCTGCAGTTATTATCCAGTGGAATGCCCGTACCTACTCGCCTAGTTAAATCAAAGTGCTTACTTTTTTTTGGCTAGGCAGTGAAGTTTTACACACCGTCTTATTTGACTTTCTCAGGACTTGAAACTGTTTTTTTGGGGGAAGACCCCCACAAAGAAGAAACATATATTTACACATGTAAGGTCATCATCTTAACAGTTTATTATTCTCATCGACTCATCCGTGAGCAGAGCATCAAGTTGGCATGCCTATAACAGCTGAATGTGGCGATTAGCATCTTGATCAGCAAAACGCCACACAAACTTTTTAAGATTTAAAGCTATGGTGCGTTTTGATTCAATGCTGAGTACAGTCAAACTTGACAGGCTCTTCTTTGTCATACTAGACCGCAAACAGTTGCGGCGCCAGAGTATTTGTGTTGGGTAATCTATGGTAGGGCTAACCCATACAGTGGTGGGGCTCAAGTCAGTATTTGCAATGTAATTACATACAGGCTCCCCTTGACAGTGAAACGCCACGCGTGAGGTTTATATTATTTCCCTGTCTCAATCCAAATTGAACTGTATGAAATAAAAAGGCACATTTGTCTTGTAGTAAATAAAAAGGGCGACCTGGAGCCAATCCTGCAATTTCCCCACAGGTGAAAGAGTTGAAAACCCAACTCCTGCAGGGGGGTCTGGGGGGATTCTCCCCCAGGAGATTTTTTGAAATACTAACATCAAATACACATTCTGGTGCTCTCTTAAGAAGAAAAATGAATAAATATATATTACTACACGACGTATTTAAAAAAATGAATGTCATTTTAGTTTTTTGTTACTTTGTTCTGAAAGCTGAACCTGCTGCTCCTCACAGAGAGGAGAGGGAAGAGGCTGTGTGAATTACTTTACATTGTGGATAAGGGTGGATAGCCCCTATTGTTCTGTGTGTCAAAATGAAAGAAAGCCCACACACCTATCAATCATCAAACCGTAGGGTCTTATAGTTGTACCGATGTAAATCGAGATGTACTACAGCAAAAGTATTCTCCGTCGGGACTTCCTGCAACAACACCACGCCGTTATCGTGATTCTGATTGGCCAGAAGACATTATCAAATATGTTCTATTAAGAAGACGATCACTAAGTGACAAAAGTTTTCAAAACCGTTTCTAGTCTTCGGTATTTCCAGACAAGTGGCTACTGAAATCAATCTTACTAACTGCTGTCTGTGCAATTTACTCCGCGCGAGTTGGCAGACTTTATTTTGCTTACTTTAACATTATTTTTCATGGTGGGGCTAAGCCATTTATTAGTATGGCTGTAGCCTACCCCAGCCATACCCTGACCGCAAATACCTCATTCCTTCTGTCTACTTGTATCCGAAATGCTTCTCGTTTTGCGCTGTCCTCCCGTTCAAATGAAATCGCCGCCAATCAGATTTCCAAGCTCGCGCCAGGGGGGGGAGGGGTTACAAGGCTCGCGTCTTGTGCTGCATTCACTTGCACCCGGACATTAGAGATTTTCTCTCATAAATGTCCGATGAGCCACAACTTTTCTTTCAAAACAAAGCTGCCAAATGGGGTGGCAGCTGGGGTGGCAAGGCATTTTTCTGAGGTGGCAGCTGCCACCCCGTGCCACCCCGTAGAACCGCCACTGGTCCCCATCAAGAAAGGCTAAGTGCAGTGTTTTAAATCACACCAAATGTTTGACAACCCTGCAATTCACTCCACATACTTTATGTGGCATGAAGAGTGGAGGAGGTGGACGGAAATTCAGAAGACTGCAGGCAACAGGAATTTTAAGAGGAAACAACTTTTATTTAAAGTTTTGTGCAAGCAAGGCAACAAAGAATTAAAAAAAACACAAGGGTCCAACAAAGACTGAACAGAAAAGGAAGGACCTACAATACAAACGTTTCTGATAAGGGGTTGAAGTGCAGTTGGAGAAGCTCAGGTAAGGGGAATGAGGTGATTCAAAAGGATAAAAGGCAAGGATTTGCTATAGGGCAGAAACACTCCGAACAGAAAACGATCTGATTGGCTAGGAAAACTAGGCTGTTTCAGAGAAGGACTGTAGATAGCAGACTTTTGGAAGCTGGGAAAAACTAACAATTGTGAAGTATAGGAGGTTTAGATGGGAAAGGGACAAAGGCAACACAGGAACTCAAATGGAAAATAACTGAAAAATAGAAAAAGACCACAACTCAGTTCAAGTCTCCAGGGTTAACAGTATTATAAGCAGGTGGTCACAGAGCCAGAATGTGACATAATGAGAAAGTGAAAAAGGAAACCTCTACATATTCAGGACCATTTATTTGACATTTTGGGAATTACACTTGATGACTTTCTTGCCGAGAGTAAGATGAGGTGATTGGTTGCCTTAAACGTAAAGCTACAGCCAGAAGATGTTTTTCCTAGCAACCTCACGGTGCTATGAAAACGCTAGCTTAATGTTTCCCCCTTGCTCCGGCAGTCTTTATGCTAAGCTAAGCTAAGTTAACCGGCAAGTGTTTGCTAAATATAAACTACAGCCAGGAGATATTTGGCTCAGTTTTGCAAGAAAAGACATGGAGTGTATATTTAGAAATAATATACATTATAAATATAAATTACCTTGGGCTTTTTCAAATGTTAGTGGACATTTGCTTTAGGTTTTTACAACGTTTGGCCAACGTTAGCGCTCTGTGTTGGCAGATCTCACTAGTGTTGGTGTGCACTATCAACACAATCAAGACGGCACCACATTAAACAAAAGCCAATTTTTTTAATCTGCAGTTACCACTTTTCTTTGTTGTTTTTTTTAGAAAATGTACATTTTGTAGTTATATATGTAGAAACATAGAAATACGTATGGTGATAGCATCCATCAAATTCAGTAAACTGTGATTAGGGTTTTAATGCAGGGGAAATATATTCACAAGAAATTCTAAAAGTACCTTGTTTTACTGGAGACAGGTTTGGATTGCAAGCTCAATATGATAGTGGAAGACAGGCAGGATGTTTTAAAACAGAGATATAGCCTGGCACAGGTTTGTAATCCACGTTGAGCGATTGTACCTGTTGAATTATTGATGTTTCTCCGCTTTTAAGAGGCAGGTGGTGCTACTCATGACAAACTAGTCATCCTTCACAGATATGATTTCTCATTCCTTTTAGGCCTCTGCTATCCACTGGCAGACTGTTAGGTGGACGAAAAGACACACACATACAGCCAAATATATGCATCCTGCATGAGCATGCACAGACATGAATGCTTTAATCCCAATAGTCAGTGTGTCTGTTAATCGGTTGACAGGTAATCCTGTGGTGTCTAATATTCCTTGAGTCATTCACTTGGAACAGACGGTGTTTACAAGCTTTTGGCATAAAGCTTATTACAGACAGACACCTGCATGTTTTGGGGGATTTGTTCTTTTACTTAGCACTGTGATTATCATAGATAACTAAATAAAAACCTCAGGTGGTTTGAAAATAATCATTTGATTTCTGACAATTACTAATACACCATAGGACTGTGGATTTGGTCCTTCATCACTTACTTGGAATCACAAATAAAGGGAGCTTAATACAGCAGGAGCAAGTAGAATTTACACAGAAACATATTACAGCTTTCCATGAAAAAATTGAATGTGGGTAGGATTGCTAATAAGAAAGACTTTAAATAATCTTCTGGTAATTTTTTTTGATTACTCAATTAGTGTGTGGTCTATAAGATGTCAAACATGTTTGAATAATGTCCATCACAGTTACTAAAAGTTCAAAGTCACATTTTGTCAGTCCCAAAAGACATTCAATTTAAAAAAAGAAAGTGAGAAATCTCCATGTTTTAGAATGCTGAGAAACACTGTCTGCCATTTTTGTATGAAAAACTAAATAGATCGACTTATTGTTGCGGCTCTTAATGTGAGTATATTGTTTAAGACCGACTTAATAAAAAGAGGCCTTTAAAGAGGCTTTCTATTTTGCTTTCAGGGTTTTCCCTTTCCTGTGGTGTGTTATTTAGGTTTTTGTACATGAAAGTAGTCTGGAAAGGTAAAACCCAAAAGTTTGCTCCAGAGGGAGTTTATCTCCCACATACTCCCCCTTACTGCCTGAAACGCCTCGATTGAACTCCTTTGTTTTCTTCTGTAACATAGTGACATCAGTAGGTAACACTTGTGCTTCTACTTGGCTAGCGCTCCAACACATTGTATGTGATGGCTAAGAGGCGGGACATCTCAAAGCAGTCGACCAATCACAACAGAGCAGGTCAGCTAACCAATCAGAGCAGACTGGGCTCTGGTTTCAGACAGAGGGTGAAAAGAGGTGCTGCAGCACAGACAGTATGAGAACAATAAAGAGCTTTTTGAACATTAAAGCATGGAGACATGTCACAGTAGCGGCACACAAGGCAGATATGATCCTGAAAATGAGCATAACAGGTCCTCTTTTACACCAACCCCAAAATGCATTAACTTGTGGATCATATACAAAATAAAATTCTATCATTTTGAGCTGATATTGGAAAGGTTATCTTCGTTCCATTTTCCCTAGGGTACATGTAGCAAATATGGATGACTGCAGGTGTTTTCCCATCTGGTGTATAAAAACTTTAAAAGCAAAAGAGATACATCTGAAATCCAAATCTGCTAGGTGTTGGCAATTGGATTCTCAGATTCTACTTTAGCATTAACAATCAGGTATACCAGCCTGCTTCATGTTGGTCCACAGCACTTGGTCATCATGAAATATGTATTTATTCCACACCGGGCTTCATTCCTTCTCACTCAAGCTCTTTTTATTCTCTGATGCACACAGATCTAAAAAAACACGTTGGAGGTCTTAAAATACCTGTCACATTTCATCATTGTCAAAATCTACTATAAAGTTTTGTGTTTACAGTAAAAGCCCACGACATAGACACACTACATAAACAGAGAGTCATAAATAGGGGTCATCAGTCCCAGTTTCCGATGGAGAGGCTGATGGAGCTGAGATACATTAAACCCCTTCTCCACTCCGGGGCACCTTCATCCCTCAGGTATGCAGATAGCAGATAAATCCATATTTCAGTGGAATACATTAAACTTTTACCCTCAACTTAGATTGACCAAAAAGAGCCGATTTTTCATGTTCTTTCATGTTTTTCATGTCCATAAAATGACTCATATGACTTAGTGATACATTCTGAAAATAAGGTAACTGATGTCAATCACTCAGTATCAGCCTGCAATGTTGCCAACCATGTATCAAAAGCAGATAGACATTACCTCCTATCATTTTCTCCCCCTAGACTCATGATTTATAATTTTGTGCTGTCAGATTGGCAGATACGGCATTCTGAAATGCAGCACCTTAGTTATAAATGTTGGCAGTAACTGCAAACTGCAGATCATTTCCCCAGCAAAATGTTGTTTTACATTCTATTTGAAGAACTGGAAAAACTATATAACTCAACAATACAATAATGTTTGTGCAGAAAAGACTGCTGAAATATGTGTATTGTGGATGTTATTTCAGTTTTTACCACTGAAGATTCAAGTTATTTTTTATCATATGCATAACAAATACAGAAAACAGTCATTGGCGAGGAGTTATTAGACCTCTCCCCAACAATGCTAATTAAATATGTATAAATACAAATACAGTTAAGCAAGTACGAGCAAAATGAGAAACTAGATTTTTGTAAGTTCAAATATAAACATAAATGAAATATAATATAAAGGTCATTTCTGGTAGACAATATTGCAAATAAACAAAATATCATGCAATGTAGTGAATACATTATCAACAGGTAAACAGATGAATGCCCACTGTTGTACTCAACCACTGGTTCAAAAGACATCAGCGTTCCAACACATTGTACGTGATAGACTAAGGGGCGGGAAATCTCAAAGTGGTTAACCAATCATTACAGAGTCGGCAAGCTAACCAATCATAGCAGACTTGGCTCTGGTTTCAGACAAAGTGTGAAAAGAGTTGCTGCAGCACAGGCAGTATGAGAAAAAAATAAATAGCTTTTTCAACATTAAAGCAAGGAGACATATCACAGTGGAGGCACAAAATACAAATATGAAAAAACAAAAAAAACAAAGCCATTAACAGTTTTCAGCTTTCTAAAAACCTCTAAGAACCACTTTACTGTGAGGATTACAGTATGTGCAGCCAGCTGAAGCAGCCACAGCAGTGCTTTCTCTCCTCAGAGTCCCAGCAGGCTCTGCAACTCTCTTTCCGCTTCTTAAAATGACTCACATCTAGGTCAGTAACTTTTAACATAATGCAATTTACCCTTAGCTGGTGTGCTTGGTGCTGAGCAGATCATATAGTAATCCTTTTGCTTAAAGTTCAGCTGTGTGAGAGAACTTGGTGACGCCAAAATTGGCTCACAGCAGTATTGCATCCCAGTGTAAACACAGAGATTTTCTGTATTGATTTTCACTATCTTTAATAATCAACTCCTCTTCTGGAGAAGAACACTGACATTTTTGTAGAGGGAGCTTCCTGTCTATTGTTGGAGCGGTCTTATAGATAAATAAATAGCAGCAACGTAAGATTAGTAATTTTTCCATTATATCCGTGTTGATCAAGCACATTGAATCACTTATAAGAAGACGAAAAAGTCCTAAATGGCAACTGTTTTGTTAACCTTGTTAAAGCTTGGAAATTGTACCCTTTGGAAAGTGCCACAAATTGAAATTCAGCTGTGCTAACAATGCAGACCTGGATGTTCTCTTGGGCTCTTTTCGCATCTCTGCCATCAACAACGCAGATGAGACAGCGACAGGAAAGAAGAGGATATAACAAAGTCATCCAGACTGAGCCTCAGCCTGCCGAGTCAACAGGATTATCAGCTCTGTAAGAATGACATTTCTGAGCAATGATTTCAAACATGGCACATCTTATTTTACAGTAAAACATAATATACCCCTCATAGCGGAGTTATTCATTTGATATGAATAGCTACAGTATTTGACCCACACACATATCTGCCTTCTTTATGAAGCAAACGTGTGGGAGTCAGGTTAACAACAGAAAGCAGTGGGAAGTCAAGAGACATGGAGCACGCAACATAATCAGAACAATATAAGTGTGCTTCTTATAATAATTTAAGCAGATTAGGCAACATGTCAAAGGGGAAGCCAGAGAGGCAAGGATTGTTATACAAGCTTTATTTTAGGTCTTGTTATGAACTGAGACACAGGACCCAAAAGCAGGACTCGGAGACAATTGTCCAAAAATAGAAAGTAGTTAAATAACAAAAACTAAGTCGTACTTCAAAACAAAACTCACTTGACAAAAGGTATATTTCTCAAAGTAAAGTTTCAGGAGTCAAAAGACCCAGGTTTCTCTCGACATGAAACATAACAAACTGACAAGGGAACAAAGAAACACAGGGGCTATTTATAGGTGAGGAGGATGGGCAAAGGTGAAAACTATCAGGGCAGGGCCAAGCAATCTCAAGGGCGGGAAACACACAAAGGCAGGAAATGTGGAATCTGGAATGAGTGAGAAGGATTACTTTCAAAATAAAAACAGGAAGTGACAAGATCCAAACACAAGACTAGAGTAAAAAACATAACTTAACCTAACATAACTGTCGAGTCACAACAGGTCTTTACTTTATATTGTAAACATAAATCATGACCTCTTACAAGAATGCAAAACATGTCCTTATAGAATATAGACGTATACCCTTATAGATAATTGTTGTAAAGAATCAGCATTTTCAGTGTTCTAATGCCCATGACCTTTTTTTAATGCATATGCAGGGGTTATTTCTCAGATGGTGTATCATCCAATCAAAACATCAAGTTTACATTAGAGAAATACTTTACCCCAAAATCACCATTTATGTTTCAATACTCATCCCGTGCCGAGTAACCTAAAGTTGAAGAAACCTTTGTTTTTCTAACATGCCACAGTAAAAGAAAAACCCAAAAAGGAGAAAACCCGCAGTTAACAACAAAACCATATTTCAAATATCTGTTTACATCTTGTGTAGTGTAATCCAAGTCTCATTTATCCACTTGCGTGCTCACTACTTCCTAAACATGCATTTTCAAGTAAATCTTGTATCTCAAACATTTCCACATAAACATGCGCAAAGCGTTACTTATTACATACTCGCATGGAAGTTTTTGCTGCTGTATTATGTGGCCCATATTAAGTTCAATTTATCAAGATCTTCTTTTTCTGTTTCTGTATTTTCAGGTTATCTTCAAGAATTCAGGTAAAACGGGGTGATACTGTATTCAAAAACTATCTTTATAGGAATGATGCAAGGAGGGGAATGTTTTTTGAGGGGGAGCATTCTGTCAAAGAATACATCTATAGATAGACGAGCATGACAGGAGATTTCCTTTCCAGTTTTGCATTATGTGGGTTTAAGTTTACTGTGCAGCAGAAGCAAGAAAATAAAACTACAGTTCAAAAGGTTTCTCAAATCTTTTCTCATAATTAAACAACAGGGTTCCTTTTTATACAAAACTCCATTCTTATATTCAAGTATGTTTGCTACATTTTGCATATATGTTGTATTTCTGAATGGACAAACACCTTCTCTCTCTGGGTGCAGACAGTGCTTAGCATTTAAACGAGGAGAGCAAGCCTGACACTCACTATGCAGACACATCCCCAGACCCTTCCTCAAGGGTTTATACTGAATCTTGCACTTTGACAGAATTGTGTTTTTTGTATTAATGAGGAAGACATGACAGAAAACACTGAGTTCTGCAATATAGCACAGTACCCCGAGGAATTTACAGGAGCATGAAAGGTACTTCCACAGCTGTCTGTTCATTGCTATTGATCTATTATGAATGTTAGCTTCTACTCTGGCTGTGATTCATTCTGAGGTGCAGGACTATTGTGCATAAAAACTCATATATACCGTTTTTTATAGAACAATCGTTTTTTTCATAGACCTGTAGAACTTTCTAAGGCAAAACTGCATCTACACCATGTTTCAAGAAATGATCTATTTTTTTTATAGGAGACCCATTAACAAATAAGACAAAGTCATAAATCCAAGAACACAAAAAACAATCTTTGCCCAAAACGACTATTCAGAAAGAATCACTTTTGTGCATTGCATAATCAAATTATGTAAATGACATATCCTCTTTACAAGACATTTTTAATTTATGTCAAAAAAATATAACTCCTGGAGTGCCCCAAAAAGTTTTTCCTATATCAGTTACAACTCCACAGAAGAAACTTCTTACAGATGAATCTCACATTCCTTGGCTGATCCATGAATTATGAGCCATAGTGATGACTTCTTTATTTGCCACATATTCAGGTTCCAAATCCATTCATTATTCAGAAATGTAAAAAAAAAATCTAAAGCTTTTGTTATAAGGAAACACTAGTGGCTACATCGTCGCTTGTAAGAAAATAATTTCCTCTGTCTCTAAATTATTAGAGGGTTGACCTTTGGCAAACCCAAAAACACACAAGTTAACTGACCGGCTGTGTTGTGATTGGTCAATCACGTAGAGATGTCCCACCTTTAGGCTATCACGTACAATGTGTTGGAGCGCTACCTATGAGCGCTACCAAATAGAAGCACAAGTTTTACAAAGTGATGTAATTATGTTATATATGTAAACAAAGGAGTCCTATGGAGTGTACGTTCACAAACACCTGTACAACTCACTACTGGAAAGGGAAAATGCCAAAAAGCATAATAATCAGGTTATTAGTGATTTAAAGCACTATTTGTGAAGAAAGTTGAAAAAGGCCTAATTTACATATTCACTACCATCTATACAATAGACTCTAATGAGTTTACTCCAGCAGTCAGTGTCACTTTCAGAAACTCGCGTCTTGTGATTCCCACTACTTTATGAAAGTGCAATATACATGATGGAGTGCCAGTTTATCTCCACAAAACATTTACCATCAAAAGGTTCAAGCACAGACAAACAACTCTAAAAAAAGGTATTTGCCAAATAAACATTTGTTCAAAGATGTAATGCTGTGTACACTCTGTCTTTAGTAATAACTGTGTACCCATTTTCTAATGCTGTGAACTAATGTGACCAAAGATTGATGAAATCACAATTTAAATACCCCTTTGAAAACACTGAATGTGAGATGGATTAATATGTTCAGCATCTTGAAGGGTATTGCAATGTTAAGTGATATTAGATGCCAGTTGACTGTTGATGCATTAGATCCAGGTTGATTTGACTGCCGCTCATTTCGAGGTGGGCAGCTGGCCTTGACAGGTAAACAATGTGGATGTTCGGATGACACATGGCTTTCATTAGGAATTGTAATCCTTCACACCCTGAAAGGCAACCATCTCCTCTATTTACGAGCTATTTTAGTTTCAAGTATTAGTCAGGATATTTAGGTTGCACAAGGCGCTCCCAGCAGGGCAGCTTTCTCTACTTGTTACAGAAGTGTCTGCTGCAGCAGCAGCCTGGGTCTGATTGAATAGATGGTTACATCACACATGATGACACAGTTTATATCAGCCGCAGAGGGCAGATGTCCGAGGGTATCAATGTATTGATTTGTAATGTCTTTGTCTTGCTGTTCAGCAGGAATGATTTTCATGAGCAGCATGAATAAAGGGTTAATAGCATGCATCGAAACATTCAGGAATTCAATTTTCAGCCCCTCAAGATAACTGAATTACTTAATTCATTCATATACAGTTTTCACACAGATGGCATTGCAAGCATGGTCAATTTGGTGGTGCAGAAACAAATCTAAATACTACTACTTCCAGTTCCCTCGTCTCAAACTCGTTTTTGTAGGTGAATGTCTAAAACTTCTATGTGTTAGCCTATTAAAACAGCGGGTTCTAACAACTAAGTGACTAAATTAGACTATGGTCATCACACCGACATGTTAATATGTGGAGAATATTCTGCTGACCAAACTGTGTTTAAGTAACATAAATGTGTGTTTGCCACAGACCTTATTTTCAGCAGTTTACAAAAATCCTACGGAAACGCCTTTGCGATGCTAACTTCCAACCCAGTCTCATGGCATTTCGTGTTATAGTTACGAAATTTAATCTATTGATTCGTGTTCACCAACACGATTATCCCCTTTTTTTCGTGTCACACAGAACGATTTTAAAAGCAATGTATTTCTACTGGTAATGTGTTTCGTGCCTGCAGCACATCTTTTTCTCCGGTCGGGTCGTGGAAGACCGGAAGCTGTGTGGTTCATAAAAACATGTTCTTACTCAATATCAAGCCACAATTACTGCTTTTATTTTAAATCGTATAATTTCGGACTTTTGTTACCGTCTGTGAGGAAAATAAATGGGGCTGAGAGCCTCAGGATACTGAAATCTGTATTTTTTAAATCTTTTTTTCCTTCTAATTTGTTATTCCTTTGAAAATAACACACTGTTATTTACTCACCAATAACACACAATTATCCTTGTTTTTATTTATTGGTTTGATTCCATAATCTCGTGATTTTTTGGCCTCCATCAGGAACTGAATTTCAAAATAAAAATAACCGGAAACAGACGTAGGCCTCTAGGAGTTTAGGATGGCCGAAGACACTACACTACCCATAATCCCCAGCTATCATTTAGGACTACAGTCCCCGTGATTAATCTTCAAGCTCTGGGATTGGATGTTGGAGTGGCAGTGCGCCAAGGTTACGCCGAGCGTCAAACAGCTGTTTGAAATGGAACGAAACCACGCCAGACTATCCTAAACTGGAATCGAACGCCCCCCCAGAACTACACATGCTGGCTATTGTGTTTCGCAAAATGTTCTATGGGACGTCTCTACTGAACGTTTTAGTTTTTCCCACAATTAGAAGTTGCCAGTATTAAACACATTGGTGTTATCAAATGTAAAAAATATAATTAATAAATAAGTGAAAATCGCTTGTGTCCATAATGCGCAGCATTTATATATACCCACATGACATCTCATTTTTACTTTGCAATTCTGCTCCACTACAATTCAGAGGTTAACCTGGTATTTTTTCTCCACTACACTTATTTGAGTTACTTTGCAGATTCTGATTAATGATGTGAAATATAAACAACCCTTAAATCAGACTTTAGTTACACCTGAGTAAAATTCAGGTAAGGTGATTGTCAAATGCCAACAATCAGGAGAGATATTTGATAGTTGGTGCTTGAGAAGACTAAACATTTATCTGCAATTGACATGAATGGAAACAAGTAATAAAGTATATTCATTACTCGTTATTCTCTACTAATAGTTAATTAAAGACTGTATATTATGGCTATTTTGCACATCCCTTTCAAGATTTTCAAAGGTTTATTGACATACACAACTATGGTGTATGCAATGAATGAAAATCTTGGGTCACAGGTTCCTCAACAGCGCATTACAAGACATCAATGTGTGTATACCTCCACCATTAAACTGTCATATTCTGCACATTTCTTATACTATCTACATACATAAGAGTATAATTCATATGTATGATTTCAGTTCAAATAAGTGCTTCAACATAGTTAACATTGCAGGAAAGCAATATATTAGACGTTAAGTAGGCCTACTTTGTCAGGCTTAATATTTATCTGTAGATAGATACCCCCAAAGCTTTTTTCTTATCTGAAAGAAGACCTTAACCTAAAGTATTATTTAATGTGCTAATAAAGGTTAATTAGTTTGTCTGTTTTGCATATCCTCATATTAATATCTTTGTACATCCTGCACTAAACTGTTTTATTGTAGAGATCACTTATAGTATCTTCTTGATTTTTATATTCTATATTTCTATCACAGACCTTCTACTTTCCCCCTATGAAAGTATGTACTCTTAATATTTTTTTAATCAAATATAACACATAAAAACAATAATTCAATAACGTGCTTTAACCACTAGGCGGTGAACACAAGGTACACACAGCCATAATAACTTTGTATTATTAGTGTAGGACACTTATGTATGTACAACATCTGAAGATGTGTAGTTTTATTCATGCTTTGACATTATTTTACAGCATATTGCTATACTATTTCAGACTCAGTATTTACATTCTTATATTCAAATAAAATCAGTAATATCTTTAAAAACGACAATTCCTTTTATATCAGCTGTGAACCGTTATGGTGTAAATATAACCTATCTATGAATTAGATCAAATGTAAAAGTCAGCCGAATTAGTGTTGATACTGCAAGGAGACGTGTTGTGTGAAGAGAAATTTAAAATGTTGTTTAATTGTTGATATATTTATGATCCATGTCAAGTATTCAGTTTCGGCGGCATTTCTTCCAGTTTTTTCTTCTCATCGGGGCTCTATAAATAAAGAACTACGGCAGATCTGTAATATGTAATGCAGCCGAACCGTGTATTACAATGCTGTTATGTGATGACTTTCAAAGAGAAAAGCAAGAACACTCGGAATTAAGTATTATTTTATTCTTTTAAAATGTTTTTCCGATTTCATATCATATAAACACCAAATCCCAGCATGCATTGCGGCTAAAACATCCAATCAGCGAGCTTAAACCATAGCTGAGGATCTTGGGTAATTGCTTGAAATGCCTACGTCTGTTTCTGGGATATTTTTATTTTGAAATTCAGTTCCTGACGGAAGCCAAAAAAGCCCGAGATTATGGAATTAAACCAATAAATAAAAGCAAGGATAATTGTGTGTTATTGGTGAGTAAATAACAGTGTGTTATTTTAAAAAGAATAACAAATTAGAAGGAAAAAAAGATTTAAAAAATACAGATTTCAGTATCCTGAGGCTCTGAGCCCCATTTATTTTCCTCACAGACGGCAACAAAAGTGAGAAATTATACGATTTAAAATAAAAGCAATACTTTTGGCTTGATATTAAGTAAGAAGCAAGAACATTTTTTATGAACCACACAGCTAAGACGTGCTGCAGGCACAAAACACATTACCAGTAGAAATACATTGCTTTTAAAATGGTTCTGTGTGACACGAAAAAAAGGGGATAATCGTGTTGGTGAACACGAATCAATAGATTACATTTCGTGACTATAACACGAAATGCGACTGGGTTGTAACTTCAGGGTCGGCCTACAAAAATACATCATCACTGCACCACTCAAGTTCACAACACAAGTTCACTTGATTAGTTATTCATTACAAAAGATTATTGACACTGATCATTCTAACTAACAAGACTTAAAGAGCAACTTCCAGGTTGCACATCAAAAAAGCCTCCCCACGTCACCTCCCGCGTGTGACGTAACAAAGGGGAAACAAGGGGGAGAGCGGCCGGTGTAACGTATTAATAAACATGGATCCCAATGCTAGTTTCGACCTATGGTTTCGACACAGAAGACACAGAAGAAGTTGAACATGTATATTCAAATGCATATGACGGACCACAACCTTATAATTATGAGCCTGCTAGGCGTCCAAGAGACCAGGAGCAGCCAAGGATTAGAAGAAATAATGGCCATCGGAGAGAAATTGAGCTGTGGTGTGAGGAGAACCAGTGGAGAACTGGGCAGCTATCTTGGTGAGTGATCGGCGTTAGCTACAGAATGTTAGCTAAAGTCACATCACAACATTGTAAAGTTAGCGATCATATATCAGGCTATAACTAAAGTAGCATTGATAATATAGTAAAGTTACTGGCAGGACTGTTGATACTGATCCATAACAGAAATAAATGCGTAAGTATCAGCCGTATCTCGCGTTACCTAATGCAAATCCACACTACGTCTGTACCGGAGGGGAGAGAGAGAGCAGGGAAGGGGAGGGGGGGGGGGGAGAGAGATGTAATACGGTTTCCTGATAAACGTTTGTCCTGACAGGCTGGTATTTGTGCGACCTGCACAAACACAGCACCATGATTACAAATGGTGAAATACAATGTAAAACTACTGAAAAATTCCAGCTCACTAAAACACAACCGCTCAACACAACTGCCTTTCAGAGAGCTGAGATGTGTCCCCTTTGTGATGTAATATTACGCGTTTGACCTATGACCTTAAAACCGTTTTTAAGTGCAGAGCTCAAAATTGCTCCTTTCCCTCTGAATTCCTGCCCTTATGTCTCGTAAAACATATCAAATCCTGCATTCACTTTTTTAATTGTAATTTTCAAGCAAGTTTAAGCATAAATGTAGAAAAAAAAAACCCCTGCAAGTTGCTCTTTAAGAGTTGTTGGGTTCTTGTCTATCATTACTTATTTATCAAGTCAATTCAATCTCTTTACATTTAGTTCTTTAAAATACATTAGTAAATACCTTGTGAAGTATGCACAATATAACTAATCCTCTCTAGGATATGAAATCCATCCATATTTAACCAGATACTATTTCTTTATTTATTTTTAGTTCATGATGACAATGGTATAACAACCACACGTTTTACCCATAGCTAGTCACTATGTGAAGATTATCATGTGTGACATAATAATCAGATGTCTTGTTTGCCAAACAAGGATATTAAACTTTAATCTTTTCAGTATTCCAGACCATCATTAAATAATCAGCCTCCTTTCCTAAACGCTAAGCATATCGTTCTACACCACCTTCTGATAAACTCTTGCACAGTTATGCTTTAAAATCATTGCATGATTTCTTCAGAGTCTGAACAGACTGAGACCAGCCTGTCTCAAGATTTTGTCATATTGAGAACAGTCAGTGATTCATTGTCCACTTCAGCTGTAGTCAGTGGCAGGGTCCCCAAAAAGCTAGAACCGGCCCTGGTCAGTGGGCTTCAAGGAAACTCTTTCTGGCATTGGGATGAGGGAAGGAATCACTTGGCAGAAACACGTTGTCCTCTGTACAGCAGAAATCCTCCCAAAACCGCAGTACCTCTTCACACCACTGTTGCCTTGACAACGAGGCACAAGCAAACTTTCCATACCTCCTCAGAGATGCATGCTTTGCACAGTTCTTCTGCTTCTGTAATGAGCAACTTTTCACCAACACACTGATTCAGAGTACAACCCAAAGGTGGCACGCAACTATCCAATGTTGCTGTAATCACAGCAAATCAGCTACTGAGAAAAACTCAATTTAAATCTCTCCCCCAGCGGGTGACAGAATAAAACAGCTGAGTGTCTATATGGTCAGGAATGCTGAAACATGTGAATGTTAAACCCATTAATGGTAACAGTCTTCCTATTCTTCATTACTTCAGTTCTAAGTTAATAGGCAAAACAAAGACACCCTTCTTAACCACTATAGATTCATCTTTTATTTACTTGCTTATTCTATTCTTTTTCAAATTATTTATTACAGTTCTGTGTTACAAGCAGGATTAGGTTGTAACGGAATTCAAAACTAACTGCATTCAACGCTATACAGTATTTGAAAAACAAGTAATCTGATTACAGTCAATGAACATATTTTTTGGAACACTTAAGAAATTATTGATGGAAAAGTTTCCTCACAAAATGTAATCTTCATTACTAAAGCTAAAACCTAAAGAAATCATCACGGAACAGTTTTCTGTCCTTACTACTTAATTGTTAACCAGTGCGTATATCTATTAAATATATTCTTTATTTTATGTTACTCATAAAACAATATGACATTTGCCAGAATATTAGTTAACTTTATATAACATTTACTCTCTCTACACTTCTCAAACCATCTTATTTCTCCTGTCTCTCTCCTTTCCCTCACTGCGCCCTGCAGCTGCCGGCTCCTGTCCACAAGTTTCTCATAAATCACCCCTTTGTGTAGCCGTGTGGGATGGCTGGAGCAAAACCTCGTGCAGGACCTCTGTCATGCTTAAACATTAACAGATTCCCTCTGACAAACTTACAAAATCCTTCTTTTTACTTTCCGCTCCTTCTTCATAAACATAAAAACACAATTCTCGTGGATCGTTTACGTTTTCAGTTTCCTATCTACTTTAAACAACCATCAACTGAGAGTAACTGTATATGATAAATACAACTCCTAAATAACATTACTATATCTATTTCTTCCAGTGAGTTTGTTATTTAATGTTTAACAAATTCTCCTCTTTCCATATCTTTATACTAGGTGGAAAAATCCACCTATTATATTTAATTTGAATAAAGCCTTAACTTTAATGTACTTCATATACTCAGTAAGCCTCTTTTTACTTTCCCCTAAGGTTACTGTATGTAATATATATATTTTTTTACAATCCTTAGTTAATGAAAAATACCATGAAATTCACAATGCAATGCAACGGTATCAATCAGTTCTCAAAGACTATGTTTAAATAGCACCAAATCATTGTTTCTTATTTATTTCAATATATCTACCACTTCAAATCACACATTGATCTGTTCATTTTCTATGTTTTTCACTCCAACTTCAGATCACTAGAGAAAAAGGGCACACAGACACGCTGCTGCTCTGATACAACAAAGCGGCTCTTCTTCTACCGAACAGACAAATACTGACACACCCCGCTGGACCTCTCATCCTTTTCAGGAGAAGGGGGCTTCTTTCAACAATTAACACATCTGCTATCATTTTATTCAATTTTTCTGCTTGAACCCACTGTTCTCGTAAGCTCTTAACTCACGCTCCTCTCGTTCAAATTCTCCTTTCATTATGACTTCGTATCTATTCATCTGACTAACGCTGTTTCATGTTCAATAATATATTCTAGTGGTGCACGATAATTATCGGCCCGATATTAGGAATTATGACGTCATCCCGATAAACATGATAAAAGTATTAATAGCCCCGATAATATACAATATATTTTTTGCATTAAAAAAAAGAAAAAAATACTGCGGTGTGGGTGGATTGGGATGAGGGACGCTTGTTTTTCACTCGGCTCCTCCCGTTTTGCCAGTACTGTGGTATTAGTGGTTTAGGAAGAGGGGAGTTTTTCACAGATCCAGCGGTCCGTAACTCATGCCTGGCTGTGACGTAAATGGTGTGTGGCCGTGAAGCCAGGACAGTAAACAAACATGTTGTCGGTAGTATGGGACTATTTCAAAGTTTCAGAGTTAGATAGTTTGCTTGCTATTTGTATTAACAAATGCAATGCAGAAGTTCCACGAGGAGGGAAAAAGGCAACAGGTACATTTAATATATATACAGGACTGTCTCAGAAAATTTGAATATTGTGATAAAGTTCTTTATTTTCTGTAATGCAATTAAAAAAACAAAAATGTCATACATTCTGGATTCATTACAAATCAACTGAAATATTGCAAGCCTTTTATTATTTTAATATTGCTGATTATGGCATACAGCTTAAGAAAACTCAAATATCCTATCTCTAAATATTAGAATATCATGAAAAAGTATACTAGTAGGGTGTTCAACGAATCACTTGAATCGTCTAATTAACTCGAAACACCTGCAAGGGTTTCCTGAGCCTTGAAAAACACTCAGCTTGGTTCAGTAAACTAAATCACAAGTATGGGGAAGACTGCTGATCTGACTGCTGTCCAGAGGACCGTCATTGACACCCTCCATCAGGAGGGTAAGACACAAAAAGAAATTTCTCAAAGAGCAAGCTGTTCACAGAGTGCAGTTTCAAAGCACATCCACAAAAAGTCTGTTGGAAGGGGGAAATGTGGCAGGAAACGCTGCACAACCAAGAGAGATGACCGCAGCCTTAACAGCATTGTGAAGAAGAGTCGCTTCCAGAATTTGGGGGAGCTTCAAAGACAGTGGACTGAAGCTGGAGTCCAGGTATCAAAAGTCACTGTTCACAGACGTGTCCGGGAAATGGGCTACAATAGCCGTATTCCCATGGTCAAGCCATTTCTGAACTCAAGACAACGGAAGAGGCGTCTGACTTGGGCTAAGGAAAAGAAGCACGGGACAGTTGCACAGTGGTCCAAAGTCCTCTTTTCAGACGAAAGCAAGTTTTGTATTTCATTTGGAAGTCAAGGCGCCAGAGTCTGGAGAAAGGCTGGAGAGGAGCAAAATCCAAGTTGCTTGAAATCCAGTGTGAAGTTCCCACAGTCAGCGATGGTTTGGGGAGCCATGTCAGCTGCTGGTGTTGGTCCACTGTGTTTCATCAAGCCCAGAGTAAATGCAGCTGTGTACCAAGAGATTTTAGAGCACTACATGCTTCCGTCTGCTGAAAAGCTCTATGGAGATGAGGAATTCATTTTCCAGCATGATCTGGCACCTGCCCACAGTGCCAAAACCACCAGTAACTGGTGTACTGACCATGGCATTACTGTCCTCGATTGGCCTGCAAATTCCCCTGACCTGAACCCCATAGAGAATATGTGGGGTATTGTGAAGAAGAAGCTGAAAGACACCAGACCCAACAATGCTAATGAGCTAAAGGCCGCTATTGAAGCATCCTGGGCATCCATAACACCTCAGCAATGCCACAGGCTGATTGCCTCCATGCCACGCCGCATTGATGCAGTAATCCGTGCAAAAGGATTCCCAACCAAGTACTGAGTGCATTAATGGACATTTTCAAATGTTTGATTGTGTTTTGCTGTTATAAATCTTTTTTTTTTACTTGGTCTGAGGAACTATTCTAATTTTTTGAGAAAGGATTTTTGAGTTTTCTTAAGCTGTATGCCATAATCAGCAATATTAAAATAATAAAAGGCTTGCAATATTTCAGTTGATTTGTAATGAATCCAGAATGTATGACATTTTTGTTTTTTTAATTGCATTACAGAAAATAAAGAACTTTATCACAATATTCTAATTTTCTGAGACAGTCCTGTATATATATATATTATTATCGGTTATCGGTATCGGTCTTGAGAAGCAGGAAGTTATCAGTATCGGTATCGGTTTCAAAAAACCAATATCGTGCATCCCTAATATATTCTATTTATTCACAAGAAATATATCCTCCTTACTGTCTGTCCAGCTTTTAAGATGCGATATTTCTTTCCACAGAATGGGAGTTAACCCCAACAAAACAAGAGATAGCGAGATCCGTTAGTTTCAAATGGCTTTTTGAAGTTTGCGTTTTCTCCTCTTGGATTCACTTATAACGTAACTTTTGGTTCCTATGAACCTCAGATTTGTTATTCAATTTAGCCATGGACAGAGACTCGGTACTCCACTTGGCTTCCCCAGCAAGTATAGCAGTGGGGACTCCCATATCTCCACTAGGCCAGGGACTCCATACCCTTCCAGAAGTAGGAACTCAATATCCTACGCTGAAATACTTGCTGATTCACTTTTATATGTATTGAACTTTCCTACCTACCTAAAATATGTATTGCATATTCCAGCGTAACAACTATGACACCGGAATATGTCTCTGACAACTCTAAAATGTAGTTTAGCCAATTACAGACCTTCGATAGAAACAGGCTCGTCTGCTCACCTTTCAATTGTAGGATCCTCGTTTTAGTTGTCAGAGATTATTCTAGGCCTATTCTCCGAACCATTCGTCCGCTGGCTGCTGATTTTCCTCTTAAAAACCCTACTCATGACGTCACCACGTCGGCACGTCCTCACGTCACCACGCCATGACATCATCACGTCGGGATTCACCAATTTGTTGGGGCAGAACCTCTGCTCCGCGCGTTCCTCTATGAGTTTGTTTTAAAAGAAGGAAAATTCAAAGCACCAGGATAAGGGTTAAACAATAATCTGTTTTAATGGTAAAACATACAATACATCACCAAATCACCTAATCACGAAGCACTCTGCAACAGCAGCTTCAAAATGCAGAATGCTCCGGGCACAAGTTCTACCACCGCGTGAGACACGTCTCAGGAATGGCAAGTCAAAAACAAGAGCGCCAGAAATCACAAGTTTAACACACATTCTATATAAGGTGACATTAAAATGAATATACCAGAAATACACTATATCAAACTTTCTGCTTCCCTCAGAGTCTAAAATTATGTTGGGAGCTCTGTGATGCTGTACTTAGTAGACACAGTGGTGCCTTGAGATAAATGCTAACGTTGGCATGCTAACATGCTCCCACTGACAATGCTAATATATGGGCTCAGAACAGCCTCATAATACACACATGCACACAGAAGGATTCACACTTGTGTTTTTCAATGCACACACAAATGTGTTCCGTTTCATGTACATGTAAATAAAATCCAAACACAGATTTTTTTTTTACATATGTATTTTTGATCCACACATATTTTTTTTCCGTTTAAAACCTCTGAACCTGCAAACACAAACCGCTTTCTGTGCATGGATCGCTGTGCATTCGTGTGTGGGTTTTTTGAGACTCCCCCGACGCTCACCCGATTCGTACTTATAATTTTGTCTATCTATAGCCAATCAGATGTCTCCTCAGTTCTGAGCCAATCACATGAGCGCGCCCCCACAAGGGTAGATTTCTTGCGTTCATGACGTAGCGCTTCATGTATGCATTTTGCGCGGTCCGGAGCTGACAGATCCATGCATGGAGCCTGCCTGCAGGCGCTAATCTCAGGACACCTCCACTCTCAGTACATTGCCACTTTCCGAACAGAAAATGCACGCAAATACAAGCCTTTATATTATTAAGGCACAGCGCCACTCTCCGAACCATTGATGAATATAAATTAGGGCCGGGACTTTAACGCGTTAATTAAGATTAATTAATTACACAAAAATTAACGCATTTTAATCGCACTTATTTTTGAACCGCGGAACGTTTCTCACTGGATGAGTTTCAGGGGTACCGATTATACTGGAGCACCAACTAACGTTCATGACTTCAGACAACAACAAACCACAGTGAACAATAGTCGAACGAAGAAGCTGATGAGACCGCTTTGGTTGGCCCCGTGGATGGGACATATTTTGTTTTAAAAAACGGACGGATGGAAGCGTCGATAAGAGCAAGGTTGTTTGCAAATTATGCAAAAAGGAATTTGCATATCACCGCAGCACATCAAGCCTCAAGTATCACCTCAATGCAAAACATATAGGAGCTAGCGTGGAAGCTAGCGTGGACCAGGGGCGGAGCTTCAGGGGGGGCTGTAGGGGCAGGGCTCCCCGGGCCCGGGACGGTCGGGACCCAATGGGGGCCCGTCGCCGAGGCAGCAGGCTCCGCCCCCGAGATATTCGCCGGCGGGCCCTCCTGCCTCGCGCCACTGAGTGCACTGACGTTCCTGGTCATATTAGGTATAAAGCATTGTAGCCTATAATATGAGTTGAACTTGTGCTGCTATTTTCACACTCACATTTAACATTAAAACATGAAAAATTGCAAGTGAATCCCTTCTATTGTCTCCAAATGTATTTTGGGTAAAATCGTCATCAACAGCCGTCCATCAACATCATACGTAAATGAAAGTCAACGTCATCATCAATCACTTGTCATTCAACAGAGCACTGTCTAAGCATGAGCAGTTATAAACACAAAAGTGGAGCTACAAAACGCAAAGAAAAACATAAAAAGGACCAAGGAAAAGCCAAATTGTCCAAGCTAGATGGATATTTTTTTCGCCCTACTCCTCCTGCTGCGGGAGATGAACCTGAAGTTGTTGCCACTGCCAGCCGTGTTTCATCCCCGAGCCCCAGCCCGCCAACAACGTTAGTGGGGGTTAGCCAGATTTACAGGTAGGCTACAATCACGGACACACACTGTCAACAAGAAAATGTGAGTTTGTGGTAAATGTTGATATCATGGTCTAGCTTATTTCCTTTTCTGTCTCTCGGCTGTAGTGATGATGATAATAATAATAATAATAATAATAATAATAATAATAATAATAATAATAGAGAGGCGAAGTCCCTCCCTTTCCGGGAGCCTCCATGGGACCCCGGAAGCGGAAAATTATACATTGAATTCAATGGAGAGAGAAAACGTATCTTTTGATCCCGTTTGAATTGTGCCACGAATGACAAATATGATGTTTGTCAATTTAAAAGAACATTTTGCAAGTCAAAAAAATTAAAATGTGTCGTAAAACTGTGAAGTAACACATTTTTTTGTGTTAAGCCGCTCAGTGAACTACATGTCTCTGGTCCCGCACAATACGCGTCACCAACACAAAGATGACCGTCACGTTGGCACATTTCACCTCATTCTTTCAGAATGAGAATAAAAGTATAAAACGAGGTGAAAATCACTACAAGTCTGGGCACGTTGAGAGCTGTACAAACACGAAAGGGGAGTTAGTCGGTTCTGTAAGAGCCAGCATGCGGGACCGGCTTTACAAGGTTTCGGTGAGTAATATGAGCGCAATGTTTAAGGTTAATGTCAGTCAATAAGGAGGAGAATGAAAAAGAAGATGATGAACCACAGACCCGGCATATAATGACTGCAGTGTGCAGGGCTGTGTTAATTTATGTTACTGTTATCAATAGCATTAGTTGACTGAGAAAACCGTCAAGAAAAAAAGTTTAGCAATGTTACGAGTCGACTAGCATAATATGAACCACGGCTGTGATTGACAACCTGGACAGCCAGTCAGAAGCTAGAATGCCAACCTAGAGAGCCAATCAGAACCTAGAACGGGTGTACTGTATACGGGTGTGTATGCTGTGGATAACATTAGTGTTCACAAGAACAAGGTACACTCCCGTGTTTTGTTTTAGTTGCTCTTCAGATTGAAGCGGCCAGTTTTATATCGACTATATGTAGATTCAAGGATTTTGGTTATCTTGTCAATTTGTTTGGTTATCTAGGCACAGCTGTGTGTGACTCCCTCTGGTACACTGGTATGTTTTCCTAATGTAGAGAGCATTGATTAATTCATAAACTACACACTGAGTCTAGACCCTGACCAAATCCTTTTTTGTTGATCAAATGTTTTTCAAAAATGTAATACACATTAAAAAAAATACAATGTACAATCACAACCAATACAACACAAATTACAAAAAAATCAGAAAAAACAAACAACAACAATCAGACAAGAGGACAAAACTATGTAAAAATAAACCCTCCCACCCCCAGGTCTGGACCATCCTTCTATTGCTCATTCAATCTATTATAGCATGTTAACAAACATGGTACTTACTTTATTTGTACAGATCTACATGGGAGAGGATGGCGTGATGCAGAGCGCTGTCTGTGGTTGTGCACGGGGGATGTACAAATGCAGCCACGCTGCAGCATTGGCAATATTTGCCATGTGGCAGATCAGCTCCACAGAAGTTGAGTGCCAGTGGAGGAAGCCTGGCACTTCAAAAGTAGTCCAGCCGGTGTCTCAACTCTACCAACAGCAAGAGGAGACATACAACCCACTGGCCAGAGACATCGCCACTGAGGAAGTAGACTTGTTCAGGTCTCCACTGAGGGGCGCAGCGTGGCATGGCATGGCTTTTGTCACCTGAGCCAGAGCTGCAGCCTCAACATCAGGCCATTTTCAACGTGCCGGAGCTGGTGAAGGAGCGTGGGGGTCGGGGGCTTGAGGCAATTCTTGCCTCAATGCGACTGAGCAGAGACCAGCAAGCTGCCATCCAGACAGCCACCGTAGGGCAGCGGACAAATCCTCAGTGGCAGTTACACAGGCAGGGCAGGTTGACAGCCAGCAATTTTGGTGCTGTGCTGAGGTCGGGACTTTCATCCACTCCATGCGCGTCCCTCATGAAGAGGGTGCTTGGGGGGTACAATTTAGACGGAGTCATGGCTGTCAACTGGGGAGTTGTAAACGAAGTGTGTTTGGCCAGTGTGTTTGGCCTTTTAAGTGTGACACATATGTAGAGATAAATGCTTCACCTGACCACTGTTCCTAAATAAAAAAAGTTTTCTGCATCGTCAGTAATTTTTTCCAAATAATTACCAATATTTCACAAATTCTTCATGTCAACTTAAGAGCACAGCTGTATGTTGAGTGTCAGCTTTGCTTGGTTCATCTTACTGGGGGGCAGCTACATGGATGTCGGTGCTGTCCACAATCATTTTGCAGTTGAAGGCAGAATGAATTTATTATTGACTCAGAATGAAGCACAACTTCATGTCATACAATACATTGACTTTATTTGTAACTGTGTAAAAAAATAAAGCATTTATTAGCAAGCAGGACCTGCAGGAACAGAGAATGGTGATGGGTGGAGCTGGGAAGAGAGAAGAATAAAGAAAACAGATCAACTTTATTATCGGATATTAAAAATTCAATTTCAAAACAAGTTGCTGCTCCTACAGTTTTCTAGTATGTAAAGATGATTTCACATGACCTATGCAAAATATCACACTCAATACATGTGTCTCTGTGGGGGGTGCATTGTGCCTTTGATGTATATAAATAATATACCATAACCAAATACTATTACGTACAGTGGAAATCAGGTTGCCAGAGCAGGTCAGTCCAGTGTGCATGTTCCTCAGGGTCTCAGCAGTTACAGGTGAGGTAAAGAAAATAAAAGAGAAAAAGGTCAGTAACAACACTTTAAAGTAACAACACTGAATAATTATCTATTTTAATAATTTTCTCTCAGTAATCACTCAACTACTATCTTTCCAACCAACAGATTGACTCACCCTCACTGTCATCACAATGACACATGTCCAGAAGAATGTCATGCAAAGCTCCCTGCCTGCCTGCCTTCCTTCGACTCTCCCTGAACTGCTTCCTTAGCACCCGGTGGAGGGCGCAGTAGGCCACTCTTCAAATGTTTCACGAAATACTTACCATGATGACTACTCTTACTGTTTAACATTTTGGTGTACTTCATGTAATAAAATAATAACTTAATGGTAAGGCTACTAAAAATGACAAGGCTAAGTAATGTAATGCTAACTAACGTGCTCGCTACTCGTCGCTACTAGCTAGGTAGCTAACTTGACTATGTTCCATGCACAACATGTATATTACCTATGATATTACCTGATATGTCTGATCCAGCGACTCCTGGTCCTTTCATAAGAGGGGAAGCGATAGAACGAGCAAGTGGTATGATCACTTTTGTGATTACAACATGGTACAAAGCACACAGGCATCTTGTAAAAGTGAATTTATTGGAGCAATCTCTTATATTTATTGGAGGGAATAAATCAGTTATGAAATCTTCTTCTTCGCTTTAATTACGAGTCGCAACCACTTGGAGCATTATCGCCTGTGACATCACATGCGCGACCCAGAATGGGATTTGGGATTTGTAGTCTTTGTAGTCGCGTATTTTTCATAGTCTTATATTTCAACATTATTACGACAAAATGTGACTTTTTTGACATGGAAATGATTGTTTAAGATTGACAAACATCATATGTGTAGTTCGTGGCACAATTCAAACGGGATCAAAAGATACGTTTTCTCTCTCCATTGAATTCAATGTATAATTTTTCGCTTCCGGGGTCCCATGGACCGGAAGTAGATGGGCGTGACTTCGCCTCTCTATAGGGACGACTCAGCAGCTGCTAGCTGCTCGTCTAGAGGAGAGCCAGGCCTGACGCTTGACCAGCCGCACCCCTCCCCCTCCGGCTCCTTACCTGCTGCACCGCAAGGTGAAGAAGTACCGGACACTGGGAATGAAAGCAGCAACAGGTCTCCTCCTCACGCTACTCCTACGGGTGAAACTCAGACCACGGATCATGATGTGTCCTGCAATTATCCTCTGGAGCGTTTTCCGACTGATCGGGCAAACTATTTTTGAAAACATTGAGGACGCCAATATCAAAAGATATATCCTTAAAATGGGCCCATGCAAACCCAAAGGTCCATTTCCCAAAGACAAGGATAACCGTTGCTTTTCAGAAAGCTATTACACCTCCACCACTAAAGTTGGGATGAAATTTCCACGCAGCTGGATGTGCTATTCCCCAAAATTGGACTGCTGCTACTGTGAGCCTTGCTGGCTTTTTGCCAACCGAAAGGCACCGTTCTACAACAATGCATGGGTAAACGGAATAAAAGACTGGAAACATCTTTCTACTAAAATTGAGAGGCATGAATCCACTCAAATACACCTTGGTGCATGCGTAGTATATGAGCAGTGGAAAACCAACGGCACAATAGATGCTGACATGGAGAGGAATGTGCGTAATGCCGCCCAATTTTGGAGACAGGTCGTGGAGCGCATTGTTAATGTAACTCTCACTCTAGCTTCAAGCAACTTGGCATTCAGGGGCCATCGAGAGGTTCTAGGTCAGGGAAAAGCTGGCAACTTTTTGTCAATAATAGAATTATTGGCTCGCTACGACCCTGTTTTGAAAGAGCTAATCAACCGAACAGAAGGGTCAGTGAAATACCTCAGTCACCAGATTCAAGATGAGATTATTTACATATTATCTCAACGTGTGAAAGCTGACATCATTGATGAAATAAACGAAGCCCCATTTTATTCCGTCATCATGGACACAACGCAAGATGTGTCAAAGATAGACCAGTTGAGTCAGGTTTACCGCTACATAACTGTTGTTAAGAACGACATGGATATTGCAACAGATATACAGATCAATGAAGTCTTTTTGGGTTTTGAAGTGACTAAAGGTTCATCAGCTTCAGAGCTTGAAAACAAAATCCTTGGTTCTGTAGAGAAAAACGGATTAGATCTGTCTAAATGTCGCGGACAGGGCTATGAAGGGGCGGCTAATATGAGTGGTGTGTATTCAGGCGTGCAAGCAAGAATAGCCGAGAAGGAGCCCCTTGCCCACTATGTTCATTGCGCTGCTCATAATCTCAACCTAGCACTCAACGACTCTGTTAAAAATGTCCCTGGAGTGAAGCAGTTCTATGACACTGTAGAGACGCTCTACAACTTTTTTGGTCACAGTATCAAACGATGGGCATTGCTCAGTGAGTTAATCACGCCAGAGAGCAGAACTATCACATTAAAACGCTTATGTCCCACTCGCTGGTCATCTCGCCATGATGCGCTTGTTGCGTTAAGGCACAGATATGGAGACATTATAAAAGCCCTCGTCAAAATATCCCTTACCAGTGACAAAAAGGATGAGCGCAATGAAGCAAGTGTACTCAAGAATGCCATAAGCAAATTTAGCTTTCTATTTTTGGTCAACATGCAGACCAAGATTTTGGAAAGCATAAATTGTGCTTCACAGTTAATGCAAGCAAAAGACGCGGATATTTTCAAAGCATCTACTCTACTGCAAAATGCCATCAGTGTTTTGGTGGAGTATAGGGGACAATTTGATGAGACGAAGTCCGCCACTCTTACCCTGACTACTAAATGGGGAAGTCAAACAGAGTTTGAAACAACCAGGGCCAGGAAAGTTAAGAGACACTTTGATGAACTTTCTGAAGACAGCCGCCTCACTGACGCAGAGAGCAACTTTCGGGTGACCGTTTTCAATGCATGTCTCGATATAATCATCCAGCAACTGTCCCAAAGATTCACCATCTTAAATGCAACTGTGAACATGTTTGAGGCAATTCACCCCAACACACTACTACAAGCAAAGGATGAGGATGTACACCAAGCTGCCCAGCGGCTTAGAGAGCACTACAGTCGGGACATCGCCGCCAGCTTCCCTGGCCAGCTGCTTTCTTTCAGAACCTGTTTCAGGGACAAAATACAAAAACTAAAATCTGTCGCGGATCTGGTAAAAATGCTCATTGTTTACAACCCAGCAGTAACATCTACATTCAGTGAGGTTTGCACAGCCTTCATCTTATTTCTGACTCTTCCTGTCACCGTGGCAACCGCCGAGCGCTCTTTCTCCAAATTAAAACTCATCAAAAACTATTTGAGGAGCCCGATGGGACAGGAGAGACTGAGTGGACTGGCCTTGCTGTCCATCGAAAGTGACCGAGCCAAGAAATTGGACATACAGCGGATTGTGGACGAGTTCGCGGAGCGCAAGGCTCGCCGAGTGCCCTTCAAGTAGTGGGGAGTACACTTCAAATTTAATTTGTACAGTAGCCTACTTGTACGTGAATGTATGGGCCGCCGTGCCAATTTTACACTGCTGTGCTCTCATGGTGGCGGCTGGCTGTCCATGGTGAATGGTGTGTCAGAAATGTAGTCATTTTATTAGGCTATGTTTTCGTTGTCCTTGTGGTTTGTTGGACTTTATGTCATGTTATATCATTATTATCTCTGATATATATTTCGTTTCTATACCCTTTGCAGAAACGAAATCTTAAATATTACACCTTTTCTTTAGTTACTTTTCTTTCAAACATTGTTTTACATTTTAATCTTACTGACTGAGCGACTTTTTACGCACGAGCGTCAGATTACCATACCCCGGACTCCCGATATTTTTGTCAAGCTTTATTGGGTTTAAAGGGCCCGGTCATGTGGCCCCGCCCCCCGGCCCGGGTTTGATATGTGCCGCCAGTGGCGTGGACGTTAGCCCGACTCGGAGTACAAGGACCCAAACCCAATTCGCGTTGATCAAACAGTGGCCTATGCAACAGAGAGATTTTATTTTTCATCAGGATATTGGAAGAATAGGAGGGATTGAGGTCAATCACTGGCACTTTTTTATTTTATTTTAAATGGTACAGTACACTTTATGTTGAACTATTTATTACGTTGTTGGTGCAACTGGCACTTTATGTTGAACTGTTTATTGTTTTGGCCAAGGTTATTGAGAGAGTTGGACTGAAATTGATTAGATTTTTTAAATCAACTGTTGGTAAATCAACAAAGTCTGTTATGGCCTCTGAAGCAACAGAGAGATGTTTTCTAATAATCAGGGTTTCCAATGTTCTGAATGTACTTGAAAGTATTGTGTTTTACTTAAAAAACAAAGTGTTATAGTTTACAGAAGGTCTACCTACCTATAGGCTACCTGAATCTCTGAAATGTACTATATTCCTAAATATGCTATTGCTACACTTTATGGCCAGTGTACCACCTTGAAAAAAATAAACAATGTTTTGTTGCTTAAGCTTATGTATTCAGTCATTATTCAATGGTATACTAAAATCCATGTGAAAAAAATTGCTTCTCACTGTTCTCAGGTCAAATATTTCTATGTGATTAAAAATGCGATTAATTGCGATTAATTAATTACAAAGCCTGTAATTAATTAGATTAATTTTTTTAATCGAGTCCCGGCCCTAATATAAATATAATATATGTGTGTAGGCCTACACAAAAACCGCAGGCAAAACCGTTTTAAATGTGTGTTTCCTGTATGGCGAATACAGCTGCTTTATTTATGTCTGTATGGAGTTTTTGTGAGTGTGGAATGAGCAACTACAGGTTAGCTTAGCCCAGTGGTTCTCAAAGTGGGGGGCGCGCCACCCCTGGGGGGCGCAGAGGCATGCCAGGGGGGGCGCGAGAGACCAGGAGGAAAAATGGTTAAAAAAAAAAAAATCATAATTTGACAAATTATTGATTCAAAAATAATATGATGCAGTACAGTACTATTACGTGTTGAGAAATGTATCCATAGATCTCTTAATTGTGCTCTCAAAGTGCACCAGATTGATGCATTTAACTTCAATATTTAAAAATAAATCTTCCCGGGGGGGAGCTTGCCCCCGGACCCCCCTATGTGAGGTCCTATAAAAATAGCACTTTACCCCTGCTTACACCTATGCCGTGAGCTGATTATCGAGCCTTCATTGTAACAGTAAAAAATTCCACTGTAGCGACCGGTACATTAATGGGAAACCCTAAATGTTTGAGCACCCTCTATGAAACGTCAAGCTACCCCACAGCACCCCCAAAAGAAATCTCTGGCCGCCACTGAGCCGAACTATTTGTGTTGGGGGGGCCCAAATTTTTTTTTTCTCCAAAGTGGGGGCCTGACAGAAAAAGTTTGAGAACCACTGGCTTAGCCTAATCGATCAGTGCACTACGAAGCCAGTGCTAGACAGTGAACCGTCAACGGGGGGGAGCCCCGCCGGTCATTATCGGCCGATATTCACTCTTAATAGTTTGATCGGTGCTCTCTATAAAGGCCGACCAGGAGAGCTGGATCTGATCGATATGGGCATAAACGCGAGTGAAGTATAACCGGACGCGAGAGAGAGATCAGATCAGCTGCTGAGTCTGACGGAGACACGCAGCTCTGCATGATCACCTGAAGCTCCGCCCTCTGTTTAGCGAGCTGACCGGACTGCGCAAAATGCGTATATGAAGCGTCATGCACGCAATAAATCCTACCCTCGTGGGGGCGCGCTCATGTGATTGGCTTAGACTGGAGGAGACATCTGATTGGCTATACACAAGTTATTGAGCCGTTTCCGCTCTACATCCTGAACTCCTCCCTTCGATGCAATGCACTTCCGTTTTGGCGGACTGGGTTTGTTTTGCTAGCTAGCTCCGTTGTGCCGACAAAGCACTGATATCGCAGAGACAAAGAGGATATAACAATTACAACATGAAGAAAAGTGGTTCGGGAACTACGTGTGCGGTAGTTGGTTGCAATCACTCGAGAAAGCACCTGAACGAGTGGTTAGATAGAGAGTGCTACGACCACAAACCAGCACCCAGCACCCAGCCATGTTGTTCATTAAATACAGATAAACACAACAAATACTGCATGCATTGTATTTTTTAATATTATATATGAATATTTTCATAGTGATGTAATTGTGTGGGCTGCTTTTATATTTTAATTTGTAATACCTGTTAGGATTAAACATGTGATCTTTCTTGTTGAAGCCATTTCTTTAGTTTCCTCTCAACAATTAATTAATTCAGTGTTATTTATGTACAGTATGAGCTTAATATGAATGATGAACTGTGTTAAAAGAAATTGTAGCACTCTAAGGAACATATGAAATGCAATAATGCAATAACAGTGCAATAATGAAATTAAATTACATCAAACTTTATTTTCACTCAAACAGTACAGGCACATATGATATATTGCACAGCATAAAGAGATCATGTAAATTGTGCATTATGTAAACAACAGACAACTGTTGGCTCCTGTGGGCATGACCTAAATAAGGCAGTTTATTTTGGTTTTATGCTGGGCCACGTCGTCATGTTATCCTCCCAGTTTTGCACTGAATTCGGGTGGGGGAGAGTAACGCCATATCCAGTCAAAGAAGTAGAATCGTGTTCCCAAGCTAGCATCACTGTTAGCATCGAAATCGCTGTGTTTACACCAGTGCCCGTCTGACTGTTTACATCGGTTTACACCGACAGACGCTGTGCAAAAGACTTCCGGCGGAAATGAAGTGCATTTGTGTAGTGTCATGGCGCTACCCGTGTTTTGGCGCGTAAACTTGTCTATAGATGAGAGAAATTACAAGTACGAATCGGGTGAGTGTCAGGGCCGTCTCAAAAAACCCACACACGAATGCACTGCGATCCATGCACAGAAAGCGGTTTGTGTTTGCAGGTTCAGGGGATTTAAACGGAAAACAAATATGTGTGGATCAAAAATACGTATGTAAAACTTTTTTCTGTGTTTGGATTTTATTTACATGTATATGAAACGGAACACATTTGCCTGTGCATTGAAAAACACAAGTGTGGATCCGGAAATACAAATGTGAATCCTTTTGCGGATCATGAAATACAAGCGTGAATCCTTCTGTGTGCATGTGTGTATTATGAGACTGTTCTGAGCCCATACTAACATGCTTATGTTTGTATAATGACATGTTCATCATTAAAGTTTCATTTTAGCCTGTTAACATTTTCAATTTTCTTATTCAAAGAAAGGTTTCATGGGATTGCATTTCAGAAGAATGCTAGCTAAAAACTTTTAACTGGAACAAATGAAAGGTATAAAGAGTGGCCCATCTCTAACACTGATATGAAAAGCAACAAGCAGACTTAAGCATACACACGTTTATTTAAACTCTCTAAACAAAGTGCAGCACAACTGATGCAGAAGAACACAACACACACTAAGCACAGAGTTACATTCAGACACACACTCAACTGCCTCAGTAGCACAGTGCAATCCGACAGCAGGTCCGTTGAAGCATAAATTCATTGAACTGAACTTGGGATACAGCAAACGTCTGTGGATGCATAACGTCCGATTGTACATTTGCATATTATAACTTAGTGATAACCATGTTCTGATAACAGGACGGAGATTTTTCATATAAACATCCAAAATTGGTTTCTGAATTGTGTGTTCAAGTGAAGAGTTCCCTTCACGGCAACAAAGGTAGGCTCCAACGATCACAAGTTGACAAGATACATTAGGCTCATCTGTTTTCTTCTTGGACAAATGTCACACAGCTGCTTTTATTTAACACAAAATATATAAACGGTAAACCACAGCTCAAAGAGTTCTCAAGGCCAGACATGCGTATTCATAGAAAGTATTTTCTCACAATGAAACTGGCATGCCAAGAAAGTTTCTTAAGTCTTACACTCTTTTTTCTTCAGACATCTATTCATAATGATTGATTATAATTTCTTTATTCTTATTTTTTCACTTTGATTCCTTTAGTCCATGAGGAGGTGAAATGAATGAAAAGTAAAATATACAGAATAACATGCACTGGTTATCATTGTGCATCCAATTTGAAAAAAATGAATATTTACTGTAATATTATTAATATTATTTTAATTTCAGAATGACAATTTGAACATAAAAGTGACGCTACAAACGTATCTATAGCACCAAAAAAAAAGGAAGATGATTAAAAGTCGGGGAATGGGAAACATAAATCCTCTGCTAATAAAGCAAAAATACTGCAACAGACATGAATTCTGAACAACATCTTTTCCAATATACACTGCACCATCTAATAGGTAATACTAAAATGACAAAATACAAACATCAAGTTGCCAGGTCAGGCGAATGCAGGTCTATAGAACATAATACATATGTGTCATTTAATCACAAAATCTGCTTCAAGATGTCAAAATATTACACCGATCTGCAGTCTGGTGCTGAAAGACCAGCAAGGAGGTCACAAGTTGCTCTCCAGGCAACTCTCAGAGTCTCGTCAAGTCTCGTCACAGAGTCTTATGTGGAGTCGAGCACCTTTTTCTCCTCTCTTGCAAAAGGTTTTGTATTGCATCTGTGCAGGATAGGCTTTGTCAAAAACCTGCACACACATTCATAAACAGATTTAAAAAGCTGCCAATGGGTTTCCGTAATGATAGAAGCTTAATTGTGGCTGATTTCAGTAAATGGCGTTTAAAATCATTTTGAACAGAGAAGCTTACTTTTCCTATTCTATACGATGCAACAACCAGCTTGTGGCCATTTCAAGTGTTGCTTTCTACATAAATATGTGTCTTGACTGATATGACAAGATAATAAAAAGACAAAATAACCGTCTACAGTACGTTTGGCTAGCTGCTCATTTTGTATCATGCTGTTTTCATGTGCTACCGCCAGTTTTTCACCATTCACGTTTCAGTGCAAATATATATAATCATTGCCTTTTCAGTAGATTGGTTGGTTTCGAGGTAAGCTGAGAGTGCACCTTCCCATTAATGTCACAGCAATGGCTTAAAATACACAGTAACCAGGGCAACAAAATGATTCGTCCTTTCTGACAGAACTTGGAAGAGGCAACCAATTGCTTTGTTGATGATAGGGGAACCAGTGTAGGTGCACACAACCTAAAAAGGAAAAGAGCTACAAATCTTTGGTGTTTCTTTCGCCATAACTATATTAAGGCTGGAAATATTAATAAATAATGGAACATTTACAAATGAATAAAACATCAGAATCGCTGCCCCGGGTTCAGGGCTGCCATCTCCTGAATGCTACATGATCTCTTTGTGGGGCTACAATGGGCTGAAAGCTATTTGAAATGCGTGGGCCATCTATTGGCCAACTCATATAGTCCTAATGTGCGCATAAGCAGCCGTAGCTGACCCCTCTTAATGAGAACTAATGCAGGATCAGATTGGAATTTTTGTCTGTCAACTCCAGACACACTTGCACCCCACCACTGGCACCTCCCTGTTATAGATTGAACTCATTGAGCTACAATTTAGGTTAATGTCCCTGTGCATCCACTGGGAACAAATGCAGGGCTTTTAAAACACAAGGAGACAAGGAGAAGGAAAACAATTGGGCAGGGACAATATGCAGGACTGCTGAAGCCTATACAAGCCCAAATACAATGGGGAGAATTATAATAATAAAAAATGGGCGAATGTAGAATAGTAAAGTTGGGGAACATTGAATACTGTCCTTGATATCGAGCAGTGATTTTGTGCAAAAGCAAATTGGTTCTATATCTAGCTTTATGTCACAATTGACAATTGAACATTTTAAAAAGCATTGTTCCAAATCCTTGGGTGTTTAAAGGAAAACGCAATGTGCATTTTAAAGTATGACTGAAACACAATGTCATCAGATTTCATGCTATTAAATCCCATTAGCTTTGATTTATGGGGACATACTTCTTAACTGGTTAGATTTCATGACTGATTGCTGTGACATTTCATGGGATGTTTCTGGGTATCTCCAACTTGCTTCCCCAATACTTCACACCAGAACATTAAATGTACTCCAACATAAAACAACCTGTCAACCACATTTCTCATCAAGCCAAAAAAATCCATCAAAAACTGGAGATATTTTCCTCTTCCTTCACCGCCATTAGTAGAACTTGATTCCTCTGGTTTTCAGCATATTTTTCTCTCTTCCCTCTCAGAGGTGATGTCCCATTTTTTATAAACTCCTCTCATACATCACATCTAAATATAGATTTTTTATAAGCCAAAAAAATAAACGTGGGTGTCACCGAGACGGGGGTATGTAGATGGGTGCGTCCTATTAAAGTCCACTGGAATGTATTCAAGAGCCAGCCAGTCACTTGGAATGGGGAGGTGGGCTCGCTGGCTTGGTGAGGGTGTTGGGGGACGTCTCGGTGGTGGCCACTAGTCATACTGGGCCTTCAGACAGGCCCTCCAGGGGAAGGCTGGTGGCATTGTCCGTGGGCTGCGGGTCGTCCTGGGGGTGCGAGTGCAGGTGGGCAGCAGCAGCCAGACTGGCGTAAGGCAGGTGGCAGTCCGTGTGCAGAAAGGGTGGGTAGTGCTGGCGGTAGCAGATATAGGCAAACAGCAACCCGATCACTCCTCCAACAACGGCGTCTGCAAAGTCGCAAAAACACGTATATTTTAAGGTATGCATGTATAGTTACATTTAGCCCATGTGGAGGAAGAAAAACAACACCTTGTCGAGAACAATCCATTATTGACTGGGCACATCTGAACAATGCAACAAACTTGGAAATGCACAACTTCATCTCTTGTCCTATGGTCTACTGTGTGCAAAGAAACGTATTCTCCTATTATGGAAATCAAAAGATGTGTCCAGATTTATAGCTTGGATAACAACATTGACTAATACTCTGCATTTGGAAAGATTTATGACATTTATGTGAATTATATTAAATGAATCAGTTGGCACATAGTAATAGTATATATCTTAGCCGTACAAAATCAGCATCTTCTTATTACTGAAGCATTATCTGAATTAAGAAAGTTGTGCACCTTATTCCTTTGCATGAAGCATTAATGAAGTGTCCTTTAGCAGAGTTTGAACCAACCCCTCTCATGGGTTTGTTTTTAAATACATACATTTTATTATCCCTAAGAACCGTCCAAAAAATTGTCTATGAAAAGATGAATGTAAAAGAAACAAAAATCACTGGTGTCAAATTGTCTAAATATGACCCCATGCCCCTCTAACATCCTCTGATCATGCCTGCTGTACTGTATGTGCAACAGGGTAGTTTACAGCGTGATGGAAGTAAACTGAAAGGCAACGCGATGACTCTGTTTTACCGAGCACTGGGCCCACTTGCCTCCAGACAGGCTGTCTCTGTCATTTTGTCATTTCCGCTGAAAACAGTTTCGTATTATACCAACCCCCCTCTAAGCTATAATACATCATATAATATCATGCTGCCATGGTGAATAGTAAGCCTATATTGCCGGGTATAGATCATAATGACACAGCCAGCTGGTGGCTTGGACAGCAATAGTAGACGATTCCATTATATCAAAATTCTACTTTTCCATGGGGCCCACAGCACTTCCTTTATTTTCCCTTTCTGGGTGAAATGAAACATTGATTTCCACCATCCATAAACTATACAATGCATGAGCACGCTCTGAGAATGTTTCATCGACTCCTGTCAACTGGATTTAATAGACTGTGACTTGATGCAATGTATTTGTTTGGTGGCCTCATTGAGACAGACACAGTGATTGGTAGACCAGCATTCCCCCCCCCACCCCCCCCCTGGAGGACAAAGCTCACCTCCAAAGTGCGAAAGAATGGGGAGAATAGAGGAATCCACCAAGCATGGCCAGGATAATGGGGGCTCCAATCTTGTGTTGACACTGAGTGCAGGTTATGGGCCCCTCATGTTTAATGGGATGCACCATTGCTACCTACTTACAGTGTTGAGGGAAGACGGAAACTATTTGTCACGCTAAGAAATTGGAAGACCTGTATTGACTGTAACTGCTGTTTGTGTTGATGTGAATAAATACTGGTTGTTAAAAGAGTTGTCTTTTTGAGCTGCCCTACTCTCTGGGAACATATGGCTCTCTAAAACTAATTAACACCATATGACAGAGCTGCCATCATATTACCATATCTTCTCACCCACTCATCACACACAAATGCAGCGCCTTCCCCCTGTCCCCCCCCCAACTCCCCTTCCACTCCTTTCAGACCAGATATGCAAAACTATAGGTTACTAACGTAACCCCAGTTCTCAGAGTAACATGAAGTGAGATGTCTCACTATGGGATGCGCCTCCCCGCGTATGCCTCAGAAGCATCAATCTCATTACGCCAATTCTGATTGGCTGGTGATCTTGACGACCACGTCAGAGAATCCACCCACCCTTTAAGTAGCTTGCGCTACGACGCAGCGTCATTCAAAATAAGCACCTCTTCTCGCTTCGCCTCAGCAAGAAGGGCTGTCTGGTGAGACATCTCACTTCATATTACTCTGAGAACTGGGGTTACATTAGTAACCTATAGTTCTCATTCATAACACTCCGTTCGATGTCTTACTATGGGATATTGAGACTCCCGTATTGCTAGACAAGCTTATCTCGAAAATCACCAAAAATCAGTACTCAACAGGTAGAACTCTGTCCCAACACGGGGGCCCAGCACTGCATGGGCCACACTTGGAGCAGAGACATCCAATCTGTAAAAACTGACAAAAGTGAGCGGTGAAGACCAGCTCGCTGCTGCACAAATGTCCTGGATGGAAACATCCTTGAAAAAGCCCAGGACGTAGCCAGGCCACGAGTAGAATGAGCACGCAGGCCCGTTGGTGCCTGCAAACCCTGACTCGCATGAGCCAGAGCTATTGCTTTCACAATCCAGTGGGAGAGTCGTTGGCTGGTAACGGGCTTGCCCTTATGAGGGTTAGCCCAGGATACAAAGAGTTGGTCATTGCATCGAAACTCTTTAGACCTGTCCATATAGGTGCACAAGGCACGAACTGGGCACAGCAAATTTGGCCGCTGTTCTTCAGAAGAACATAACGGTGAAGGAAATGCCGCAAGGTCCATGGGGGTGCATGAGCCAACAACCTTGGGCACAAAAGCAGGGTTGGGCTTCAGCAACACTCTTGTTTGCCCCGGGGCAAACTGAGTGCATGAAGGGTGTACAGAGAGCGCATGAATGTCACTGACTCGCTTGGCAGATGCCAGAGCCAGCAACAACACTGTCTTCAGTGACAGGGGTTTCATGTCAACTTCTTCCAGGGGTTCAAATGGAGGTTGAGTGAGCCCATCTAACACCACTGCCAAGTCCCATAAGGGCACCAGTGACCTGGAAACAGGGAGGAGCCTGCGAGCCCCTTTCATAAAACGGCAGACCAAGGGATGTTGGCTAGTTGTCTTTCCCTCAAAACCCACGTGGCATGCAGCAATAGCAACCAGGTACACTTTAATCGTAGAGAAAGCTCTGTGTTTATCAATCAAGTCCTGTAGAAATGACAAAATCACACCGACAGGACATTGAAAAGAGACGTGTCCCTTTTGGAGGCACCACTCCTCAAACACCCTCCACTTACAGACATAAAGAGACCTGGTGGAGGAAGCCCTTGCACTCTGAATAGTGTTTATCACCTTCTGAGGAAGCCCCACTGTACTCAAATTATACCACTCACGGGCCAGGCCCATAGTGCCAAACGTTCCGGGTGTGGTTGAGAAATCGTCCCCCCCCCGCCTGAGACAGTATGTCCCTGGGAGCTGCCACGGCTGCCCGCACAGCAGCTGATATATCTCCGCCAGCCAATACATTGCAGGCCAGTGCGGAGCTATCAGGATCAGCGTGTGGCGATGCTCTCACACTCTGGCCAGAGTCTGAGGTATTAGAGCCAGGGGTGGGAACGCGTACAGATGGACCCGCGGCCAAGCGTGCGCGAGCGCGTCCACGCCTAACGGTGCGTTTAGACCGAGCATCGAAAAGAACAGTTGACACTGAGCGTTTTCTTTTGACACGAACAGATCTACCGCGGCTCGGCCGTAATGTATCCACAACTGACTCAGAATTGTTGGATGTAGAGTCCAATCTGCATATAGTGGTGCACCTCTGGACAACAGATCCGCTCCGAGGTTCATCACCCCCGGTACGTGCGTTGCTCTCAGAGAAAGGAGACGGCCGCAGCTCCATAGTATCAGTTTGCCTGCCAGCATGTGTAACTGGTACATCGTACAAACACCCGTGGACTGAGAAACAGGCCGAAGGGAAGCACTCTCTACTCGTAACAGACAATCTGAAAAGCGAACCTCAGATATTTTCTGTTTGGATAATATATTGGGATGTGAAAATACGCGTCTTTCAGGTCGATTGATGTGAACCAATCGCCCTGACGCACGAGACGCAGCAGAGATGCGTGAGTGAGCATTCTGAACTTGTATTTTCTGAGGTATTTGTTCAGAGCCCTTAAATCCAGGATAGGGCGAATTCCGTTCCCTCCCCGTTTGGGGACGAGGAAATACCTGGAATAAAAGCCGCTCTGACCCTGTTCGGGGGGCACTATATTTATGGCCTTTTTTTCTAACAGCGAGAAACTCTCCTGCTCTAGAATACGGGCCGACTCTCCCTGGGCTTGTGAATGCACAATGCCCGAGAAGTGAGGGGGGGTGACAGCGAATTGGAGTCTGTAGCCCCGTGATATCGTCCTCAATACCCAAGCTGAGCTTGTGAGCGCTTTCCACCTCTCACTCATGATAGTGAGAGGAGAAGTAGCCTCTGCCCTGCTGTCGGCTCTCTGTGCCTTCATTAGTTGTGTTATGGGGCCCTCTAGTGTCTGAACACGATAGTACTCCTGACTGACAACCTCGGCCGACACTGCGCATGCGCGTGGTGATAGTGCATTGACAGACTCGGTTACCGTCCGCTTGTTGAGAGAGGCGACAGCCCCCCTCAGAAGCGGCACAGTCACCTGACTGTTTATTGTTTTTCTTTTCATTATTTTTGACTGTGCCCTTGGCTTCAAGCCTGGAAACGAAAGTGGAATATGCTTTATTGAAAAAAGTGGACATGGGCTTGTGTGACGGGCAGCAGAACCTGCTGTCTCTAACATAAAGTCCATCTTCCTCACGGCGCGAACTTGGGGATGTTGTTTTGACATCACTCGAGGCGACGGGGAGTCGGGGGCATGGGTGGCCCCCGGAAGCACATTCCAGAGCAGAACAGGTCGGGCTTGAAAACAGAGAAACTTCCATCTCTTCCACCGAGGAGAGGAGGGAAGGCTGTCAGGCCGCTCTCTTCTTCTTTCTCGCCTGATGACCGAAGGTCTGGGCCGGCTGTGCCGGTGCAGCTGCAGTCGGAGCTGGGGACTTTCTTGGCCAGCTCGTCCTCGCCTCGTGCCTGGGTGGGGGACCCGAGGAGGGCTGTGGCTTTTGCCGTTTCCCGGAGGGTCGTGAGGCAGCCCGAGCGAAGGTTTGTCGCGGTGCCGTCGGAGGTGGCGGCTGAACCTTCCGGGGAAGACAGAGCTGGAGAGCCTCGTTCTCTCTTTTTGGCCTCACACCGCTGCTGCATCGAAGCCAGAGCAGTGCCAAATCTTCGGGGACAATTGGCATGGCCAAGACGTCCTCTTTCTGTCTGGTAGGTTCGTCAGGTTAAGCCACCTGGCTCTCTCCTGCACTTTACCCGTGGCTTGGACCGCACAGCGCTGCACGCGGAGGCAAATGTCCGTGATCGCGGTAATTTCATCCCACACAGCAGGCTCAGGTTTATTTGTCATGTCTTCGCACAGCTCTGCTTGGTAAGCAGTCAGCATCGATAAGACATTGAGCGCCCTGACAGATAAAGTTGCCGCTTTGTAAGCCCGTTCGGTCATTGCTGACTGAAAACAATCTGCTTTTGTCGGCAGTGTGGGGTTCCTGTTAGACTCCGAAGACAGCCGCAGTTGGAGGTGGGCTGCAACAAGCGGCTCCATAGGAGGCATGCGAAGCAAGCCGAGTTTCTCCATGCCCTCGAAATCCAAAGAGGAAGCTCCCTGGATCTGGGACTTACTGCTGAACGGGTGGTCTCTCCACGAGACAGACACCTTGTCCAGCAGCTCCGGAAAAACTGGGAGAAGTTGTCTTGCCATCCTCGCAGCCTGGGGCAAATTCTTCCCTTCATAGCGAGATCTGGTGGTCTCCTTTGCTACTTCAGACCAGGGGATGTCCAGCATGGACGCAGCGCGTTAGCACACGTCTTGCAAGTCCAAGCTGAGACGGGGCGAAGCTGGCATGCTTTCGCCCGGAGGAGCAGACACAGCATCAGGCTTGGCAGCCTGAGCGGATGAGACGAAAATATCATCCTCGTCTTCGTCTGAGTCGGATAAGAGAAACTCCGAGGCACCCTCTTCGTCTTCCTCTATATAGTCCAACTCCAGGACATCCTCCGCGGGCGGAACCACGGTGAGGTCCAGCTGGGAGCCCCAGCTAGCCTCAGCGCAAGGCTCAGCCTCCGTGGCGGCTACCTCCATGTCTCGGTTGCCGGCCGGCATATCGCTAGACATGAAAGGGTCTCCTCCCAACAGGCTAGCTTGGCAAGCTAGCCGTCGGCGGAGGCTCTTGATGGTGAAGCGGGCACAGTGTCCGCACGAACCAGGGGCGTCGATAGCCATCCGGGCATGTTCCAGCCCAAGGCAGGACGAGCAGACCTGGTGTGAGTCCGTGCTCGATATATTATACCCGCAGCCGCAGAGTCGAGCCTCAGAGCCTCCGTCTCCTCTGGTGTGAGGGAGAGAAGGGTCCATCCTCGATAGCCAGAGTGCCGACTTGGAGAGACGGAACAGTAACTGGTACGCAGCCATTATATATGAGGGTTGGACAAGTCCCCCCCACTTTTTGAAATGATTAGTTTAGATCCCCCCCACTTTTACCATGTGGAAAGTCCGTGAATCGGTCTATCCACTCGCCGCACTTTGTAGAGCGCTGTGTCAGTGTTTCACTATCAAATCCATTCCACTTGCTTATTGAGAGAATGCCCAAATCAATGAAACTCCGTACCATGTTTTCACTGCTGCTTTGTACCAAGGCAGATTCTCCCATAGCGCACGCATGTTCAAGGAGTGTTGCCATAGTTGGACAGCTCAGACCTGTTGTATGAAGCGATGCCGGTAGCAGAGGTAAGGCACACACACACCAAAATGTTCAGGAAATGGTTAATACAGCGAAAATCAAAGCTGACGATCTCTTGGTTTGATATGTTTTCTCCCCCAGACAACATGGACATAAGAACATTTAAAAGGAGAGGAAAGTAAGTCTTCAGCTGGTAGCAGTTAATCAGAACAGTGATGGCGGCGGCGGCAAAAGCGTCTCAATTCTGGAGAGGAGTTTTGTCTTTATGTCATGATAGAGAGATACAAATACTGAATAGCTTAGATGAGAAAAGGCATCGAAATGCCAGGTTACTAGTGTAAGCATTGGGTTGAGAGGTCATGTGTTGTGAGCATGCGCAGTCTGTCCTGGTGTGGAGAAGGAGAGCGTGGTGTGACTGTACAATAATAAACGGAGGCGCTATCTGGGACGCTCGAAAAAGTACTAAGTTCCTGAGTTTTTGTTACACAGAAGTATCATTGAAGCCTTAACACCTCGGACGTTACACTAGTATTTATCATCTAAACAGGGAACATGAATAACCCGATCTCTCTGTGCTCATGTAAACACCATGATGTCCATGTAGAGATGCAGTCAGTGTGTTTTACTGGAGCCTCTGTTTGATAAGAGATTATTTTCTGAGTTCTTTAACTTCGGTACTCTCTCTCAAAATGGTAATGTGCATCATGTTTTAATTATACTTCTTATCATTCAGAAGCTTTTTGTGTGTGTTTATGTTGTACCGAGTGCTTATAGGCACTTTCTATCCCAGTATTCAGTTAAATATTTATTTTCTGTGCACATTACATAGACTAGCTAATATTCTACCTACTGCTTGGGACTTTGAGTCTTCAAAATGTCCAATGTCACAGACTGGGACTTACTTTAGAGTCAGTTGTATTTACATTCAGTATGACTTGTTATGATTCAATGTGAAAGAGTATACTGCTCAATAAATAATGATCACTTCACCACCTCTCTTGACATCTAGACGCTTGAGAGTGAGTCAGAGGCAGAACACAGGGACAGTGGAGAGAGGTCCATTGCTGAGGTGAGTGATGAAAGGGAAATGACAGTTTAGAGAAAATTGTGATGTGGACTCTCATCCCAGAATTTTAAGGAAATCAGTGGGGATATTGAACAGGAAACATTTCAGTCAAGGGGCATCATATGACCAATATATACTGAAGAGCAACATTTATTTGAACATTTAAGTCAATGATACCATTCCTAGGTGAACTTAACATCCGTATGGAGTCAGATCAGTCTCAATATTAATAAATGCTCACAGAAGGATTCACAAATGTATTTTGCGATTTATATATAAATGACTCTCCACAACAATATCTCTCAATGCACTCCAAAATATTTATTGTTGTATATAAATGTACAAAAAAACGGGCATTTAAACTGCTTTTTATTAATTCAAAGACGGCTCTGAATTAATAATCAAATATGTTTCCTTTCTTTACTACTGAATGAAATTACAAAATGTACCCATAATTTTCCTCATGCTAGTATAGCCACATAAAAGTATCAAACCACCTAAAATGCACCAGAATACAGGAAATCTATATATTTTTTTTCGTGGTGGGGGAACCCCACACCCCCCGTTAAAAATGTCCCCCACACATTCGGGATGCTTCCTACGCCCATGTATGTTAATGTTCGATAATCAAAAACCTTACCGTTAAATAAAAACGGCGGGGCAGAGTTGAGTATTAACTGGTGTGTTAATTATTCAAATCTGTGCGAAGCAAGTGTAGCCGGCAAGAGTCCGGCAACCGAAAGTTACCTTTGAGTTGTTCAGTCTGTGGACGGTTAAGCTAGCCAGGCTACTGATAGTTTAGAGATGTGCTCCGAAGTGAGAAGAGGTGTTTGAATGACGCTGCGTCGTAGCGCAAGCTACTTAAAGGGTGGGTGGATTCCCTGAAGTGGTCGTCAAGATCACCAGCCAATCAGAATTGGAATAATGAGATTGATGCTTCTGAAGCATATGCGGGGAGGTGCATCCCATAGTGAGACATCTCACTTCATGTTACTCTGAGAACTGCGGTTACGTTAGTAACCTATAGTTTTGCATATCTGGTCTGAAAGGAGTGGAAGGGGAGTTGGGGGGGGGACAGGGGGAAGGCGCTGCATATGTGTGTGATGAGTAGGTGAGAAGATATGGTAATATGATGGCAGCTCTGTCATATGGTGTTAATTAGTTTTAGAGAGCCATATGTTCCCGGAGTTTTATGAATGAGAACTGAGGTGTGTAATTATAAGGTTTTTCCAGGATGCTGAATGAAATGCCACCTCACTGTAATCTGAGGCACTTTTAAGGATATCAAAAATCATACTATAGGCGACAGAAAACAGGTTCATAGGACAAATATTTGATTGAGTTGTGTGAATAACCAAGCTGTCTGACCGGATAAACTGTTCCCTTCTTTTTTAAGTGTTTTTTACAGTGACAAAGCTTTTCTAAAATCAGCATCACCCCGAGAATGCTTTTTACATTATCTGTATAATAATTCCTAAAGTGCCTTGGGCCAGGTGTGATTGAAAACAGTTTTCCGAACAGCAATCGGCTGACAGAAGCAGATATTTTACCACATAACTTTTTTTTTGATAGTCATTTAAATGTTAGCATCGCAATCATTTTCTTGTGTCCCCTATTTTAGCTGCTTTGCGTACCTTGCCAGTGGTGTTTGTAGTCGCAGGTCCGGGATAATGCAATCATCATGGCGCTGTAGAGAGGCAGCACCATAGCACAGAGACGCCAGCTACGCCCTCGACCTTTATCCGTAAAACACTGCAGCTTCCCCGCCAGGTAGAAGGAGGTGAAGCCAAGTCCGGAGAATGCAACTAGCAGGCAGAGAAAGAAAAACGTTGGTCTAGATCGAAAATTAAATACAGCATTTGGACTAGTATACCAGTGAAAACATAAACTTTGACCATGTTTCAAGGGACTTTCCTGTCCACCAAAGTCAACAACAATGCATAATGGACAAGTGTGCAACAGGAACAGTGCAAAGCAAATATGAAATCAGAAAAGAAACAGACAGCTAAAGTGTGAAGACCAAGTCATTTAGATTGAAGAAGGTAATGAAGAAGGCGGATGAGAGATGTTCAGCTTGTCCACTGCCACCATAGGTTTCCTGTCTGAGGAGAACATTCATGAGAAAATACCTCTGCACTGAAGTCAATCAGTGTGTGACAGGTGCCTGAGAGCAGGCAGAGGTAAACACATCAGCACAACCTAAACACTGAGGAAGACTTATGAAGCTAAGGTGTGATTTCAGTCAGGAAGACTATTACTTTACTTTATGTTTATTCATTCTCGATTCTTTGTCACTTAGAGGCCTCTGATCAGCTGATAGTAATACTAATAATAATACATTTTATTTATATAGCGCTTTTCACAACTCAAAGACGCTTTACAGTATGAGGGAGGGTAGACAAATAAAGACAGGCAAACAAATAACTATAGTAAAATAAAATAAACAACAAAAAAAAGGCAGTCAAGAGGAAGTTGATTGAGAGGTGGGGGGGGGCTTATGGGTAGACAGAGTTGAAAAGATGTGTTTTGAGGCGGAACTGAAAGAGTGTGAGGGACTCAGAGTCACGGAGATCTTGGGGGAGGGAATTCCAGAGCCTAGGAGCTGCCACTGAGAAGGCTCTGTCCCCAAAGCTGCAGAGTGTGGATGTGGGAATGGATAGGAGTCCGGCTGCGGTGGATCTGAGGGACCGTGGGGGTTGATAAGGAGTGAGAAGGTGTGTGAGATAAGGAGGGGCCAGATGGTGGAGTGCATTGTAGGTGAGGACCAGAATTTTGTAGTTGATGCGATGGGAGACAGGAAGCCAGTGGAGGTCTTTGAGGACTGGGGTGATGTGATGCCATGATTTGGTATGCGTAAGGAGACGTGCAGCTGCATTTCTTGCAGTCTGTTGAGGGATGTAGTGCTGATGCCGTAAAGAAGTGAGTTGCAGTAGTCGAGGCGGGAGGAAATGAAGGCATGGATTAGTCGTTCGGCTGCGGGGCGGGTGAGAGAGGGTAGGATTTTTGCAATATTGCGGAGGTTGAAAAATTAGGTGTTGACTGTTTGGCGGATGTGAGGTTCGAGGGAGAGGGTGGGGTCAAAGATTACACAAAGGTTGCGTGCCTGATTTGAGGGGGACACAATGGTGCCATCGATGGTGAGTGTTATGTTAGTGACCTTGCTGAGGGTGGATTTGGAGCTGATTAAGAGGAGTTCTGTTTTGTTGCTGTTCAGTTTGAGGAGGTTATGTTGCATCCAAGTTTGTATAGCTGTCAGACAGGAATCAATGTGGGTAAGGGGTGGGTTATGGAGGGATTTGGTGCTGAGGTAGATCTGAGTGTCATCAGCATAGCAGTGGAAGTCCAGGTTGAAGTGGCGGAGTATCTGACCGAGGGGGAGGATGTAAATGATGAAGAGGAGGGGGCCAAATACTGATCCTTGAGGAACGCCTTGGGTGACTGAGGCTGTGGCAGAGGAGTGGTTGGGGAGGGAGATGAAGTGGGATCGTTCAGTGAGGTAGGACTGGAGCCATCTGAGTGCAATACCTTCAATATCAATGTCCCTGAGTCGGGTGAGCAGGATGTTGTGGCTCACGGTATCGAAGGCTAGACTCAGGTCGAGGAGGATGAGAATATTGAGGGAACCAGTGTCAGCAGAGGTGAGGAGGTCATTGAGGGATTGGACGAGTGCAGTTTTCGTACTGTGGTGAGGACGAAATTCAGACTGAAGGGGTTCGTAAAGCTGGTTGGTTTGGAGATGGCTGTGAATTTGTTTGGCTACAATGCAATATTGAGAGTCCACTCTTTAAGTAAACCAACAACATTTGGCCAAGATCTCCAAAAGCCAAGCATAGTCTCATAGCTAATGTCAACTTTAAATGTGTTCTTTATCTCACTGTCAGCTGTCATTTTAGGCATTAAAGCTTAATCAAGCTACATCTACTGGATCCAGTAACGGAGGGCGTCTCAATGCTTTTTATTAATGTCCTATGGAGAACAGAAAAAGCAGTTGTTGAATGCATGGTGGGACAGTTGCAGCAATTCTTGGGTGGTCTTGATTTGCATAATGTTAACAAATATGGAATCTAACTTTAAACAAACTATCAATCTTGGCAATCTAAAAAGCATCATATTTCGGTATAGACAATTTCTCCCCTTAAATGTTTTACCATAAGACTTTGGTGGATTGTTTAGACAGAATGAAAAAGAAGGCCAATGACGTTGATTCTTGCTTCAAACGGCTAGCAGAGATCAGGGTGACCAATCAGGTGCCTTCCAAGACAGGAACGTCCGCGTTTAAGCAGCCAGTTTAGTGGAGAAGCTCTTTGCCTGATCTCATGGACATCCAGCATGGATGTGCTTTCCTGAGCCAATACACAGTACAAAATGTGATCCTTAATGACTGGTTTCTATGCAAATACTGCCGGACTGAGATAAGAGAGGAGACTCTCCCAACTTGAACCAAATCTCACATCAGATTAGTATAGAGCAGAGTTCGAGGAGGGGTGAAGACCACAGCGGGCAAACTCAGGGGACCGGGCCCGACGGCGAAGACCGGACAGCTCCGGAGGCCGGGCAGGAGCCGGTGTCTGCAAGATCCCCCACGGAAGAGGACACAGGGCCGGCAGGAGCCCCGGCAGGAGAGCAGTCGGCGGAACCTCCAACTGCACGGGACATAGGGTTGGCAGGACCCCCGGCAGAAGAGTAGGCTGCGGGACCTCCAACGGCTCAGGACATGGGGTTGGCGGGACCCCCGGCAGAAGAGTAGTCTGCGGGACCTCCAACGGCTCAGGACATGGGGTTGGCGGGACCCCCGGCAGAAGAGCAGTCTGCGGGACCTCCAACGGCACAGGACATGGGATTGGCGGGACCCCCGGCAGGAGAGCAGTCGGCGGGGCCTCCAACGGGACAAGACATGGAGTTGGCAGGACCCCCGGCAGAAGAGTAGTCTGCGGGACCTCCAACGGCTCAGGACATGGGGTTGGCGGGACCCCCGGCAGAAGAGCAGTCTGCGGGACCTCCAACGGCACAGGACATGGGATTGGCGGGACCCCCGGCAGGAGAGCAGTCGGCGGGGCCTCCAACGGTACAGGACATAGGGTTGGCAGGACCCCCGGCAGAAGAGTAGTCGGCGGGGACTCCAACGGCACAGGACATAGAGTTGGCAGGACCCCCAGCGGAACCTCCAACGGCACTTGAGTAGGGACTTGAGTGGGAACTCGAGAGAGAGGGCTTGAGAGGGAACTTGAGAGGGATCTCGAGAGGGAACTTGATCGGGGACTCGAGAGGTGACTTGAGAGGGAACTCGATAGGGAACTCGAGAGAGAGAGAGGGCTTGAGAGGGAACTCGAGAGGAAACTTGAGAGTTGACTTGAGAGGTGACTCGAGAGGGGACTTGAGAGGGAACTCGAGAGGGAACTCGAGAGGGGACTCGAGAGAGGGTTTGAGAGGGAACTCGAGAGGAGACTCGAGAGGGAACTCGAGAGAGGGCTGGAGAGTGAACTCGAGAGGATACTCGAGAGGGAACTCGAGAGGTGACTCGAGAGGGAACTCGAGAGGTGACTCGAGAGGGAACTCGAAAGGGAACTCGAGAGGGAACTCGAGAGGGAACTCGAGAGGAGACTCGAGAGGAGACTTGAGAGGGAACTCGAGAGGGGTATTGAGATGGGTCTTGAGAAGGAACATGTGTCGGTCGGTACGCCGACAGGACTCGGGGAGCTGGCGTCGGCTGAACAGCCAACAGGAGACGAGGTGCTGGAGTCGGCCGGTACGCGGACAGGACACGGGGGGCTGGCGTCGGCCGATGAGTCAACAGGTGACGAGGAGCCGGAGTCGGGACCATGACTGCTGGGGCCGGTATTTGAGCCGGAACCATGGCTGGAACTGGGGCCGGAACCATGGCTGTATGGGCCGGTTCTGGAGTCGGAAACATGGTTGTAAGATCCAGTTCTGGAGCCGGAAACATGGCTGTAAGGTCCGGTTCTGGAGCCGGAAACATGGCTGTAAGGTCCGGTTCTGGAGCCGGAAACATGGCTGTGTGGGCCGGCACTGGAGCCGGAAACATGGCTGTAAGGTCCGGTTCTGGAGCCGGAAACATGGCTGTAAGGTCCGGTTCTGGAGCCGGAAACATGGCTGTAAGGTCCGGTTCTGGAGCAGGGGGCATGGCTGCTGGGGCCGGCACTGGAACCGGAACCATGGCTGCTGGGCGCGGAGCGGAAGCCTGGACCCTGGCTGTGTAAGCCAGGTAATGGAGTATGGAAGCAAAGCTGCGTGGGCCGGTACTGGAGCATGGAGCCATGGCTGCTGGGGCTCGGGCTGCTAGCCTGGCCTTGCGACTCCTTCTCTTCGCAGCCGCCTGAATACTCCGTGGATCTCCATAAGCCAGATGAGTTCCATCATACGACTCCTGAACAGGAGCAGGAACTGGGGCAGAAGCATGGGTTGACTTCAGACGGATCCCACCGAGGCGTATGGTGCCAGGTTGGGAAATTGGGAGACAGGGAGCTAGCATGCCTGGGGCTAGCAGGTCGGGAATCCCACACCGGGATCATGGCTGTTGGAGCACGGGCTGGAATCCTGGCCCTGAGTCTCCTAGAGGCTCTTTGGAGACTCCGTGGACCTCCAACAGGACCGTAGTCGGATCCGAGGAAAGGGTTACAAGCGTCGGACCAATCTTCAGGACAACTTGTGAACAGCTGTAACCAATCCGGCAACGAACTTCTAAACCAAGGCATTTCGGCCACCTCCATTCGTGCTCTCTCGAGAATAGCCTCTTTGTCCTTTCTAGAGGAAGTTCCTTTCCACTCGGCATGAAAACATTGAAGGGAAAAGTCAAAATCTTCCATATCCGCTGGGTCCATATTTTGGTCGGTTCGTTCTGTCACGGTTTGTGAAGGAAGCAGGACCCAAATGCAGATATAAACTGAAAAAACTCCTTTATTTCAAGGCTATGATATAAACAATGACAAAACAGAACACTCACCGCAGAACTAGTCATGGCACAAGACGAACCGACAAAGACAGACAGAAAACCCAGAACTTAAATACACACAAGACTAACCCACAACAAGACACAGATGAGGAAGGAGGAGAAAACACAGGGGCCACAGGTGAACATAATCAGACAATTAGACACACCAGGGAAACTAATGACAAGAGGAAAAACAAAGGGAAAAGGACCAGACGATAACCCAGAGGAAAACGTTACAGGGAAAACCGCAACAACACCCAAACCTACAAAACTATAAACGTGACATAACATGAGAATCGTGACATGAGCTACTGGCTGTGCTAAAGGAGCTGTGCGTCTTAGTTGATGGAGGTGAGTGCAAGGGTCTAATTGTGTGAATTAAAAAGTTGTGTGATAGAGCCATAAAAGGTGGAGCTGAGACAGGGTCATTAGTTTAATGCTGCAGCGGGCCAAACAACACCCATCAGCAGCCCATTTGTTGCCTAGCCCACAAACTGGCCAAGAATAGTAAAGATGCCAGTACATGTGTGCAGCCTGTAGAGAGAGAGAAAGGATGGTGGGAAGAAAGGGCAGACAGTCCAGCTGTCTGAGTAGCCGCCCTGCTGTCATGGAGCAGGAGTTGGCTCCATTAACTCTGCATTTTCCATTAGGTAGTATATTGGATGGCTGGTATAGGCTGATATTGGGTTTTTAATAAAGAATGGTTATACGGCGTCACCCATTTATGAAATTATGGGTATACTGTAGTTTGTGTTATCGCATATAAATGTTAAATTGAATGAACACTTTTACAAGATTGTCTAATGGGAAATTCTGATTGGATTTCATAAAGGTCTGTTCGTATTTTATAGTACATGTTTTATTTTTGCAGACATCCAGCAGCCATATCCAAGTAAGCTCATGTTAGAATGTAATGAGGGCAACATGGGCAAACAAGGGGATGTTGAAAAGTAAGCTCTGGCCACTTTTGTTGGCCCCATAAATGTTTCTGGGAGGACAATGGAAATATTTCTGCTTATCTATGCAGAGAATTGTATTTTGGGTTGTTTTTCATTAGATTGTAGAGGCTCAAAGAGAAACCCAAGAGCCTACAGTGTGTGTTGTCCAGCTCTGAAGCATACTGACTAATTGAAAGAAACACTGCACACGTTGTCATTAGATGGTCCAAAATCCAAAAAGAGAAATAACAAAAAGCCAAGGGAGGCACTAGACAGGTTTAAACCCAAAAACCATGTGCTACTGGGGTTGATGGTAATGTCTTTATTCTCAGAGGTGTTTTGTCATAAAGCAAAGTTTTGATTAATTAGAAAATGATATCAAAAGTTATGGCATTATTCAAATTCATCCTCTAGCGGCCCCAAATATCTCTAGCAAATCTCAAGGAAATCCATTTAATTGTTGCTAATGTATTTTACTCAAAATCCAAAATGTCAAGGAGTCAGTAAATGTAAATCTCAAGTGACTCTATGAATGTCTGTACACAATTTGAATGGGAGTCTTTCCAATAGCTGTTAATATATTTTCATGCTCCAACAACTGGTAAGCCGACAGTAAGTTTCCATTAATAGAGACGCTAGCTAAAAGGCTAAAAACAGAACAACATCCAGAACAGTACCATGGCCTAGAACGGACTTAAACCCTTATTAAATGGATCTCTTATTGCTTCCGGTATGGGCCCCGTGAGGTGGCCTACCACCTCACTTACTTGAAATCATATTGTAGTTTAAGTGGTAAGATTACATTTGGCCTATGGGTCCTTCTTAATAAGTAGTTCACAGCCTTTGGAAATCAGAAATCCCCAAGGGCTGGATTTATAAAGTTAAACATTTCTGCCAGTTAAATCAATCTACATGGAGAGCAGGGAAAATGTAAAAGATGCAAACTAAATCATTGATACCCCGTGGTATATAAAATCCTGCAAATCACCACCCACAACGTTTAGCACATGGGTTTAACAGACAACAACACATTACTGTGAGTTCATCAGACCTTCTGTTGGCAGGTCAAGCCATTCTAGATCTTCAGCATCCCTCAGTGCAAGAACATCTCAATTCTGGGCGATCCTCATTTTCAATCACATAGCAGTTCTCACCATTTATTTCCATAACTCTAGCCATGGCTAAGACGATTACATTACTCATGTGGATAGACAGAACTAAATTATGCATGAACCAGTGACTCAGTCTGCTGACTTTAGCTTTGGAAAACTCGCAGCAGTTTCACATGAGAAAATCACACATTTCCAAAACACCTCTCCTCTCCTCTTATAGTTTCTGCAAACTGCAATTTCATGACCTTACTTATTGTTTTTTTCTTACTTATTTGTTTCTCTTGTTCTGTATTCTTAATCAAATTCAGGAACAGGTTTATCAGAATCAGAAGCAGGTTTATTACCAGGTAGGTTGATACGTACGAGGAATTTGACTTGATGTGATGGGGCATAACATAACAAAAAAAGTAAACATAATAAAAAATATGGTAAAATATATAGCAGAAATAGAAATAGATTGGAATAAAATTGAATTATATATGGAATTAAATTCGGCAGTAATAAAAAAAGAAAATTCATCTCCCTAATACAATTTATTTGTGAGTTTAGTACACAGGGAATCCAGCAGGTTTACCGCTATTACTTGTTATCATTATTCATTCAGATTGATGAAGGCTGGAGCCTAAAGAAGAAGGCAGTGCGGACAGGTCATCAAACTCTCAGAGGGTGTTTTAGACATTGCTGGTTTCAGGCTCCATAAAATATGCTGATGGTCCGTTTAAACCCACATATCTTCTTATTTTTTTAGAATAGGGTTTTCATGGCTCAATAAGAGGTGGTCAGAAAGTGCACAATATTCTGTTGGCCTCTCCGATTGTAACACAGATATAAATAGATGTCATTAGACCAGTGGTAATTGCATTTTAAATAGTTAAGCTATCATTAGGTGGTTTACTGTAGCATGAAATCACACTGCATACAAACAACATATTTGCAGTCATCACCTTGAGGAATATAATAATATAATTATTTGCTGGGCCATGCATTATACATGAGGGTGAAAAGCAAGTGTCTGTCCCTCGCAATCATCTAAACGTGCACAAAAACAAATTTCTACATTTGAGATTTGCATAATTAACTAAGCCAGAACATTGGTAGGGTGACACAATGAATACTTGGGGTACTAAACAGCCACTGAAGGAGGCTCCTCGAGAGGCATCAATGGATTTTGAAAGGCCAAAGAGAAGGCAACCAAGGGAAAAGCATTCTGGTCGTGAATCCGCTTCGTGAATCGAAAGCGTTGACAAGCAATTCCTGCGAGACAAAACAAAGATGCCTAATGAATGCAGTGAGATTTTTTTTCAAAGGTTTGTTCAGAGGATACAAAAGACAAAAGTCTGAATGCACTTTTTAGGATCACTAGGGGGGGGGGATTTTTGCAATCATAGCTATACTGTATATACTGTAGGACAACATTTGATGAATAAACTCAGTAGTTCAAGGTGTACAGGATATTAAACCGTTCAAAAATGTAGCATAGAAAACTAAATGTTCTTTTTGGGGACAATATGATTAATATACGCTTGAAACTCACTTCACTATATGATTTGATATAACTCCCTGCAGGAATATTATAGTACTGCATGCAATTGCTGCATACAAAAGGTCAATGTATTAAGTGCCACAGACTCATTAAAAGTTCCCTTTAGAAATATTATGGTGATACAAAGAGCAAGTAAGATGCCACAAAGCACAGTAAGGTCGCATTAAATGTACTCTGTGTCATAAATATACAATGGATTACTTAACCAGAGGCATGGTTTACAAATCCATGCTTACATTGTTTCTAGAATGCTGGGGGTGGCAGGGGTCAAAGGTGAGGGAGGTATAAATGCAATCAGGTAAAAAGCAGAGAGAAATTAGTGGGAAGAGGAGTTTTTACAGATGCCGCAGTACATTTGCATGTGTTCTCTTGAACCCGTTATGGATTTTGACAAGTGAACACAGAGGAGACATTTTAAAGTAGATAAGTGCTCTTTCAAAGCAACGGGTTTGGCTGCGGATTTAAAAAGTGGAGTCATGCTCCGGTCAAACCCTCAGCTAAATCTAATAATTGTGGTAATGTCAGTCTCTTTTCCTTCCTGCCCTGTATTTCTGCTGAAATATCTATCCTGGAACTGCACACAAACGGTCTAACTGTTAAACTGCAGCGCTTCTGTTTCCCATCTCCCTTCCCTCTTTCTGTTTGGACCTTTAACCCCTTCAAGAACCGGTGGGACATCTGCCTCTTACCAGAAGCGATGAATATTAACCACCCATTAACATACAGAAGCCCAACAGGAAGTCATTATTAGCGCTGTAGAATTGCTGTAGAACTCCTACACAAGCTCTTTGGACACTCCTAACAGCATGAAGTGTTCATGAGTGAATGATAGTAAACACATGAGAGCAGAGGTGTAACTCTCCAGATAGTGATTAATGTGATGGACAGTCCAAGCTTTGGATCATTTAATAACGTCATTTATTTGCAAAGGAAAGAAGACATGTGGAGATTCAAAGATGTGATTAGGTCTGTCCCTCAGGATTCATTTCCTTTTTTTCTTAAGTGCGTAATAATTGATCATATTTAAAGGCTTAATTTGCACAGGGGGGAGATGGTGCGATGAATATGAATAAGGAGATAACCTATAGCTAATGCTACAGGTTGTGTTTGATTTACAGCCGTGTGTATCCAAGCAGTGTTTCAGGAGAGTTTGTGTTTATCTGTTAATGTTTGCTCTTTCTGGGACTTGTCTCGTCCAATTTCTATCACTTTGCTACGTGGTGAGGAAAACAAATCAAATCAAGCAGAACCGAAACAATTGGAAACGCAATAATGGTTTGTTTGCTTTAGAAAATAGCTTTCATTAAACACTGAATCCTTGTGTGTGTTTACATTTTGATCCAGGCTGATTGTGATGGAATAGTTAGGACTTCATTTTACCATGCAGATTATCTTGTGAGGCACAAGGAATAAAAATAGATTTATTTTACCTTTAGTAGAGGCTATCATAGCAGCCAAAAGTGTTGTTGCATTGTGTCCAGAAGCCACTTTGAATACAATGCAGTGTTTCCCACAGATTTGAAATATATTTGGGGGGGTGGTGGGGTTGAGGTGACATGCAACCACATTAACATGAAC
>NC_136909.1:65884166-66007529 GCF_949606895.1 Notothenia rossii | reverse complement strand
TTTCCCCTGGCTGATGCAGTGTTAGCTGAAATGGAGGCGTCACCATGTGCTCAAACTGACAGCATCCCTAATGTGTCTCATCCTCCTGCAGCTGAAGAAACTGGGTGTGATGCCTCCGGAGCAGCCTCTGCCTCTCAAATGCTACAAGATTTATCAGATCATGTGGGCCAATAACGGAGACACTATCAGCAGACAGTATGCAGGCACAGCAGCGCTCAAGGTAACAGCATTGTCTTGGCACACACATACACTTTGCCTAAAGAAACAGCAATGAAGTGAGATATCTTTTGACACAGTCAGTTAAGTGAATTGTTTAAGCTATTGAGGGATAAGCTTTCTCTGAAAAAAGACTCATAAATCAACAGAGCATATTGTAATTTAGTAGATTAAACAAATCAGAATCACAAATATGGACTGAGCTGTTTGGACTTATAAGGATAGTTTTGGATGTTTTAACACAGAAAGGAGCGCTGACAGGAAAGCAAAGCAATGTTATACCTTATAAACCCCTTATTTAGAATATTTTCACCTCAACTTCTAACTGTCCTTTCCATTGAGAACCTGACGCCTTAATCTTCCATTTGTGCCATCTTGAAAGCCACCAAATCCTATTGATAAAACCAGTGATTTCATCTCACAGAACCCAGGAGTTGCTAGTCTAATGCTGCCATGAACGATTAGTTAGTTTATTATTGTGTGATTTTGGAGTCATTAAGGTTTAAAACGGATTCACCAAATAACACAAACAAACAGATCAATGCATCAGTAGACCAGCAAACCCCTGATCTGTGAGTTAACATTAGCCGCTTTCACACCAAGTACTTGCCCAGCAATGGGTGCCCAGCAATGAGTGCCCAGCAATGAGTGCCCAGCAATGAGTGCCCAGCAATGAGTGCCCAGCAATGAGTGCCCAGCACTGAGTGCCCAGCACTGAGTGCCCAGCACTGAGTGCCCAGCACTGAGTGCCCAGCACTGAGTGCCCAGCACTGAGTGCCCAGCACTGAGTGCCCCCATGGAACTAAGTACGGATCGCGTTCACACCGGAATAAGTCCCTGGGGGTGGATTAGGCCAATGAAGCCGCTGACGTCACTTCTTCTTCTGCTTTGGGTTTACTGGCAGGCCGCAAACAACTTCACGGCGTATACTGCCACCCGAAGTCCCCGGCCGGAAGTCCCCGGAGCTGGCTTCAGTAGAAGCTGCTGGGACTCCTAGCAGCTTCTAATGAAGCGCTTGCCGAGTAAATCGCCAGAACGCAGACACTTCCTCATCACTCCACCGCTCCCATGTTTTTTTGGTGTTTCCATAAGTTATTCTCTCTCCGTTGGTGTGTGGGGCTAATGCTAATGATGCTAATGCCAGCAAATACAATGGCGGCTTCACAAAACCTTTCAGAGTTTTACGGGGCGTGGTTTGCAATTCGCCCAGCCATCGAAATTGGTACTTTTTTCTCTCAGGATAGTACCACCTCTCTAGCAGGGACTGAAAATGGGGGTAAAAGTTCTCGGAACTAAGTTCTCTTTTTGGTGTGAACGCAAAATTCCAGGCACTAACGGAACTAAACGGGAAAGTGTGAACGCGCTTATTACAGTTTTTTTTCAATGGAATCTGGTGGCTTTGAAGAAAAAATACAAAACAACTTGGTACCTGATACAACCCCCTTTTCAAACAGGGTGACGAGTCAAAGACAAGTCAGAATACATACTGAACAGACTCTGTATGATCTGTTTTCAGGGAGACTTCACCAGGACGGGGGAGAGGAGACTGGCTGGTGTGATGAAGGATGGCGTGAACTCAGCCAATCGCTACTATCTGAACCGCTTCATGGGATGCTTACAGACAATCCGTAATCGGTATGAAAAAAAACACACAAAAGATATAATATATATTATAATATAACTATATTTTAATCCATGTTGTCCCAAAATCTGCTCGGTTTGACTCTTCTGAATCCTCTGGCTGTCCCTGTAGACCTAATGATGGGCCTGCCAGTGACGGAGGACCTGTACTCCATCTTCAGTAAAGAGAAGGAGCATGAAGAGAAGGAGATCGAGAGCCAGAGGGGAGCGCAGGAGCAGGTCGGCCTCCTGCTGCAGACCTACATGCAGCTGCTGCTGCCTGACGATGAGAAATTTCACGGAGGCTGGGCCCTCATCAATTGTGACATGAGGTTAGTAGCTAGCTGCCCTGTCTTTTTCTGTCTATTTATAATGTGTTTTCAGTATTTTCTGAAGGGCTCTTTTTTCACGGTTTTCTCATTACCCACCAGCCTTGTTGATGCAAACAGCAAAGACGTTGACGTGCTGCTGCTTCTGTCTGACAAAGCGTATTACATTGCTTAGTAAGTCTGACATTAAATTCACCAAAATGTTTCCTTACAGATACTCCTATAGATTAATAAATGTTTGCATATTTTTTCTTGTAGCTACGATGAAGAAGCAGATAAAGTCAACCAATACCAGCGCCTCAATTTAGAGGGATTGGAAAAGATCGAAATCGGTAAGAAGTTACACTCAAAGCAGAAGTGAAGGTTCTTCGTGTTCACTCTCTCTCTGAGTCACCCAACACTTCCCAAAAGTGTGCTTAACAGTTTCTCACTAACCTTTCAGCAGTATCTCCGCTCATGATTCACGCAAGGAAATTCAAGAAAATAAAAAATGAAGTTACAAGTTGTGTTTTCTTTTTTTGCAGGTCCAGAGCCTACTCTGTTTGGGAAGCCCAAGTTCTGCTGCATGCGTTTGCATTACAGGAGCGAAGAGACCAGTGGATACTTCCACACGCTGAGAGCAGCCACACGAAACCCTGAGGATGATGGGAAAGGTAGGATGTCATTTTTAAAGTGATTTAAACACCAAGAGAAGCAAACTTTTTAGATTGTAAATTGCAAATACAGGTTGAGACTGACTTTGTGACATGCTTTCAGACACATTACAATGCATAGCAGAGATGCTTCGCATAACTAAAGGGACCAGAGGGCTGGACATGCTAGTGGTTGAAAAAAAGCTGGAGAGGTGAGTACTCATTTTCATTGATCATTTTCAACCATGTGCTGCACTTTTAAAAGTCTGCTATGATGTTAACATTTCTGCGTCATATAAATGTAATTAATTAAAATATCACAACGACCAAATCATTTTTTTAACCCCTGTAAATCACGCATTTAACATAATATCACAGTTTTTCAATGGGAAAAAGATCAAAAGAATTAAAAGAATTCCAGTTAGATTTTCCAACAACATTAATTTTGATGCATGTTTTATGCAGGGTGAGATTTAAAAAAGCAACAACAACCTCTTCTTACCTTTTTTTTTATAGGACACATTTGAACCTATTTCAGTCCCGGTCATGACTGGCAATTATTCTTTCATTTTCACAATGTTTACCCATAGCAGTTTGTTTACATAACTGTTCTATAAATGTGGGGTCTTTTAATTAAAAGAGACACTGAAGAGATAGAGCATTTAGTGTTGACTTAAACTAGGGGGATTTATTTCTCCAGTCTGTGATATGTCATTCATTAGTAACAACATAGATTTGAAATGCATTCCATCAAACACATAAAAACACAATGTTTGGAAACAAGGAAAATAGCATGTTTTTTTAGCCCCATAGTGCAAACATTACTAAATGTCTTAATGTGTTTGAAAATAATATAACTACAATCAGGGCCGGCCCTAAGCAAGCTTTGGCTTGGGGTCCTCCCTCACTCTACCGCGTTCTCACTACACACAACCAACTTTTGTCTTATGATGTTAGCATAAGCACACATATTGTATAAATAAGCATGTAAACACCGTGGACCTAACATCCTCTAGGGGCGTTCTCATCTCCGCGAGGGGGGTCCGGGGGCATGTTCCCCGGGAAGATTTTTTTTTAAATATTGAAGTTAAAAGCATCAATCTGGTGCACTTTGAGAGCAAAATTAAGAGATCTATGGATACATCTCTCATCACCCATAGGAAACAGAACTGTAAACATATTTTATTTTTATTATATTTTACAAATCACTCTCCTTTTAAACTGTATTCTTGTTTTTTCATATAGTATTTCACAACTGTTTGTCATTTATTCTCTCTGGTTGTCCATCTCATAATGTTCACATAGAAACTAGCTGTCATTAGGAATATCATTCAGAAAAATTATAATTTCATGTAAAAATCTGTCACAAAAAGAGGTTGCACATTTAAATTCAGGTGTTGTTATGGCAACGTCAGTGGACAAACAGCCACATTTACTGCTGCAAATACGTTCAAACATGCTGTCGACACGTAAAGCAGTGGCATGTCACCATTTCAGCTGACTTTTTCTCAAAAATACTGTCACATAACATCCATATATTTCAGTGCTAGGTTGATGCTAAGCTAACTATGAAACACTTTAACTGACAGGACTCCAGATCAACTGTGTACTGTAAGGTAGCTTCTAGCTTCATGTCGAACAGTAAGACAACATTTCCCAGAGAGCTTTCTTTGAAATCACCAGGTAACGCTAAAAAACACAACATTTAGATTGTATGACAAAGTGTTTATTTAATATATCTGGCTAGCTATAGCTACTTGCTAACGGTTTAGCTTGCCCCCGCGATTCAAAGTAACGTCAACGTAGCTGTAATTTATGCTTTGCTTACATGTTCGCATATCTTGCAAGTTTACTGACATTTACATAACTTGTTTACCTGGCTCAAGTGGTGGATCTGGGGTTGTTGTGTGAGCCACCACTTGAGAATTGTCGTCTTTTTTAAGAAAAGATGCTCTTATGTCCATCTTCAAAAACTCTGAGTCCGACTGACAGTTTATTTTAAACATTGTCACAACTCACAGGATAGGTACCTGTCAGCCAATAATACAGATGTTTATTTCTATTCAACTCTCTGGTTGATCTGGTGTCTTGCCTCTGTTGCATTCACTGAACACGGGAAATTACAATCCTGCCGTCCTCTCTAGTGTCATGATGAGGTTCAGGTAAAGCACGGTGAATGTATTATATGATTGATAGATTTTATGATATGATAAAATAATACATGACTTTGAGAGTAGGCAATCTAGGCATATTAACTAAATTAATTTAACATACTTATCACGGTGACGGTGTACTGAGATTATTATTATTTTTTTTCATTATTATTATTTTTTGCTAGGGGGCCCCTAGTGGCTGCGGGGGCCAAGGCTCTAGATCAGGCCTATTCAACTGGCGGCCCGCGGGCCAGATGCGGCCCAGAACCAACTCCCGAGTGGCCCAGCCTCCAGCCAAATTCCTACACTAGTACAGACCATGAACGCAACACTCCGCGTTGCATAGAAACCACCAAACCACAACGCAGCACGTTTTTGGAAAGTGCATCTAGTGGTGCTAGTAACGGTGGTCCAATGATAGCCAGTCTAAAACATGTCTCTCTCAACTCTGAAGCGTAAACAGAGACAAAACGGTCATTGATCTTGTGGAGCAGATCCAAGTCAAGCTGGACCTTTTCGCGACCGACTTGAGCCCGGGTCGGATGCTGCATTTTCCGACGCTCCCCAAACACATCACATCTCCGGCACAATCACGGATGTGATGACAGATTTCATTGCGAGGTTGAAAGAGAACTTTGCCGGTCGATTGGATGGACTTGCTCTGCCCACAGAGGTGATGGGCTTTTCCAGAGACCCCTTCACTGTTGCAATAGAGGGGGACGTATCAACCAGAGCAAAGGAAGTGGTCCCCTGCATCGACAAGGGGAAATATACACTGGAACTTATTGACATGCAGCGCACTAACGGGCCAGCGAAGTTTTGGAGTGATGTCAAAAACAGCAGTTCCCTAACGTTCAGAAAGTAGCGATCTGTGTGCTCAGTATGTTTGGATCAACATACACATGTGAATCAAGCTTTTCACACATGAACTCAATCAAAAGTAGCACTCGCTGCTCCCTGACTGACAGCACTCTTTACCAATGTCTTAGGATTGCATTGACATCCTATGAGCCAAAAATCACTGCTCTTGTTCAAAACCAAAAATGTCCCTTCTCCCATTGAGAAAGTCAGCGTTGACAATTCACATATGAGGTGATAGTAAGCACCTAGTTTACTATAGTATACGTGTAGTGTAGTATTCATATAGTTACCCGTATCCCTTGTTATGGGTTTGTGCACTGAAGGGTTTGACAGTTCTTTCTGTATTCATTTAAATGCACTTTGTAATGTGTCTGGGTCAAATGTGACCAAAACGTATGATTTTTTTTTTGTTATTACTTGAAAAGTGAAAAAATAGTATTGCTACAGTACTACCTCTTTGTGTTGCATTGGAGCTCTTTAGCTGTTTTTTTTGTATGTGAGGACATTTATTAAGACTGCTATTATTGTATTCAGTAAACGCACTTTGTGATGTGTCTGGTTAAAAAAAAAAAATAACCTGAATATTTGACTTCTAAAGCAAACAAATGTAATGCTACAACTGTGCACTTTTTTTTCCAGATTCTTTTAAATTAATGCAAATTTGTTGTGTTTATATGCACTTTTTGACCTACCTTTGTTAGATGAACAATGAAAAAAAATTGCATTTTTTTTCATCGCAGTAATTTATTGGTTTAAAATGTGTCACTACCCGCTTTTTACAGGCCGCTGAATGTCTGGCCCAGCTGAATTTTGTTATTAAATCTGGCCCAAATGAATGTGTAATTGAATAGCCCTGCTCTAGATCAAGGGTGCCCAACCTTTTTTTAACCAAGAGCTACTTTTAAAGTTGCTAGTCTGCCGAGATCTACCAGTCCAAATAGAGAGGGGGGCGGGGGTGCTAGCGAACTGTCCACTGGGGGGGAGCCTCGCTGCGGGGAAACGGCGGACCTCTGTCGGTGCAACTTCAATGCTGCCTTTTTTTAAAACATAAAAAATGAAGGGAGGTGACGGCCGTCAGCGAATCGAGCCGGCTCTTGACGACCGGCTGTTCTGTGATTCTCCAGATTCTCCAGATGGCCAGTGTCACCATAGATAACCCGATCTGCCGGGTTATGGCTAGAAAGGATCCGTCTAGTGTAAAACTCTCGCGATAGTTTGCAAGTCACGTGGCTGAATGTTTACGTTTGGCAGGCAGCCTTTCAGTTACGATCGTTAACATCAGTGGGCAAATGATGGTGGGAAGCTAAACCATCTATTAATTATGTCAATGACAGGGAGTGTGATTGTTGAAATAGGGTGTTAGCGGTCTTGCTGTTCAAAGAAGAATGACAACACTGTAGATCACCAACACTATGGTTTATTTTTTATTCACAGGCAAGTCAACGTTGTCGCAGTAAAAGTCCCAAGATAGCTCCTGGTGCAATACAATGTTCCCTTTCAGTGTTTTACTATTATGTCTGATGTTTCTCTATTAATATTACTGCTGCATTAATGTGTATGTTGCATGTTACTGCTGTAGGTGTGTTTCCGAGCCGCTCAAACGAGTTACAACGAGAACGTGACGTCATATTTACACAAGACGGATCCTTTCTAGCCATAACCGATCTGCAGTGCGCATGTGCGAGATGGTCCGCCATATTGGACAACTCCGGACGGCAACCCAAGTAGGACACTTGACACAGTTGCTTTTGGCAAATCACAAAAAGAAAACTCTTTTTATTGGGTTCTTTTATTTGGGGTTAAGTACATTGTCAGAATAATTGAGAAACTGATTTAACTTCTGTTAGACAGCTATATGCCATACATTTTTGCATACATTCACAGTAAATATTTATTCAGTATGATCGCTGTCTAACAGAAGTTAAATTCATTTCTCACTTATTCTGACAATGTACTTAACCCCAAATAAAAGAACCCAATAAAAAGAGTTGTTAAATAATAGTGAAGTCACGTTGTAATAATAATAACTAATCTCTCGAGTTTTCTTTTTGAGCTTTGCCAAAAGCCACTGTGTCAAGTGTCCTACTTGGGTTTCAAAATGGCGGACCATCTCGCACATGCGCACTGCAGATCGGTTAGGTGATTAGGTGATCGGGAGTCCACAACTCTGCAGAATCCTATGGGTGATGTCACGGACCCTACGTCCATTTATATATACAGTCTATGGTCACTACCCGATCTGTCCCCCTGCTCGATCTGTCGGAGGACTGCACTCCTGTTGACACGGACAACGTCAGCTAACTAGTGCCCACTCACTGCCCACCAGCCACCCCCCGATACATGGGGTCACGCCAATCACAAAGCTTTGATGCGTTCAAGTGCCCAAGATTATGTTATAGGACATTAACGATAAAACAGAATATTGTTGTTCTATTTTTAGACACATCTCACGATCGACTGGGAATCTCAGTCGATCGCGATCGACTGGTTGGGCACCCCTGCTCTAGATGTAATGCCTGATATATTACAATTAAAGATTGTATGCTGTATTGGCCCAATATTCAAAAATGTGGTTTAATAGGTTTCAATGGCTTCATTTTTGTTCTAGCTGTCTTTCTTTCAGCTACACAGTTAATTATTGACTGATTTATAAAAGACCCACATGCTGGCCATCAAAGCACAACTCTTACTTTGTTATGTTTCTGTGTTCCAGGCGGCAGAGTAAACCTCATGAAGATATAATGGGCATCCAGAGCAAACCTGCTGACCAGGTTACGGGCAGCTCTGGTCTGGCTCAGGGCAAAAGTTTCCTCCTCAACAAATTCTCCTCCCTCAACCAGAAAGTCAAACAGACCAAGACAAACGTAAACATTGGCCCCTTCAAGCCCCTCGGGAGGCTGGGAAACTTCTCTAAACCCGATGTAAAAGTAAATTTCCTGAAGCCAACTATGCATGTCAACCTGTGGAAGTCAGACAGCAGCTTGGAGACATCGGATAACAACTCCGCAGCAGCCCTGAAAGACATGGCTGACGGCCACTCTGAAATCTCCGACGACTCTGACTCCTATAATTCCGACACAGAGCTCCCGTGTTCTGGCTCTTTAGAAAACGTGGACTATGTTCTTCCCAGCTGCGGCATTGTAGCATCGCACCCCCGACTGGGCAGCCGCTCGCAGTCTATCGGCAGCGTGGAGCTAAATGTCCCCTCTGTTATCAGGGTCACTGGCTGCGACGGGAAGCAGGAGAGCCCCTCTCAAGACAGCGACGACAAGTCCCCAGGGGACGCCTCGGTGGCAGAAGAAGCCATTCTGATCGACTTTGGTACTCCCATTGATGCCTACTGCCACCAGTTTGTCCAGGATGCACAGACCAAACCTGTGGAGGTGTTTGGAGAGGTCCCACCAGCTGCCGTCCTCACGGTGCCTGTGCAGAATAAGACCATAGCAGACTCTGAGAAGCAGCCCAGCTCCGAACCACCGGCCCCGGAGGAGCCCCAGCTCCCAAGGCCCTCCAAGCTAGACGTCGACTCCACTACCTCCAGCTCCAACCTCCTCTCCGTCCAGAAGCCCAGCTCCGCGGCCTCAGGAGGCTCTCAGAGGAGCCTGTGTTCCCAGATGGAGGGCAGCCTCTGCCCCTCACCCGCAGACAGCAACGGCAGCCGAGTAGTCTCCCCCTTTGCCAAGATCAAGAGCTCCATGGTCCAGGTGGCCAGCCTCACCCAGGCGGGACTCACCCAGGGCATCAACTTTGCCGTGGCGAAGGTCCAGAAAAGCCCGGAGCCAGATACTGTCAACGAAGCCCAAGAGAACGAGCTGAAGGCAATGTTTACACAGTGCCAGACCAGGATCATTCAGATCTAGTGCTTTCCTTGTAGCAGGATGTTGTAGTCGTGTAGGAGCCTCCTGTATGGTAGCAGTAACAAAAGCTTGCACTTAGCGTCACTACTAGGCCAAGAAATGCGCTGTTGAATTTGCCCTTTAGTTAATCCTGCCTGTGTTGATGACTATTGTACAGAATTTAGAAATATAAACCGAGGCCTAACATGACAGTGACCATGTTTACATGCACATAATTATGGATTCCTTGTTCTTAAGAGAGCACTGATTATCTTGTCTAGCTTTTTGATCTAATGACGGTTAGCTCATATCCATTTTTGCCACGCAACACGCGCAATGTCAGGAGTTATGATTCCCATGTTCCAATTTTATAGAACATTTGATATAAATAAGTGTATGTACATCCAAATACTATATAAATCTAGAAATAGCGCTGCCGATTAAGTGCATAGTTTGTGAATCTTTGCATCGAAATTCTTATCATGCTCAACTTAAGACATAAATAACACGTTTTTAAGATATTTTAAACCGTACGTCCAAAGTGGTATGCAGTGTATTTTTGTGCATGTAAACATGACACTAAAGTAATTATACCCACAGTGCTTGCATGTGAGGTTAAGGCTAACTGATTTTAACAAGGCAGGTTGACAGTAGCTGTACGTTGAAAGACCAATCTGACTTTATCTTATACCGTACGTCACCCTGTATGTGCAGGTCACTTATCGGCGTTTGTGATATAGATCTCGTAATAACCTTCGATTTGTAACATGTTGTTGTAGAACCCGACCAAAAATCTTTTGGGATTTTCCTCAAAGGACAATTGTGTGTTAATGCTCCTTTGCATAGCTGTCAGAAAGTAGCCAGACAACATACTGTACGTAGTTCTCCTATGTAAAATCAATGTTGTCACATGTAACTTAGAGGATATACCTTTCTAGAAATCATGAATACACAAGACCTTAGTAAGAGTTTCCTGGTTGTTGATATGTACAGTGAGTATCGTATCTGTTCCCTGAGTAGAGCCTTCCTTTAAAGCGTTTTTGTATTGATGGTAGGGTGGCATCTTAACGTGTTCAAAGAGGTATGAGAATTATATTTTGAAAGGAATGCCCAGCACTGTCCATACTGACCCTGAATAACCAGAAAACTGCTGGTTGGAAATTGATTTTGATAGATCCGATAATGGTTGTACTTTATGAGGGATTGTTTGAGTCCTCGGCCAGCGTTGTACATTGACGTCGCATGTCAGAAGAGTAGCATATAGTAGTTATATATGCAATTGCACCCATCCAATTATTCGAAACACTGACGCTTTATGCACTCCCTAAACTGAAATCTTATTTGCCTTAACAGGGAATTGAAGTGGGATTATGTATATCAGGTATTTATGGCAAAATCTACCTTTTTAAAGTCCATTCTTTACATGTTACATTGTTGTACTGTATTAAAAAAAAATCATGTTCAGGGTTTTGTCATCAAGCTTTATCTAGGGATATTTCATCCACGGGCACAATCGTTCTCCATGGAAATGAGCGGGTTTTTGGACATGTAAAGCAGTGGGTCGGAGTGTGTATGCTGCTGGTATTTGGGAGCTTAGAGTCCTAGTTATATTTATATGCGATAAAGCCGTAAACATTGTTATATTGTACATGTCGTTCCGTTAACCCGTTAAATGTTACTGTCCTCCTCCACCACCTCATCACGCTGCTGTGTATATCCGTGTCTATTTATGATAAATAATATTAAGATTTGCTTCAAGATGAAATATCCCAAGATAAACGGTTGCACGTTTCATATTTTTGTGTTATATTTGCCTGTTTTCTTCAGTCGGCTTGCTCACCAGCAAATACTTGTATATTTGATTGACTATAATTATGGTCAGGGACATTATATAGTTATGACCTGCTGATAGTGTGGTGCTGCCAAAGCTTTAGGGTGGAATGCAGAGGTTGGAAGGTGTTTTTCTTTTTTTAATATTAACTGCAGGACATTGGAGCAGTTCTCAAGCAGAGCAGAAACGTATTTCTGTCCCAAACTTGCTGTGTTTATTTCAAAGGAACAATAATCCTCAACATTCCCGATATAGACCACAATGCAACAGTCTTGGTGCCTGGTTTTATATGCAACAGATGGCATAGCTCTATATGATCCTATATTTGCTGGGTGAGATTTTCTCCTTTCCGTTTTGTTTTTACACCAAGTGCTTTGCAACCACCTCTTGATTTTTTTGTCTGTGGTTGACCTCCCCTCTTAATAGGACCCCTGACCATGACAAAAAAAAACATGTGACTAGAGGTCTTAAAGCATTTGATTTGCACTGTTTTAGCACATTCTCTAGCATTAGTACCATATCATCTGAATGTCCGTACTCATTACTTTCCTCTTTACCAACTGACTGTTGTCATTGTTTTCCAGGGTGTACTGAGATTGTATTGTATATTAAAGTATCCTATTTATTCTTATCCTCTTTGGGTGTGTGTTACTTGATAACAAAATGTATACTGACTAAAGAAATAATTCAGACTGTTTAAAGTGAAGGTATATCTAAATCTCATTTGCATCTCAGTTCTGTAAATAAGTTGAATATGACGTAAACCATGACATATGAAAAACATCTTTATTACAAACTTTTTTAGGTATCAAAAAGAAAAACAGAAGGCGTCTTGTTTCCTCACGGTGTGATCACGGCTCGTTGCCGTTCAGACACTTCTGCTGCTCCACGCGGCTCTTGCGCAGCACCTCGATGTGTTTGGCCCTCAGCCAGCTGTCAGTGCAAAGAGACGTCAGCCCCAGGCTCAGAGACAGCAACCTGCAGACACACCGTCAGTCAGACACACACAACTACACCAAATACTGGGAGAACAAAACAGTTTCCTGGCCTCTGTCAGACAAACACCAAGTCAACGTATTTCACAACTCTTTTGGTTGCATTCACCCTTAAAGTGAATGTCCCTGCTTATGTCATATCTGGCATTTCCATTGTTGGTCATTATGTCTTGTTGTTTAACACTTCTTTGAAAGAAGGCTTTATATGCTGTTGTTTATCATTCTCACTAGATAAAAAGTTAAGCAATGCCAAAAAAAGGAGCTTATATAAATGTAATCCTTGTGCATCTACATTTCTGGCTTTTCAGTGTGATCGATCATTATAGCGGTGTTATTGATAGGGTAGGGTGTGAGCTGTAACCTCAGCTCCCATAAAGGACCCTAAAGCTGTATGATCAACATTATTGGTTTTAACTTTTGCATGCATTCTATTATATCGGGCTTTCAACCAAGAGCCCTGGCTTCCAAAGTCTTTTCGGTACTTTTTTATACCATATCGAGACACTTTGTCATGTTAGAGCTATAGAGCAAACACATGCCATTATCCTGGCTATTGTCTTATGCAATGCATCAAAAATCTGATCATTGACATATCACAGACTTCTAAAAATCCCTTAAACATTCACTCTACAGAAAGTACTTCCTTTTCTTTGGTGGCATCATATAAACACATTTTAAATAGTTTGGATTTCGAAAAATCAATGAATATTTAGTAAAGACAGTTAAAGATAATTCATATAAACTTTATGGCTGTATTTGACCCAGAAGTTTTTTCTCATTAAATTAAATGTAGGTGGAATGGTTATTGACAGCCCACCTCGACACGACCAGCATACTGTGGAGGTCCTCAGCGGAGACGCTCTGAGGGTCATCCTTCCTCATATCTACAAAGTCATCCTCAACTGACTGAGGACAGCAGAAAGGAAAAGGCAGTTAAAAGGACACTGAGGCGGACAGATGATAACTCACTGCTAATTCAATGGAAACACACAGGCCTGATGGGAACAACTACCCTTCGAAACAATTAATTACACTGACTTTGATTTGTGACTGCTGCTTATTTCCCCATGGCACTCACCTTTGTCATTTCGTCAGAGATGCTGTAGTCCAGCAGCCGAGCCACGCTCAGGTACATCCTGAACTTGTTGAGCTGTGAAGCCTGCGGGTGCATGTGCAAGCTGCTCAGATACTCCTCCATGTTGGGGGGGGCGACCTGAGACTGTAGGTGTATCTGGCAGTCCGACTGTGGAGATAGAGGAAGAAATGTTGGCATCGTGTAAGGGAAGAACTTCACCTTTTTACAGGTGTTGCTATGCAAATCAAGCGCTGTGTGCACACGCTTATTCTGACAGGCGTGTGCACATTTAATATCAGGCCAGACAGGAGCAAAGCGCTCCGACCGTGAAGCTCTGCAGCAGCTGGAGGGTCAGACTGATCATCAGCTGATAGTGTTCACTGTAAACACAGGCGGGCACATTTAACCAGCCTGGGAGTTGTTTACGGCGCGCTGCCCTTCGCTGCACGACTAATACAGTGCCGAGCCTGCCGCCTCTCCCAGGATTGTTCCTGTGGCACACAGCTGCCGCCATGGCAACACGTTAGACCAACACACAGGAATAGCACACGGCACATTCCTCAGGCTGTTCGCAACAGAGTGAGACCCGGGCTAAAGCCTCCGCCGCTTGGGTTGTTGCTGCGGCCAACCAATGACAGCGGCCGGAGACAACCTCCAGCGTCAGACGCGTCTCACGAGAGCCTGCAGGAAACCTAACCCCTCCCTGGCCGTGCCATGAGATTTGTTTTGTCCTGCGGTTGCACGCCCCATCCCTCTTTGTCCTCACCGGCAGCAGCGAGCGGCCCTCTGACGCGGTGAGCACGTTAATATTGCAGGGGAATTCCATCTGGTGGTAGTTAAAGTCATAATCAACCTTCTGCCACGAGATCAGGTTCCCCAGGGCTGTGATGTTATGCACACCTACAGGACAAAAACAAAGAAAACAAATCTGGTTTGTGTCAGAACACTCAAATCATACTAACAAAGGCCGCAGTTGGACATTATCTGCAGCGGTCGTCCCCTCGTGGAGTCTAGATGCCTCACCTGTCGTGTCCAGCTGTCCCTGCTCCAGCTGGATCTCGTCCAGGAACAAGGAAGTGTGTTTGGCCAGCTGCAGGGCTCCGCTCACTAGCCGGTTGGCCACATAGTCCTTCTTTGGCACGAACTTCATCTGGTTCATATTCTGGAGGCTCATGGCTAGATAGAACGACTGCAGAGGGGGAAACAACTTTTAGTGTCTTACATTTAAACCCAACATTAGTGGATAGAAAAGTAGTGGCGGTTGCTTGGATTCACTCACAGAAGGCACCAGCTGCTGGATGACCTGGTAGAGGCATTCAGTGTACGAGGAGACCGTAGGACAGCCGCTCAGGTTCAAGGAGAATTTTCCCAGAGGGAGAACATCCCTTCTGCTGTACCTACAAGAAACCAACCATAATGTGGAATTAAAAAAAACTCTTTTGGCTTTCAGGAAGACACAAAACAAAGATAGGACGGTTGAACTTCACATACACGTTAGAAATGAGATGCAGGATGAGATACTCGGCAGCCAGGGCATCTCCCAGCAGGATGTGAGTGAAGTATGTGAGCAGCTCCGCCCTGACAGCAGCCATCTCGCTCAGGGTGGACGATAAAACTGAGGAGGAAGGACAGAGAGTTACAACAGGTCTCTATGGTAACTGAAGGCATCTGTGGAGAACATTCACAACATTGTTACTCTTGTTGAACTTCAAAAATAATGGCCTCTGTTTTTTCTGTTTCCACAGAGCAAAGGGCCATAGATCATTTGACTTACTAACAATGTATGATGAGCATTTGTTTAAATGTGGGTTTTCACAATAGCTTAGTTAAGTGTGGCACAGAGAAAGCTATTAACCTATTAGTTAGTATTAGATTTCATCTTAAAGAGCAACTTGCAGGTTAGACACACCAGTGAATAAATGTGTAGGAAAATGATGAATACACTAGATGTTAAAAAAATATATACAGAAGTATACACTGACATCTGGCGTCGTTTTTGTAAGACATTTTTACTTCAGCATAAAAAAAGCCTCCCCACGTGACGGCCGGTCTAACGTATGAATAAACATGGATCACAATGCTAGTTTTGACACAGAAGAGGTTGAACATATATATTCAAATGTATATGATTATAATTATGAGCCTGCTAGGCATCCAAGAGACCAGGAGCAGCCAAAGATTAGAAAAAATAACGGCCATCGGCGTGAGGAGAACCAGCGGAGAACAGGACAGCTGTCTTGGTGAGTGACCGGTGGCGTTAGCTACAGTTAATGTTAATTAACTAATTAATGTTAGCTAACGTCAGTCACATCACAACATTGTAAAGGACTGTTGATACTGATCCATAACAGAAACTAATGCGCAAGTATCAGCCGTTACCTAATGCAACTCCACACTACGTCTTACGGTGCACACAGAGACAGAGCGAGAGAGAGCGAGAGAGAATACGGTTTCCTGATAAACGTTTTGTTTGATAGGCTTCAGCTGTGGAGAGTATGTGCTGCAGGGAGGTGCATGCACAACGCACTCGGGAACGAAAGCTAGCTCCGGTCCTTTACCCGTGAGGAAAACTGTGGACTCGATGCCCTGACAGGCTTGAGTTTGTGCAACCTGCACAAACACAAGCTCACCATGATTACAAATGGTGAAACGCAATGTAAAATTACCGAAAAAATACCAGCTCACTAAATCACTACCGCAGATTGGGCAGAGAAGGAGTCCGAGAAAGTTAACTCCCCCATGTGAAGTAATATGACGTAAAAAAAAAAGCAGTTTCTAGTAGCAGAGCTCAAAGCGGCTCCTTTTCCTCTGAATTCCTGCCCTTATGTCTTGTAAAACATATCAAATCCTGCATTAACATTTTGAATTGTAATTTTCAGGCAGGGTTAAGCATAAATGTAGTAAAAAAAAAAACCCTGCAAGTTGCTCTTTAAGACAATTAGTTGACGCATCATTTCAGCAGTAAAATAAACACCTACTTACAGCTCTGGAAAAACATCAAGAGGCCACTGCAGCATTATCAGTTTCTCTGGCTTTACCATTTATAGTATTAGTTTGAGTAAATGAAGATTATTTTATTCTATAAAATACAGACCACATTTCTCTGTGTTGGAATTCAGCAGACACTGGAATGGAATGGCTGCCATACACGTAGAGATTGAGATTTAACAACAATTTGGAGTGGTCTCCTTATTTTTTATGTAAAGATCTGAACTCAAAGTGTACAAATACACAGCATAGTAATTAGCATCACAAAGCATCTACACAGTGTGTAATTCAGCATGAAAAGGCACTTTGTATACATTTATGATGATTTTTTAACTTAAAGTACCTTTTTCAACTTTTTGAAGCGGTGCAGCTAGATTTAGATTATACATGAATACAGTGTAAGCAAGAGAAGGCAACACAGGTAGGGAACATTTGCCTAAGGATGTGTTGTCCTATTGAAGTGATCAAAATCCAAATTGTATTTTGGTGATTTTTCACTAAAAAGCTCCCATGTTGGTTTGGTATGGATGGCACATTTCAACAATCCTGTTTGCTGAGCTGACAACACCAGGCTATTTAAAAATATCCACTTCTACTTTGCACTTGCATTTCAAAACATGCAACATGTGTCAAAACGAACTTCTATAAAGCAGCACGTTACACTAAACAGATGAATAGCAGCTAGGCTTGTTTACATCTGTGTAAAAAGCGTGGAGATGCAAACTGTTTGCAGCAGGATGAGTAAATGATTCCCCAGATCTCTTTAAGACAGTGATCCGTCAGTGTATGTTTTCCTCATTAGAAAATGATACACAGGAAAGGTATACCCGCAAAAAGCGTAAAAGGGCCTCTAACAAAATGAGGGGATGCAAATATTCTTGATACTGGCATTTGCAGCCGTATGCACACACACAAAACCACAGAAAACGATGTGTCCTTACAGGCACTGTTGTCCTCCAGGGTGGGGGGGAGGAGGGGGTTGTTGTGCGGCAGAGGCTTGGCGTAGAGCATGTGGAGGCGAGGCACGAGCGAGGCCGGCGGGCAGTGCACCCTCTGCTCCTCCGCCGTCTCCATGGAATCCGCCGGGTCCAGGAAGGAGGAGGAGACGTCTCTGTGTGAACACGCCAAGAATGAGCAGCAGATCAGCACTTAAGGGAAAGTAAACTAAATGCTGTCTCTTACTTCTCGTCGGCCAGAGCGCTGAGAGCGGGGCTGACGGAGAGGATCCCGTAGACCTCCAGTGTGTCGTTGAGTTTGAAGCCGTCCCATTCAGCGTACACCTGCCGAAAACACACACCTGTTAGCTTCTGCTCCCCACTGGAGATTCTGCTGAGAACTGTGGATCTCTGAAAACTCCTCTTGTCATGTCATACCCTCACTGAGACTTTCCAGTCCATATCATGGATTTTCTTGAAAAAAACGAGGCTACAGTTCTGTTTAATTCATGGGAACGTGCAAAATTCTATAACTCTACACCAAAATTAAAATGATGAAAGTGTGATGAATCTGCAGTTATTATTAACACCCCTTTCCCACAAAATACAGTTTTAAGGACATTTAAATAACCCTTTTCGGACTAATATACAGTTAGGAAGATCTGTGAACAAGATGTGATCGGGCTATATACAAGCTACACAAAATGAATATGTGGTTGCAAGTGAACTTGAGCAGATAATCTTTGAAGGTGACTGATTCTTTTTTGGAGTAAAACATGATTTATTTCCTGATTTTGATTACTTTAAAACATTCAGCAACAACTCTTTACATAAACACATGCTGTACATTTTAAGTTAGGGTTTTCAGTAGTTGAGTACACATTTGAACACAATTCAGTGCAAAATGTAATTGGGGAAGATAAGAAATATATATATATGTTTTTTAGTATTCAAAGTCGAGCTATAAGACTTTAGCCAATCCGGTGAATTCAGTGTTTACAGAAACAGACCAAAGAATACACACCTTGACGAGGCAGGAGGGGCCTTTCTCTCCGGGCAGGGGGAAGTTGAGGTCGAGGTGGGAGGCAGGTGCCGTCTGGTTGGAAGGAGCTTCTGTCTCCCGCCGCTTACAATCACCGTTGCCATGGTGTTCTGTTGGACTCTGAAGACCTGGAGTGAGACAGGGAAAAGTCTACATTCATGGCCAAAAAACACACACAATATACTGTAATTGTTACATATCAACATATATATATATAAAAATGTCAAATAAATCAGAGTTTTGTAATTATTTACAGCTCATCTTTCCGTCAACCTGTCTCTACCCCTGCTGCAGTTAGCAGTGTCCTACAATCTCCCAGAGTGCCTAGAGGCAACCCTAACATCACTAATACGTGTGTTATACATGTCAGAGGAGGAGACGCATGCTGGAGCAGATAAAGGGCCTAATTGATCATAATGCAGTAAAACACTACCTTCCAATGTGAATTTGATTGGTTGCAAAATGTCTTTATGGGAACAAGACACTTCTGTTTCTGAATTCTACTCCATGTTTACACACCAGTATGCTTTTCCCTCTGCTTCTGCGGCTGCGGCTGTGTGTCCATGTCATCGTCTTCCTCGTAGCTGCGTTTCTGTCTCGTCGGAACATAAGAGGTGGACGGAACCACTCTCGCTTGGCTTGAGCTAGCATAGCTGTGCGACAGAATTAAGGAACAACTAGGGAGCAGTTTTCTAAAACACTTCTTGGGTCCAGCAAAGAACAAAAGACCAAACCCTGTTCAAGCGAAATCACAATTTTTTTAAACGTACAATTTGGACAAATCAGGATATCTCTTTCACCCAGGGACTCTCTCCGGGGATTGGCACGCAGTAGAAAGTCTGTCTCTCTGCAGTCACTGTGTTTTTGGAGTTCAAATCCACCTGGAGATAGAAAATGTTTTCTGTTAGCGAAGCTGAAGCTACATTGAGTTATGTTTAATATCTCTTAGTGGAGAGGGACTTACCCCACATTCCATCACATCTTTGTACTTCCCGCATTTCAACACCTGAGGATAGCCAGAAAGTAAAATTAGATGCAAATGTGATGACATCCAGCACATTATCAATGCAAAAAACTGGACACATGAGAGGATTGTAATTGCAAATATCTGCACAGGAGACAAGGAAGCGCTTACTTTTGCCTTTGTAGAGGGATCAACAGCCTCATACGCTCCCATGTAGAACTCTGGATCGAACATGTCTTGGATTAAACAGCGGAACTTCACCAGGCTGTTGGGCTTCATGTAGTGCAGCGGGACATCGTTCAGAGAGGGGACCTGCGATAGAATAAGAACTGGTGTCAAATGCAGGAACTGAAAGAGCCTTTGACATTGACAGGCCTCTTTGAGGAGTTTACAGTCGAAAGGATCTGCAAGCTGCATTACCCAGGTCTGAGCGTCCTTCTCTTTCAGGTGATCTTTAAAGAATTCAACCGCTTTCGCCTCCCATCCAGAGTTCGGATTGTTCTGGGAAGCAGCTGGAAACATAAATAACAAGAGCATTATATGATACTTAAAGTGACAAAATCTTTAATTGGCCAGAATATTAGAAAAAGTTGTATCCAAAAAAGATTATACATTTATATGTCAGAACCATGCACATTCAAAGATATAAAATGATGGACATAAAATATATAGGATTGTCCTTTCAGATTGGAACAGTAGAACAATAGGCAAATTATTACTATTTTATTAAACAAAATGAATAATTAAAAAAATAATGTATATGGATAAAATAGATCTGAATAAGTTAAATAAAAGAAACATGAAAATGTTTTATTTCAGTCTAGAAATGTTGCATATCGTCCCTTCTTACTTCTTTTTAAACCTTTAATAACAGCATACCTTGGCTTTGAGAATCCCAGACATTAGATGGGCTAAAATATCAAATAAAGTAAGCATGGGATAAAGATAGAAATAATTATGCGTGTAATTTTTATGGAGCAATGCGTTTCTGAAACAATAGTTATTGTCACTAAGTGTTAAGAGAAGTTAGAGGAGTTAAGAACGTTTTAAATTACTTTAACAAACTTTAGACCCGTGAATGCCTCATGTTGTGAATGGTTGGATGTGTGCACACAGGTCTTCAAACCAAACTACACACCCAGCACTTCTTGTAAAGAAAAGTGAAACAATGCGCTCATACAAGCTGCAACAAAGCAGCATCGGCAGTTAAAGCACACAACTAAGTTATTAGCCATTTCTGAATGATTGAAAAAGACTAAAAGGGATGAGCATGGTAGTTAGCATGGTAAGTAGCCATAAAGCTAACTAGCTAGGTTCACGCGTTAAAGTTAGCTGTCAAGGAGAGAAGTTCCGGTGTGTCTCTTACCGAACATCCCTTCAACAACACCGAGAGGGTTGTTAATCCAGTCATGTGTGGTAGGCATTGTTGGCCGCTGACAAAAATCGCAACAATATTTTATTTTAAATAGCAGAGTAAAATCTCTGGGAAAACTCTATTTTGTTGACTTTCGGCACACACCGGATGGCAGAAGTCAGGGCGGGAAATTTGCGTCACCAGTCGAAGAGCGTTACTCGTTTGTTTTGTTAACAGGGTCCATCCGGAGCACGGAGCTATCACACTTTCTGAATTACTGTGCCTCAGTGGGTTAGGTGATTTGATTTAAGGTTGCCTGTAAAGTGAGACTAAAAATAATAAACTTTTTATTTTAAATTATTGTAAATCAATAATATCAGTTTGTTATTTAGCATATTTAAAAGGTTATAATGTCATCTTGGAGCTAATCTTGTTGGCCTGTAGGTGGCAGTAGTGTGTGAGAGTGTTTGGTTTTCCTACAACCAACGAAGTGCTGTCAAAGGACCTGCACGATTTCCGCAGATCTACAAATAACATGTCGTGCTGTGTTAACTCTGTTAATGAGTTGGAGATCTGTGAAAATATGTGAGGGCAGGGACAAGCTTTCCCTGGACCTGAGCGTTTACTGCCTGCCTGCGCCAGTAGTGGCTACGTGTAATTCAAGGGAAAATGGCAGATAGGAGAATTAATAATGTTGCCAACACCAGTGCAAATTTACTGTTCAGCGGCGCTCCGGAGTTTAACTTCAACCTGCCTTTCATGCCAGTGAGTCAGGCCACTGGTCCGGCGGTATTGTCAGGAGGTAAGCAGCAATACCGACTGAGAAAATGTCTAAACATTAACTGTGTCGTTAGCAGGCTAAGCTAACAGCTAGCCCAGTTCCTGTGCTGCTTTAAGCTGTCATTTAGTGTAAAAGAAGGTTAAACAGCGTGTATGAGTTTACTGAGAGGTTAGCCTATTGACAGTGATGTGTTTTGGTCAGACTGTCCTCTGTCTGATGTGACATGAAGAGGATGTGAAGCTATTTGGGAGTCATATGATCAAAACATGTCCTGTCTTTAAATTGGCCACATCTTGCTATCGAAGTTATTTTACAAGTCCTTTTCTATAAAATCTATGAGCCATTAGCTGCTGTTTGTTTCCGCTTCCATATAATCCTCAATGTAAGGTCTGTGTTGTGACAGCTGATGTACTGTTATAGAGCTAAGTTTCATCCTCCAATTCTAACCAGTTTATTAAATACATTTGCCAGAAAAATAAACGTTGATTGATTAATAATGTAAATGTGTAATCACTGATTTAAATGTCTTTACTGTGAGAATATGATGCTTGTAAATTGAGTAAAAATCAAACATTAGGAGAAAACATGACATTTTAAGATGTCACCTCGGCCCTGCATAATTTTGATGTCCATTTTATCAAACGTTTACCTGGGCTGTCCCTTGCAGAATCACAAATAAATGTGCTAAACTTCAATTTTCTGTTTTGATTTAATAGAAGACTCGACTGATGTTGGAGAAGAAGACAGCTTTCTAGGACAGAGCTCTGGGAATGGGACAGCCCCCTCTACATTCAACTACTTTTCCAGCCCCTCAACCAGCAGTGACCCGTTCGCAGCCATCGGCCAGGCACCATGCCCCCCGCCGGCCCTCTCCGCAGCCCCAACATCAGCAGGGCCCGTTTCTGTTCCCAGCAGTATGGGCATGGCACCGGTGGCCCCTCCAGCTTCACAGATGAACCCCGCTCCTCAGGCGTTTGGCAATGCAGTTTACCAGAGCGCTATGGGCCGTCACACTCCTCCCCCCGCCTCAATGACCCCACCACCTCCCCAGATGCAGCAACAGAGTCATAACCCGTACCGACACACCGCCAGCAGCAGCAGAGCCAGTCCCTATATTCCAGCTCCAGAGGTCCTGCCGCCAACACACACACCTCAGCAGAATCCATACTCCCTTGGCTCTCCGCCGCAGACATTCCCTATGTCCGGCCCCTCATTCACAAAGGTACATATCAGCTTATCAGTGACTGTGTTGGTTTAGCTTTTTTTAAGATACTTAAACTCATACTATCTCCACTGGGCGTAAGCCTATTGGAGATAATGTGTTATGTTGTCTCTCTGTGTGTCTTGTCCATCAGCCAAATAATTAGTTTGCCCTAATTTGTGAATTTTAAATTCAAGGAGTGGTTACAGGGATTAACACTGTTTGAATAACCCAGTGTATTTGCTGTTCTATACAATTATTGACTGCAGACTTCTCACTCCCCGTAACAGGCTGATCAACAACTGCTTCAGTAGTAAATGAGAATTTCTGAAAATCACTTAGCATTAAAACAAGCTATAGATTTCACATGTTGACCTTGAACTGAAGCATCTGCAGATTCATTCCAAGATATGGATAAGTTGTGATGCACTCAAGTGTTATCTTTGTTGTCGGATGGATTTGAAGGGAGCTGAGATATGAGAAAGTGCACTTTTCTAGTGAGGTTAATAAATAAAATGCCTCAAATAACATCATAATTAGTGAAGAGGAGTTTATAATTAGTATTCCTTCTTCAGCCTCCTTCCACACAGTACCAAGGGCCTCCGCCTCCACCCACCACTGCCGGAGCCGTGGTTCCTGCTGGTCCCATGATGCAATACAACTACAACATCTACGAGCCTGTTCAGCCTCACTGGTTCTACTGCAAGCAAGTGGAGTCAAAGAGCGTCTGGCTTCCTTTCAGCATCATCGACTCCCTTCAGCTGGAGGAGACGTATAACTCAGGTGAGGTGACTCGTGCTAATTTAGTGGGAATGTTTCTCTACAGAGAAATCAGAACGTGTTGGTGCTCTTAATGAAACTGTGATCTGTTCTGATGCTTTTATTCTTCCAGTTCAACCAGACCCAGAGAATGTGATCATACGTACGGATGGAGGGCGTTACGACGTGCAGCTTTACGACCGCATGCGCTCCTCGGTGTTCTGGGAAGAGGAACCCACGGAGGTCCGCCGCTGCAGCTGGTTCTACAAGGGGGACACGGACAGTCGCTTCATTCCTTACTCTGAGGAGTTTAGTGAGAAGCTGGAGGTTTGTACCACTACTTCATTGATCCAGAAACAGATATTGTGTTTATCAATCATTTACATTTTTCATCCAGTCCTTTATCGACTCTATTGTTTTACTATGTATCGTAATGTAGCATGTTTTTAACTTTAGGGAGAATATAAGAAGGCTGTGTCCACCAACCAGTGGCACCGCAGACTGGAGTTTCCATCTGGGGAGACTATTGTCATGCACAATCCGAAGGTAAACCATTGTTGATTATTGTACAAGGTTGTGTTTGTGATAATAAATCCTATTAGTTTAAAAGTACTTTTCTTCCATAGGTGATTGTGCAGTTTCAAGCATCCTCCATGCCGGATGAGTGGGGCACGACTCAGGACGGGCAGACCCGGCCCCGAGTGGTGAAGAGAGGGATCGATGATGACCATGATGAAGTGCCAGACGGTAGTGAAGTTCTTTATTTAATTTTAGAATAAAACTACATTTGTACTATGTCAATAAAGCTGCCAGACATCATTAAAGACAGTGAAGTCGCATTACAGTTAATTAATGCTTTAGTTTGGGCATAAATCCTGTTAAAGGCACACAACAAATATGATGAGGAAAAAAGACACAAACAATGAATATATAGATATTTATATATAATTAAATAAATCAACTCTACAAAAGTCATAGCAGATTAAACGTTGAGGTATCATGTTGTGAATGGATTGCAGCCTAATTGCAAACAGTTCAGGTTATATGTGTAACCATGGCGATAAGTGAAGGTGTAGAAGTCAAATTCAACATTTCCAACCTGTTCATCTCTTCCAGGGGAGCTCCCGTCAGTGGATCATCTGGTGTTCATGGTTCATGGAATCGGCCCCGTGTGTGACCTGAGGTTCAGGAGCATGGTGGAGTGCGGTGAGTGCCAGACAGTCAGGCCTTTAGTCAGTGAATCTCCTCCATGAAGGTATTTATGTGGTTAAGTGAACAATTCCTTTGTGCTCTCAGTGGACGACTTCCGCAGCGTGTCTCTGAAGCTGCTGCACAGTCACTTTGAGAAGAATCTGGACGAGCAGACCATCAGCCGGGTGGAGTTCCTCCCTGTGCAGTGGCACACGGCTCTGCATGGAGATGCTACCGGGGTGGACAGGTGAGGAGGGCAGGATGAGGGAATACTTCACACCCAAAATGACCATTTGTGTATCAAAAACTCAACATGGGTCTCTAACTTCTCAGATGCCTCCACAGTGAATGATGAATCCAAAAACAGAGAAGAGCTGTACAGCTGGGGACTGTTTTATATTGTGGAATAATACTTAATTGGTGCTGTTGTGACTCAGCAGCAGCAGCAGGACATTGTATGTGATTTGAAACTAAATAAGGTACAGTGTTTGGGTTCATTGTAATGAAGGAACCCAGTGAAACTAAGTTTGGTTTTAGTCTTTTTTGAACAGAAATTGAGCTCTTTGTCTCAGAGGAATAAAACATTAAGAAAAACATAATACCAACAGTCCTGCCCTTTAATCTTCTTTTTATTGTAATATTTGATCAATTATAATCTCATTTTTGTTTCTTTGCAGGAGGATCAAGAAGATCACGTTGCCAAGCACTGGACGTTTACGTCACTTTACAAACGAGACTTTGTTAGACGTGCTTTTCTACAACAGTCCCACTTACTGCCAGACCATCATGGACACAGTTTCCCACGAGATTAACCGACTGTACGCCCTGTTCATGCAGAGGAACCCCAACTACAGAGGTCGCATATCAGTTGCTGGACACAGCTTGGGTAATAAGGCAGCAGATGGATTAGCTTTCACTGGCATGTGTTGTTCCTTCTGTTTTTCACCTAGATTCCATTTCCTCCTCAGGTTCTCTGATTCTCTTCGACCTGTTGTCAAATCAGAAGAACGCCTCCTCTGCACCGACCATGCCAATCATACCCACTGCCAACGGAGAAACCAAACAGGTCATTCACTAGTCAACATGAATAATGAAAAACATAGAATATGTATTTCCCCCTCGATGTGATTCATGTAATAATTGATTATACATGTTTCTAGTTATTTGACGTACAATACATAAATGTGAATTCTGGCTCTTGCATCAGGTGGCAGCCCCCGTGACGCAGAGAAACAATGCGATCACCCCTCCAGCTGTGGGAGAGGAGCCAAAAGAGGATGAGGAGGAGGAGTTAGAGGATCTCTCCACCATGCTGGAAAATCTGGGCTTGTCTGAGTACAAGAGCACCTTTGATGAGGAGAAGATTGATGCAGAATCTTTTGTAAGAACAAAAGCCTCCTTTGCTTTTTTGTCATAAAGTAAAAAACACCACTTTAAATAATCCAGACATTGGTGTAATACATTCACAAATGTTCACTTTTATAAGATGCTGATCGTCCCTTTTTTACGCTTTTTCCAGCTGATGTGTACAATCGACGACATGAAAGAGATGGCAATCCCGCTGGGTCCCCGGAAAAAGATCGCCAAGTTTGTCAAAGAGAGGGAGAATAAGCAGGTAGGTTAGTCTCTGCAGTAACCGTGGAGACTGCAGACAGACGGTGACGGTTAACATCACTGTCTTTGTTTCTCCTCGGCAGGCGGCACGTCAGGCGGCCCGGGAGAAGAAAGCCGAGATCAGCCAGGCTGCGGCGCCCCCCCCACCAGCTGCTGAAGCTCCCCCCGAGTCCTCGGTGCTCCCAGTGGGCAACAGCATGCACGTCCACGTCGACTACGACTACTTTGAAGTCGGCACTGGACAGGTAGCTGTGAAGGCGGACGTTGAAGCTGATCTTGAATTTGAATTGATAGATAAAGAACATGTGTTGCTCTGCAGGTGTCGGTGGTCTACCACGCTCTGGACTTTGAGCCGATGAATTTCTTCGCCCTGGGTTCTCCCATCGGCATGTTCCTGACGGTCCGAGGACTGGAGAAGATCGAGGAGGCGTACCAGCTGCCCACGTGCCAGGGGTTCTTCAATATCTACCATCCGGTATGCAGCTCTTCCATATTTTAAATCCTGAATAACTGCTTCTCAGCTGCAGACGCTCCAACGTTATTTTTGCTTTATTGAGTTGTATCACTTTTGTATCGTTCTTTTGTGCAACTCTGTCCAAATAAGGGTTTACCGGATATCCCAGAGCTTCATTTATAACGTTGACATTCAAACATTTGTAAATTTTTCTTATGTCTGTTTATTATTTTCAGTAATAGTTTGCAGTTGCAGATACAGACAGGATTCTCTAATATGTTTACTATTATAATATTTGTAGAATTAGATTTCAATGGTGGCTGCGTAGTAGATGATCCAAACATTTCCAATTGCTTCAGGTTTTTGTAAAGTATAAAAAAAGTCTTATTTCCTAAATGATCACTTAACTCATTACATTTGTCATTCAATTGAATCCATATTAAAGGAAGTCATGCATCTTTGTGAGTGGTGTACATTTCATATCGTCACTGAAACCTAAGGCGCATTCACACCGCAGTACTTTTCCCACAAAGGTTCATGAGAACTTAGTTCATGAGAACTCTTTAGTTCTGATGAACTAAGTACAGATCGCGTTCACACCGGAATAAGTCCCTGGGGGTGGATTAGGCAAATGAAGCCGCTGACGTCACTTCTTCTTCTTCTGCTTTGGGTTTACTGGCAGGCCGCAAACAACTTCACTGCCGCCCAAAATCCCCGGCCGGAAGTACCCGGTTGTTGGGGACTGGCTTCAGTAGAAGCTGCTGGGACTTCCAGCAGCTTCTACTGAAGCCTTCCGAGTAAATCGCCAAAACACCACACCTCCTCATCTCCACCGCTCCCATGTTTTATTTTGTGTTGCCATAAATTAGTCTCTCTGCGTTTCTACGCTGGGCTAATGCTAATAAAGCTAATCAAATGGTGGCTTCACAACACTTTTTTTTTTGTTTTACGGGGCATGGTTTGCAATCCGTCCAGCCAATCAGAAATATAGCTCTTTTCTCACAAGAGAGCCGCTAGCAGGGACGGAAAAGGGGGTAAAAAGGTTCTCATGAACTCATTTTTAGTTCCGGCTCTTTTTGGTGTGAACGCCAGATTTCGAAACTAAAGTGGGAAAAGTACTCCGGTGTGAACGCGGCTCTAGTCATTCCACCTTAACCTGACCTGCCCACACATGACTGAATGAAATATGAACTTAACGGTTTAGGGCTGTGATGAAAGCAGGGAAGCTGAGTCACTGCACGCTTTACTATCTGATGGCTTTATCGATGACTCGTGTTTCTTTCAGTTGGACCCGGTGGCCTACAGGATTGAACCCATGATATTACCAGACATGGACTTTAAGCCTGTGCTGGTCCCACATCACAAAGGGAGGAAGAGGCTTCATCTTGGTACGACACTCACTTGTTATTCATCTCTGCTTGCATCGAGCCAGATAAATACACCACAGATGTTCCTTCAATGTAGCTTCTAGCAACATCAAAAGGTCACCCTTAATACTTTGTCCTGACAGTTACATGTCTTTATGCCAGCTGAGTTGGTTAGGACGAACTACAAAGACACTATTCTTACATTACGATGTGCCATGTCAAAATGAAATGTAATAACAGACGGAACAGTACCTATTTAGCTGTTGCAGAAAAGTGTAAGCTGAAGGTCAAAATTAAATGTCCTTTTCTTTTAATCAAAATGAACAGAAAGAATAAACACAATGTGGACGATCGGCTCTTTTTCCCCCCTCCAAATAGATCTTATAATTGGTCAAATAAGGCTTGTCTTTGCTTTGATATAGTTTGGTATAAAAAAGTACTTCAAACATCATTAGCAAAACGTTTCAGAGTAGATGGATTTAGTAAGGGATCCTTTGTGTTTCAGAGCTGAAGGAGAGCCTCACCAGGATGGGCTCGGACCTGAAGCACGGCTTCATCAGCTCCCTGCGGACCGCCTGGCAGACCCTCAACGATTTTGCACGCGCTCACACTTCCTCCGCCCAGCTCCAGGCTGAGCTGGCCATGGTAGCCAATCAGATCGAACAACAGGAGCTGCAAGCGCGGGAGGGTGAGAGTGAGGGTGAGGCAGAGGGTGAGGCAGAGGGTGAGTGTCTCTGCTTTGTGACTCGTCAATCATGTGATTTGTTTTTCTGTTTGCTGTTTAACTCAGTGTGGTTTCTCACAGAGCATAAGATCAGTGAGAGCCCCGAGCCCCCCCGAGAGGAGGGGCCTCAGGTGAAGGTGGGGATGCTGAACGGAGGCAATCGCATCGACTACGTCCTGCAGGAGAAGCCCATCGAGAGCTTCAACGAGTACCTGTTCGCCCTCCAGAGTCACCTCTGCTACTGGTACGCAGATCCGACCTTCCTCCAGGCTTTATCCTCGTCACGTTACCTGCTCCAGGCTGTAGCTTGTTCCTGTTTGCAGAGTTTGTAATAACACTTGTGTTGTTTTCCAGGACGTCTGAAGACACAGCACTGCTGATTCTCAAAGAGATCTACAAGACCATGGGGGTCCATCCAGAACAGTTTGCACATTAATCAACTAAGTCTGAAAACGATTCCCTTTGGTTTATTTCATGTCATTTTTCCTCGATTTAGATTTTTCTAATTTCTCTTATTTTCTATTCATGTAGTTTATTGTATACAGATGAAGAAAACAATTGTAGTATGCCATTTGTCTTGAATTATGAAAATTAGGAATGAGCTGGTAGATTCAAAGACACTTGACATGTTTGATATGACATTTTTATAGTAGAATTATAGAACTGGGCAAGTTTACTTCAGATATTTATCTTCAAATCAAATACTTACAGCAGAAATGACTGACTTAGCAGCTGATATTGTAGCCTTCTGTATTTTATTTAATGTCCAACATTTTAAAAAATAAATCATTTCCTCGCATAAGCCATTTGTGTTTGAATGTGTACATGTAACAGGTCGCAAGGGGGCTGTAAGACTAGCTACACAAAAGCTGGAATATTAGCAAAAGATCCTAATGAAAGACAATGAGAGTACAGGACGAGATGCTTTCAGTGAGAGAAGATAAAGCACTTCTCTGCTGCTCTCCTGTACTCTTCAACACCACGCCTCTAACCTCCTCTCATTATGAGATGCAATACAAAACATTTCATGTCACTTTAAGCATGTAGGCACATACGACAAAAGTATTCAACTATGAAACAAAGGAATATTAGAAAAGTATTTACAGGAGGGGCTGTAACATTCAAATTCAGTCCAGTATTAGGTATAATGTTCTCAATGGGCATAAATCTTATTAATGTTATTTAGACACTAATACTGGTCCACATATAGGATAGCGCTGCATGCTATTAGACATCTTTTAACCTGGCTCTTTCATTATTTAACCCACATGCTTCTCTGTTAACCTCATCAGCAAAGGAACATTGTGACCGATTGTCACATAAAACACACAAAAAGTTCCCTTTTTTTTTTTTTAACCACACCGCCAGGCTGAAACCACCTATAAATATAATGCTAACAGAACAGCATTCGTCTGTGCTGTTAAAGCAAAGATTGTAAATTGCTTTTAAGCTCAGTAGAACTATACTGGTTCTTGTGATGTCAAAGTGCAACTTCTTCATTTTCCTTTTGTCGACAGCTAATAAATAGTTCTTTCTTTCTGATATAAAAAACACACTCTACACGAGTCAACAGCTGCTTGTGTTTGATTTGTTTGTTAAATGAATGAATCAACTGGAAGACAGCTGACTACTGGCTGAGGTCCATTAAGCGGCGAAAGGTAACTGAGCAGAAAAAAAGAAAAAAGTTCAAGCTGACAAAAATTCAGTCAGAAAAATGATTGCCACCTATTTAAAAAAAAAAATGCTTTTAAGCTACAAAAACAATTGGCAGATTAATCATTTTTGAAAATAATAATTGTTGCAGCCCTTGTGAAAACTGGTTGCAAGTCAGGTGTTGCGTTTGAAACTGGCATGACATGCATATTGAATTGTTGCCTAAAATATGTTTTAAAAAAAACGTTATTTCTACTTCAGCAGGTTAAATATTACAAATCTGCTTGTTAGCCGTGTTTGATACTGCAAAGTCGTACCGTGTTTTGAAGTTTCACATTGATCGATGCTTGTTTGTGTACATTCATTTGTATCCAGCTGTGCGGTGAAATGGAGAAGGATCTGTGTAAACATTTCTTTGCTGTACTGCGATTGTAATGTCCGCACCTCACAGTCGTAACGAAGGAATGGAGATGGGAATGTGGAGGCTTCAGTCTTCTGATTTGCTCTGAGTCTTGTAGGCCTGCTTGCGTAGGTGAGCCTCGATCTCGTCGCGGAACACCAGCATTCCGAGGTGGGAGTGCGACGCCTCGTTCATGGCTTTGGATTGGATGCACATGCGGTACTGCTCTGGGGTCAGCTCATCCGCACACTGCTTCTCGTGCCACAGGTGGAAGAGCCCGGACACCGGGGTCCGGATCACGATGAGCTCGCTCCGGAGATACTTCCTGTACAGGTGGACGTCTTCCACACCCCAACCTTTCACTTCAAGATCAAACCCGCCTGGAGGAATACAATCCATTTTCAAGTTATCAGTCAGCAGCTTTTACGAGTTATTTAGTCATGACTCATGATGAATTCACAAATCCATGCTTACCAATATTTAGGAAATCTGAACGATACTGACACGTCATTCCGAAGCCAAAGTCTCTCCAGAATCCAGCATCTTTTTTGTGAATCTATTTGAAATAAAAAAACTTATTAAAAAAAACTTCACAAGTTCTCTGCATAGTTGGTTTCATTGAAAAAAGATGTATGTCAATCATGTTGTAAAATGATTTTCTTTGAGCAGAGTTGGACACTAGAGGGCTGTTTTCACCGTCATCTGCAGGAGGGGAAACGTTCTGTAACCCTAACCCGTCCCTTTTCAGTGCCTGTGTGCATTTACATAAGGATATCAGTTTTTGCAAAGGTTTGCCAGATTTTTCTTGCTAGCCAATCAGAGCAGGTCTATTCAGTCTGAGTTTGAAAAAAAGCATTTAAACAGGTTTGAGAACAAAACCTAACATCCTGAAAATGAGCAAAATAACTCCCTTTTAAATGTGAGGTTAAGATGTGGATTTATGAGATTATTTTGTGAAATGACAAGTAGTTTAGAAGCCCCTCTTCTGTCCAGAATTTTTTTTAAGGATTTTGTGTTTGCATAATCAGAGATTCTGGATTGAATTCGGGAAAACAAGTAGATGCAGTTGTAAGAACCTTTGACAAAGTATTCAGATGTTTTTTTTGGAAGATCCATTTCTGATGCAAATGATAATGGAAGCCCGCCTGATTCTGCCTAAAACATGTGTACAGGGAATCATTGAAAAGCTTTGTACAAATGTATTTCGAGATCAAGGTGAAGGCTTTACCAGTTGGAGTTCAGCCGGTGGAGCCAGCTCCGCATTTCCATAGACGATGGCAGGATTGTACAGACTGAACACTACTGGATAGAAGACTTTCTTATCTATAAAACAAAACAGGTCATTTAGTATATTCATATATTAAAGCTACATTGTAACGGTACATGTAAACAAAATAACTATAAATACAATCATCTGAGCAATAACAAATGAAGACCTACTTGGAGCAGCGTGGAGACGACAGGTGTTCAGGAACTGGAGTGTAAAATGGATGTCAACGTCACAAAAAAACATTAAGACGTCGCCTTTCTTCCAGGCGTGAGCCCCGATATCCAGACCCCGACCTCTGGAAAACTCCTCGTCCACCGGGACCAGGGTGTAATTTGAGAAGCTCTCCTCTCTGAAACACAACACATGTAGTAGATTTGAATTACCACCACTCATTACTATCACAAAACCAGCAAAAGGACTTCTTAAGTTATTTCTCAGTGAAAGGACACACCTTGACATTTTCTCCAAAGATGATTCCACTTCCTGCAGGCCTTCTGGCCCGAAATAAACCACCGTGAGATGGACTCTTCTGTCCTGCTGTATGCACACCTCTCTAAAAACAAATACCGTGTAACGAATAAAGAGAACACAAAGGTTGTGTTTAATTGCACAATAATGATGCGAGTCTACTGAATACAAATTTGATGTGAACATGCTGGGTCATGTCTGTCAGAGTTTCTGCTGTACTCTCACCTGAAGTTGTGCAAGAACTGTGAGAAAGTATCCACTCTGCCTGCCAGCGGCACGATGATGTTGATAATCATTGCTGATGTCTCTACGGAGGTGCTCCTGACTTTCATTAAGGGACCAAAAGGTCTGAAGAGCGTGACGTGGCGGAAGCTGCTGGACTCCTCTTTGTCGAAGAACAGCTCGTAAAGCGTCCCTTTGTCTCGCTCCGTCCTGTACATTCCTGTATAATAAAAAAGAGCTTCACTGAGAACACAGTAACAGCGATCATTCACTGGTCCGTAGTAAGGTAGCGTAGATCTTACCTTCAGTAAAGTGACCCTCTGTGTAGGTCTGTCTCTGCATCGGCATGTCTTCCTCCACTCCATCCTCCTCGTCGGGGTTGTTGATGATGTCCAGCGCGGCTTCCATCACCTCCACCAGCTCGTCCCTGCGGTCTTTGCGGACAGGTTTCTCCTCTGGGTGCCGTGTCAGCCCCATCTCCAGCTGGTACACTTTGGATGAAGTGAAACTCTCAAAGGGCACCAGGGCGTACTCGCTGGGGAGACGTGCCCCCGTGTTGACCTCCGCCTTGTCGATCTGAGAGTGCAGGTACTCCAGCAGGTCTCCAGGCTCTTGGTCCTTTGTCTCCGTAAGGCCCTGCACCCCGGGGGGCTCCTTCTTGTCCTGCATGAGCTTTAGCTTCTCACCCATTTCCTGCAGCTCCTGCTTGAGCTGAGCGATCTGCCGCTTGAGACTGGCGGCCCGGTTCAGGTGGCGCTCCTCCTGCTCCTGCAGCAGGCCCTGGTAGTACTCCTTCCCGTAGGTGTCCCCTGCTATGCCGGGGGGCAGGGCCAGGCTGGCGTCTGCGGGAGGGGTGCACTCCAGCAGGTAGGCGAACAGCAGCAGCACCAGCAGCAGGAAGAGGCCCAGAAAGAGCCAGCGGAACCGGCCCTGGAGCGACAACCCCCGCCTGGGCATCGCGCTCACATACAAGCTATAGCTGGCAAGTCTGCATTCCCTTTCCCCTCTGATCACATTACTCACTGTGTGCTTCTGCACATCACCTTGAAGGTCTGGAGGGGTCTCTATGTCATTTTCTGTGATGGTGTTGTTTCTTGGCTCCACTTTTCATACATTTGTCCTGTGTGAATCCCTGCGATGATCACCTAGGTGAAGAAAAAGGAATTACAGAAATCCACAATAAGACAACAGTTATAAAACAATACAGACCTACCATTTGTGAGGACTTAAATAAATGAAATGAAAGAAATGGGAATGATAACCAAATAATGAGACACTAACACAACAGTGTGTTACCAGTCAAGCATCATTATGAATGACCCATCCAGCCAGTAGTAGACTAATTAATAAAACACTTTTCTTAAACAAGGTGTTTATACGTGTCCGACTTCTATGAATATTTCCCCTTTCAACGATTCAATCATAATAAATCAGAGCTGAATAAACACAGGCAGAAGGAATTAGCCACACCTGAGATCTAGCACACGGCGACTAGCTCTCAGCTAAATAACAGAACAGAGGAAAGCTGGTGGGGGAGCTGCACGGCAAGCTCCTGAAGAGTGACTTCCGGGTAGCCGGCTTACCTTTCAAAATAACAGCATGACTTTTTCTACTAAAAGCGTGGACACTGAGAAGCTCCTTGTGGAACAAAATGATCTAACAAGATTACCAAATGTTTCTAACAACACAATTATGTTCTTAATGTTTTGTGATGTGCAGTATGCTACAAATATTGTTTAAAAGAACACTCCTTAATCCTAAATATGTAGCCTTGTAGAACCTCTATTATCCACCACATATACCACACACAATTGTGTCTTGAAGGTCAAACACTAAAGCCTACAGCTCCAGCCCTTGGCACACAAAGTGATGCTGTTTGTCTTCCCGACACTCATTGTCTTTCCTGAATGGCTTTAATGAAAAGCAGCAGGCCCCTGAGTCCAAAAGGCAAGAGGCAAGAGCTGGAAACCATTGCTCTAATCTCAAAAAAGCTACAGTAGAATCAAACCCTTTTAGCTTAACAGGAAAGCAAGGGAAAGTATTCAAAAAACTTCCCCTTTTATATCCAACTTGTATGTGCTACTTTCTCTTAACAAGTGTAAGGCCACACCTAAGAGAAATCCAGCAGTCTAATGTGTCACCCAAAAGCATAAAATACATTTTTTATATGAAAAATGACTTTAGATATTTTCAATATAGTAGGCTATCTAATTCAATCTTATATTAAAATAGACACAAGTATTACGGTTTTAACCATTCAAAAAAGAGGAACTAAATGTCCTAAATGTGTCTTAGCTTTGCCTTCTCGTAGCTGCCAATGAGAAGGATGAAAATGCATGCAACACTTGACTGGCTGAAAAGTGTCAAACTGATATCATCAAGGTTATGGTGTAAACGCATCATATGAACAGACCTTGTGGCAGTGCATTGATAGAGACTACACATTCATACACCAACAGGGACTCCTACATTATAGAGACATATCTGAACTGTTGTTACTAAAGTTAACTACTTGAGCAGTGAGTTTTGTTAACAATAAGTCACTTACATGATATTTAAATGATGTGATTAATATTGTGTTTCACTTGGAGAAAAAAAACATTATGTTATGAACTTTACAGTGTGTTTAAATATGTTTGGCAACTTTATTATCTTGGTTGATAAATTCTGCAACTTAATGTGCAGTCTGCAAATATTTTACATTTGACATCGTTTTGTACCTGATCATCACACAGTCTAGACGTGTTACTTCACAGCAAAATGTGTGCTCTTACTTTTAAAGATCGAAACCGGAAATTGGCACGATTCTCCAGTTAGCTTAGCGACGTTCTGAGATTGCCTGCGCTTTCGGGTTATTTTATATCTGTTAGAGAGCCTGCTAACCCGTTATTGAAAGGTACAAAAAAAATACTCACCTAATTCCGTCTTTTTCCATTCCTGCCCGTGCTGCCCTACAGCATTGGGCTTAGTAGAAAACCAGCAGCCGAAGACAGCCTCTGTTGCAAAATGCCACGGAGCAAAGAGAAAAGAGTGAGTGGGTCATAGTTTACTTCCGGTCAAGAGTTAACCAATGAGAGCTTTGTTTCGAGTGTCGTCATTAAACACGTTGAAGCCCCTTGTTCATCATAATAACCAATAATAATCCACAAGTAAAACGTTATAATTACAATCATAATTACTCATTCTTTTTTATGCTACACGTTTGTTTATGAACATTAACACAAATACACTGTATTTCTTATAAATATGAATTACAAGATACATTTAAAATAAGCTCGTTTTATGTTGCTGTTTTCGTCCTCTTTTGTATTTCTCTGTCCTGACTTGTCAAACCAACCCCTTATCTGTGATGATAAACTAGCTGACAACTCTGAATTGAATTACCCATGAAGAGGAGACATATCACTTGTTTGTTGTCCCAAACATGGGATCTGTTATCACTGTGATGCATAACGCAAACCATCAAATGTTCCCATAGAGTTCTATTTTAAGTAATTCATTCATTTCCTTCATTATCAGTATCATTAAGGGTGGCAGGAGTCTGGAGCTTATCGTAGCACACATTATGTGGAAATCACTGAGCCACCATGGACAGGTCACCAGTCCACATATCTATTTGTATAATACTTAGATAGGGTGACATGCATTATATTTTGCCTACCAAAGAAACCTTAATTAAAAACGTTATCTTAGGTATAACCATTTGTTATAAACAATAAAGTGAACAAACTATTGAAATGTAAGCTCACATAACACTGAAACAAAAATCTAAAACCTCTAAAACCTGAAAAACTAAAACCATCATCAGATTGTCTAAACAAATAGTTTCTAACAGCCAAAACAAGAGTTGAGTCTCAGTTGTGATTAATAGGCGGCACTTAATGTTAACATAATTTAGAGAGACTGATTATTCAAACAAGAAATGGCTCCAATGGACCAATGTTTCCTAGGCAACTACTGCACAAAATTAAACATTATTTAGAAATAAAATCCTGCCCAAAGTGCACTAGGACCTTATATTGTAATATAAGACTCCTTATAATGGTATAAAAAAAACTAAAATGTATGTGAACCACCAATCATAAGTTAAAACAAAATCATTTTGAACATTGTAAAGATAAAATATGAACATTAAAGTAATCAGTAAACAGAAGCTTACTATCCATTTTTAGAGACATGAGGAAAATACCCACACTGAACATTTTTAACGTTTATTATTAATTGGAACTTAATCAAATAATAACAACATAACAATGATAACACTCATTAGTTTACATAATCATACTTTTTCCACAAAGATTGCCATTACAGTGAATCCAATAGTGAACTGTAGTCTCACATGGGACATGGTCACGGTCTACATTAAGTGTTGGGTCCTTACACTGGAGTAGCACTCACTAGTTGATATTTCTCATGTAAAAAAAAAATATATATAACAAGAACAAAAGCAAGAAAACTGCTCACTGATCATGTCTGTGTTACTTCTCTTTGGCAAGAACAGCTTTGAATCATCTTGTGGGAGAAACACAAAATGGGTCTTTGACAATTTGAGGAGCACAATCCTCTAAAGTAGAAACTTTACATTTTCAGAACAAGTTCAGCATTTTGCTGTTTGTCCACTCAATCCCAGCTGTCTACAGCAGGTGATGGTAAAGACGTCCCCTTTAATTCCTGGGCTGGAACAAGATCTTCACAGTTGCACATTAATATTTGGAGGCTATTGTAGAAGCGGCACAGGCACTTAAAAGACATTGACACTGGCATACAATCTGGTACAATAGTCATGCAGTGATACAACATGGCCAACATGACCCGTGAGGTAACAATTAACATACTGAGGAGCTGAATGAAGCGTGGTCTACATTGATCCTGCCGCTTTTGCAGCAAAAAAAGACCCCAGTTTTAAAACGTTGAATACCCCGTGCATCAGAAATAAAAGGGAACCAACTTTAGCATCAGATTGTATATGTACAGTCTTATAGAAATATACACATCTACCAATTAGTCATCTTTTCTACAGTGTTGGTTTGTTTTTAGCTATCGAGCTTGTCCACAGCTTTTGCGGGTGAAGGCAAAGCCATCCAGTTTGCATAAACACTATCATTGGCATATCTTGTAAAGACTGGATTAGTGGCATCATGTCTGTTGAGGGGTACCGGGCTCTTCTCAGGCCAGTTCGGGTATGACATGCCTAAAAACGAGAACATATCATTTTTCTGCACTCAGTGAAATATTAACAGCGTGCAGACAGTAAGGCTCTCAAATCAAACTCTGTAGTGCCTGGAAAAAGCCCGTTGAAGTTATGGCTTTGTATAGGTTACTGTACATAAAGCAAAATATAGTGTCGTTTATTATTTATTAAGTGTTTTACTAATGTTGGTACAAATGTATCTAGCTATAATGTTGCTTATGCCCCTTCCTGTAACTGTTCAAAAATGCAAACGAACAATAAATCCAATGTGTTCTTTACTTTTTATCGTCACCTGAGAGTTGCGTTCAAAAGCCTTACTGTTCCTCTGTTCAGCATTGTGAAACATTATAGATCAACAGCTAATATACATTAGAAAGTCAGGAAATGTAAGACAATCTTGAATTTAAAAAACACAGTGAGTGATTGATTCGACAAGGACCTGTTTCAAATGTTGCACACTGTTTCTACCAATGCAAACACATAATGGAATGATGACAATGGAAATGTGATGGTGTGAAAAATGAACTCATAAAAATGCAGACTAAGCATGAGTATGAGTGGTGCCATATAAATAAGAAGTAATGGTATGTTCAATATTTAGAAATGTAGCATCATTTTGGTCAGCATTCGTGTTACATTAGAAGCAGGTCCAAGTAAAACAAAAAAAGTCAAGACACAAGATCTTTTTTAAACTGAGCCCTCTCATTTACGATGAAATGGGAGATGTGTCAGCATTAATCAGCAAAAAAGGCATGCCTAGATCACAGTCACGCACACTTGACTACGGAAAGGCCAATCACAACTTGCCAAAAAAGAGAGCTTGTGTTGTGTGTCCTGTTTCTAAAATCTAGTAAATGCATGGGAGATTCTACCATAGAGCTTGTTTTCAATCCATGTGGAGGGGAGGGTGCGAGGGAGAGGGGCGTTATTACAGTCCACTAGTGGAGTGTCCTCTTCAGAGAGCGCGTCGTCGTACAGCAGGGCGTCGGCAGGCGTGGACGCCGCAAGGTCCAGGTAATCCTGCCAGGAGCAGATGAAGGTGTGATTAGGCTGATTACTGAGGCAGGGAAAAACTGCACGCTAAGTCTGAGAGTGCCCGTGCTAAAGGTCACATGCAGGGCAGTGACGCACAAGTGGAAGAAAACTAATGTCTGTTTAGACATGAATGGAAATATGAAAATAAAAATCTGTGATGATCAAATTAAGAGTTTTTAAAACAACATTTCTTTGGGTTTTGACCAAGTTAAAAAGGTACACTTTTAAAAAGGGAATCCTGTATACATAAAGGTATATATTAAACCTTTATTACTTTTATATAGGTAATTTCAAGTAAGTATAGGGGTCACCCTTAAAAATGGCTATCCATACATTAGACCGTTTGCAAAAAATAGTCCTATATATTATTTATAGAGCTGACTACTATAATCACACCATTTTTATAAAATGGTTTATAATATCTAAAGCTATATATTTTTGGGGGATTTAGTTTAATATAAAATGAAGCAAATAATGTTCAGAGCTAAAACAAAGACTGTGTTCACAGTGTTTTGTGTGTGTGCAAATACGATTTGTAGGAGTTTAATTTACAAAAGCTAAACCTTTAAAAAAAATACATTTAAATGTGAGACTGATTTGTTAAGTTATGAGTAAATGATATGATATTTAATTATAATTTCTAGCAATATATACACAGTATATCAGTTTGTGTCATTGCCTTCTTAGTCATATTATATAGGATAGATTGTATATATTGTGTGTTAATAAATATTTGACATCGTCTGACAAAGAGCCTGTGGAGATCACTGCAAATACTTTCGACTCTTTACAAGTGACACTCCCACTGCCTCTCTATGATAACAGGGAAGAAGCCGCCTGTTGTATTCTGGGATGTCTGCATTCCCTCGTCCTTAAATGCTCTATATTTAGCTCACCTCAACATCAGGGGCCTGACTGGTATGCTCTGTGATTATGCTGCCCAAGGCCACATTTTAGCAGTGCTCCTCAAACTATAATTATGGTATCTACAGCGTTTGCAAAGAGTGACAGATCGTGGGTAACGCAAAACATATGTGTAACTCTAAACAGCAGTACACGATGTTTACCAGAAATGCTATACTGCTAACTGTAGGCCAGCTGCAATTCCAACAGTGGAAAGAAAAATTGCACGAGTAAAGCCTGGAAACAGACTGATTAATAGCTTCTTTCCTGTGGAACAATATGAATAAGTTATCATAATGTGTTGTATAGCTTCACCATACCCGACTTTTCACCATCATCTTTTCCAGTTCTTTGCTGATGTCTGAGAAATGCTGCCTCTTTTCTGGTTCTTGTTTCCAGCATCGAATCATGAGGTTGTACCTGCAGAGGGGAAACGTTTTACAGTGATTGAGATCATTGAATCCTCCGTAACAGTCATTTTCCATGACTTTCTGTCTTAATGTGGCGGTTGGGATTTATTGCACTCCGTGGAGAGAAAGTGGAGCTTACATTTCCTCCGTGCAGTTCTCTGGCCTCTCCATCCTGTAGCCGGTCTTCAGCAGGTTAAAGAGGCGTTCAGGAGCGATACCTGGGTAGGGATTTCCTCCCAGTGTCACTATCTCCCACAACAGCACACCAAAGGACCAGCTGGAAAAAGAATAGGAGTTCATAAGAATGTTTTGATAACATATAATGGAAATTCTTAGAGGGATAATTTAACAATCTTGGAAATATTCATTTTTGCTTTGGGAGTTGGATGAGAAGATTGATACTACTCCAATATCTGTCTGTTAAATATAGAGCCGTTAGATTGGTATAGCAAGGCTCTGACTGAAGCTAGCAAAAACTGCATACCAGCACCTTTGATTCTCACTATTGAAGATATTATATCTGATTAAAAAGGTTACATTTTGGTTTTACAAGGTGTTATGTGTTTGTATTGAATAAACTACATATAACATGTTCATTTGGGAGCTTTCGAAGTGCTGGTGGGCAGATTCTGTTAGCGTTGACAGATCCAGCAACCCAGTCTCACGGCATTTCGTGTTATAGTCACGAAATGTAATCTATTGATTCGTGTTCACCAACACGATTTTCGCCTTTTTTTTTTTTTTCGTGTAACGCAGAACGATAAGCAATGTATTTCTATTGGTAGTATGTTTCGTGCCTGCAACACGTCGTTTTGTCCGGTCGGGTCTTGGAAGACCAGAAGCTGTGTGGTTCATAAAAACATGTTCTTACTCAATATCAAGCCACGATTATTGTTGGGGGAGGGGGTGCGCTAGTGAGCATGCTCATGAACTGTTCCCTTCACGCGATAGCGAGGGGTAGAGTGAGGGATCGCAGATGCCGTTGTGCTCGCGGACGGATTAAAAAAATTAAACCTAAATGGCTCGCACCTGCGCATCAGTTATGTGCAGCCCTGGATATGACACCCTATCCGTTTTGTGCGCTTAAGACCTTCCTTTTTGATAAAGCTTATAGTTAGGGCTGATTAGATTCAGCCCCTAGTTTTGCTGATATAGGCTTAGACTGTCGGGGGACATCTTACTTCTTCCTTCTGTCTTTCTGTACCTGTGTACTCTCATGTTCCGAATAACCCAGCTTCCCCCACATTTCTTTTTGGTGTCTATATACGCCGGCATCCTGAGTCATGGCTGATCCTTATGCTGTGGTCCTGAGTCCTGGATTGCGAGCCCTGGATCTTGAGTCGTGGCTGTGCCTTTTCCTGTGGTCCTGAGTCCTGGATCCTGAGTCCTGGACTTCGAGTCGTGGCTGAACCTGTCTCTGCGGTCCTGCCTGACTCTCATCATACTACTTCCCTGATGGCTCCCACAGGATTGTTGACATCCTCGTGGATTCACCTTCTTACTATAGACACATGCATTTCCAAACATTTGGACTACCTATGTTGTAAATGTAGTATGTCTTCGATTGACACACGGCATCTATTGCACGTCTGTCCGTCCTGGGAGAGGGATCCCTCCTCTGTGGCTCTCCCTGAGGTTTCTCCCATGTTCCCCTTTAAACTGTGGGTTTTCTCTGGAAGTTTTTCCTTGTACGATGTGAGGGTCAAAGGACAGAGGGTGTCGTATTGTCATACTGATATTTTGTACAAACTGTGAAGTCCACTGAGACAAATGTAACATTTGTGATATTGGGCTATATAAATAAACATTGATTGATTGATTGATTGAAGCTAACCAGCTTCTGATTGTAGCTTCAGATTTATCATATAGATATGAGAGTGGTGTCAAAACTCTCATCTCACTCTCAGCAGTAAAGGGATATATGAATAACGTTTCGTGTAATATGCTATTGGTACTCACACGTCACTTTGTGTTGTGTAAATGTGATCAAACAAGGACTCTATTGCCATCCATTTAACAGGTATACGGCCCTGGAAAACAGAGGGAGACATGGTTAGGTTTTCTATTCTTTTTATTTAGAAGATGGTTGTAAATACACTAGTAGTACTAGAGTACTTTTCTTTACCTTGCTCCTCTTTACATACGAGTCCTCTTCATACACGTCTCTGGAAAGGCCGAAGTCTGAGATCTTCATCTTTCGTCCTTCGGCTACCAGGACATTTCGTGCAGCAAGGTCCCTGTGAACAAGCTGTCGGACCAAAATGCTAATTTAAAGAGACGTTCAGTACTTTCAACCCTTACACTTTAACTTCATCTTGAACATCTTTTAGTACTTCGATTTTGTAGCTTCTTTCAGTGTATGTATTTGGAATGCAACTGCTTCAGTATTTCCACTATTTTGAATGTGTTCCATATATTTGCTTTTGGAAATTGAGTATTTTCCAGTTTGGCAAATACCTTCATTTCTGCCAGGTATTGCATGCCTCTGGAGATCTGCCATGCAAAGGAGATCAGGTCACCCATGGTGAGCGCTCTGTCGTCTGGGTTCTCCAGATAGCTGGAGTTTCTGTTGGAGTCTCTGCTCATGTAGCTCGGGCCAACTTTCCGACTGTCGCGCAGGAAGTTGCGCAGCGACCCAAACTTGGCGTACTCCACGATCAGATACAAAGGACCTATTCAGAGAAAAGCAGCACTTAGAGAGTCCATGTGCAACACACATGTCCTGGGAGGATAGCAGGAGTGAGGCCTTACCGTCCTGGCTGCACGCTCCGAACATCTTTATGACGTGTGGATGGTTGACTTGCTTCAGTAAAGTGAATTCTGACAGCAGGTCACGCAGCTCGCTATGGGAAGCGTTTTCTGTCATGGATGAAAAGACGGGATTGTAATGATACATTCATTCATCTCTCCAGACATTCACTTCCCATACATCACCATTAATTCCCCACCTTGTCTACTCTCTCTCTTACCTTTAAGCATTTTCACAGCCACAGTGGTGTAGCCAGCTTTTCCTTTCAGCCTGAATGCTGTCGCCTTGACAACTTTCCCAAACTCTCCTTCTCCTAAAGTCTTGCCAAGTACAAGGTTCTTACGAGGAAACTCCCACTTAGGATCCTCCTGTTGAGAAACACATTGATATGTTCGAAACCAGTTCACCACACTTTGCTGAATAAAAGTGTCACAGGCCCAAAATAAGCAGCTTACAGGCATTTTAAAGGTGTCCGTCTCGATGGAGTCCTGCGAGCCGCGGCGAAGGTTACCGGGGAAGCTGATGGGGTAGGCCTGAGCCGGCCGGCGGAAAGTCATCTCAGCGGAGGCGATCGGAGGCTTGGGAGAGTTCTTGTGGTAGCGGTGGATGAAGTACGAGGACAGGAGGATGGAGATGATGAAGGAGAGTAGCAGAGCCGTGGCAATGATGGTCTTACACATGTCATCACATAGGGCCTCTGCAGGAGAGCATGTTGCACAATACTGTTATTTTCAGAAAAGCAGCAATGTATTTCTCTTTCTTTTTATTGAATTAGGAACACTTTATTATCATTAGTCAGAGCTGGGAGATAAGTCAATATGATAATTGATCACAATCCAATGCAATTGTATCTTATTAAGTTAAATATAGCTAGATATAATGATACACAATAATTTAATTGATGATAATAGGCACAGACTAACTCAAATGTCTCTGAAAATCTGATAAAAGTCAGATACATCCCGCTATTATATTCATCTGATTATTTTGTATTTGTGTGCAAACATGTAAAAATAATCACTGTATCGCTGGTAATCTTTTATAATTCATTTTTGCACTAATGTTCTTAATTAATCTAGAAAATAGTTTTAATTTGTCAAGTCTATAAATCACAGAGGAGTATACAACAAAAATGACCATCTACGTATTATTGAACTACTAGAAAACATGTAAAACCATCCTATATCCTTACGGAGATATGAAATGACCTATATAGTTATGTAATATTTTGACAAGCCCTATTGAAAGTTGTGTGTGATTTATGGCGACTCACCCTCAATATCTTCCTTCTCACAGAAGCAATTCTCAGGGTAGCAGTAGCAGGTCCCATAGCCAGCCTGGATCCCATTCCTCAAGCCTCGTTCATGACCTCCAATAACGGTTTCCTCTGCACAGACAAACAAACAGTCAAAATGCTTTTATTCTTAGATTTACATGTGATATGGATGTGTTTTACAGCTTTACATTTGTAGAAATCCATGGGTGTAATCAAAATCAAGCAATGTGTTTCTTACTTGTACAGTCTTGTGGACATATGGACGGATCTTTGCTCTCAACTGCATCGCAGAAGCTGTCCGGACATGTGCGCAGGTCAGGGGAGCAGGTGGAGTAATTTTCAGATATACCTAGGACATAAACACAAAGGAGAGAAAAACTGAAGTGCAAAACATGACCAGATGACAACAAATGTTGGAGTCTTTTGCTTGGAATTCTTAATTAGAAAAACTGGAGGGGAAAAGTACCACTAACTCTTTTAAATAGTGATGGTATTTAAAATGTATAAATTTATACAATTAACGGCAGCCAATGTATTTTAGGTTTGCCTCGATAATAGCCAGAATTTAAGTCTTTAAAATAAAATGTATCAGCTTAAACAACAATAGATGACTTTGGGAACTTTCTGTTGCCACCATGTGGTGCTGTTAGTGCTTTTTCTCATCGAAATTAAGACCACATTTTCCCAAATTCTTTCAAAAAGGATGTTAGTGGTTCTGGTCCTTTAATTTGTTCCATTACCACCACTTAGGGAGACATTTGGTTCTACTTAAATGACTGTAATGTCTCATAAATAATGTTGACATCATTCAGTGAGGAAAAGATGTTATAAGGGTTCATAAAATAAAAAGTACCTTTCTCAGAGCCTTGCCTCCACTGGCATCTCCCTGTTGTGGCCCCCAGGCCTCGGACAGACTCACAGACTCCTCGCTGTCTGTTTTCTGAACATGACAGGAACCGCTGGCTCTCCTGGCTGGCCTTGTTTACTGTGTACAAAGTGCCAAAAACACACGGTTAAAGACATTTGGGAGTCTTCACATGTGTGCCTGCGGACCTGCGGTGGTGCTGAACGTAAGGAAGTGAAACACTAAATAGCAGCCAAACTTAATATACTTTGCTCTTTACTAATGTATATTAAAGATGAGCACAGATTACATTAGGATTAAAATAATTGAACCCTATCTTTTTTAAACCTAATGATTTTTTAAGTGGACTGTTCTCACCTTCAGCATCCAGTATGATGTGGATCTGCGTGCTGGCCTCTAGCTGTGTGTGCTCCTCCTGGGCCACAACGATGTACTGCAGGTCCTCGCACTCGGGCCTGCGCAGCGCCTCTGTGTCGTTCACATAGAGCAGGCCCCACATCTCGTCCGGGGCCTGGGTGATGCCTATGGCTGTGTAGCAGGACTGCACCTCCACTGACGCGTTCTTATCGGGTACCTCCAGCCGGTATGTGACCCTGAAGCCATCGAACTGCTGGCAGTTTTCCACACAAACTCTGCCGACCTGAGAGCAGATGGGATGGGAGATTGACAATTTAAAAGACAGTAGGTGATTTAAGTGGAAGGTTGGCACAATATACCTTTTTAGACTGCTTTATTACAGAGATCTTGATTTGTATCTTTTGCTGAGCCAGCAGATGGCAGTCTCTCAGTGTTTTTAGAGGTGAGTCAACACTTTTTTAGCTATTAAAATGGCTATATATAGCTAGTATATTTAACCTATATTCATCACTGCGACATTTTTGGCTGTGTCAATGCATGTGTAATAACATTTGGCAAGGGTGTGAATTTTTTCATAGAATTTTGGAAGTTCATCCTCAGCTCCAATAATATATCCATAATAAGCTGTCGAGCTAAAATACAGACCCTTAAGGACAAATGTGTCCCCATCGAACCCCATTAAATTCACAATTCAGCAGTTTTATTTAGTTTAGAAATACTGCATTGTATTGTGTTAGGCTTTAAATGTAAAGCACTGGCTTCAAAATTGTAGTTTTTAATATTTTCTACAAGATTGAGTCTCATGTTTGCCCCACGGGACAAATGCACAAAAAAGAATCAATGATGCAAATCATTGTCATATTCCAGACAATACAAAAAAGATCGAATCAAATAGTTAAATCTTGCAAACTGGCGTTTAAAGGATTTAAATTAATGAATGTTTGGTAGTGATGATTAGGACTGAAGTTGGTTTAAATAACTGAAAGGGCGATATAATCTAAATGTATATTTTTGGAAGTATTTAAGGGGGACTTTTTTATCCTCTAGTCTAAGGACATCAAAGCAGTTTTTTTTAAAGTGAAACAGAAGGGTAAAAACTAAGTTAAGTCTTATAAGGGAATATAAACTTGCATCATCAAAACAAGAGTGCTTTAACCCCCTGTCGACATTTTCTTTTTTGCATTTTTCACATCGAGGTGTTCTTTTACCAAGCCTGAGCCCTTCAGTTGGATATCTTTTACTTAATCTTTATCATCATAAAAAATGTTGAAGTGATGCCAACTACAATTGATGTGAGTTACTAAAAACCTGAAAACTATTTGAACCTTTCCTATAAAAAAATAAAGATTCATCTAAAAAGCATTCATGAATACCTGAGCATAAAGAGAAGTTCTGCGTGTTAATGTGAACATATGCGTGATGTTGTTGAAGCGGATGTGCACAGGTAAGATAGTGACGTTGAAGTGCAGCAACACTTTTCCCTCCAGCCCGGGGTAGGTGGTGTCATTGACCATGAAGTCCAGCTGCACGGTGCGGTTCTCCGTCACCACCAGGTTCCTCTTCAGGACAAGCTCTAAAATAAAGGGGCAAACATGAGTATTAAAACTACAATGATCATAACATCAGATGATTTTTAGTAGCCCCTGGGTCACTTACGGTAGTCGTGAACGGTCTCACGAATTCCTCCAACAGCAGCTTTCTTTTCACTGAAGGTGCCTTTAATGTCAAATGTTTCATTTATCCATGTGTCATTATTGAGCAAGGTCCACACATATTTATTGTAGGGCTGGTCAATCGGGAAGATGGGGGTTAGATCCCTGTCGAAGACAAACAAAGCGCCAAAAGACCCATCCTGGAAGGAAAAATTACAAATGTGTAAAGTTGATAATATTATCCCACATTGTGTCTTAAAAACAATAACAACTGATCAGGGGCCGTATTCACAAAGCATTTTATCTTACCGCTAGGAGTGCTCCTAACTCGCGCTAAAACATTTTACGTAGGAGTTTTTTCTTAAAAGTTATCCACAAAGCCGCTGAGACCTACTCATACTAAGCATAAATCACTAAGAGTGAACTAAGAGTGACGCGCCGTTGCTATGGATTACGTCGATTCTCGTGCATGAGTTTAGAAGCGGTCAGTACGGTGATTGGTTGTTCAGAGCAGGCAGTCTCGGTGAAACTCATCCGCAACATCCCACAAACGAGCCCACTAAATCACCGAAAAACAAGGAAATAGCCTAGGCTAGAAATGTATTCCTATCAAATAGTTATGGACAGTGCAGTTAGCAGAATACACGCATGATGACAAGTTTGTGCAGACCACGATAATGACGTTGTATATGCACGTTAAAGAGAGAGAGCAAACAATAAAAATACGTAAATTGCATTAAATCAAGGAGGCAATTAAAAGCACTCTGCAAACTATTATCCAATGAGCATATTTCCAGCACTTAAACACTTTCAATAACAGCCCATACCGCCGTTCAAGTCCCCCTATCATGATGAATGAAAACAATCTGCGTGTTGATGGAATGTACTTTCTTTCTATTGACGAACACGTCCTCATCTTTTGATGGCGCAATTATTTTTATGTCAATAGCACCGACCACACCGGGCATACCGGCAATTGCCATGAAGTTGGCTTTGATCCTGTAGTTGTTGATTGTCCAAAGGAAACCGGATAAACTGTTGGATGATATGTGGTCTAGAGAGCGCGTTGATGGTTTGGTTTATGGCACGGCTGACTGATGGTTGCGATATTCCTAAATCGTCGGCATTGCAAAGTTGCATTTTCTCACATTGCTAAATATCGTAGTGTTGCCAAACATTTTATTTCCGGACTAATCGGGTTATTCCTGTTAGTCGGGGATGTTATTGCATCCCGCACTAATTCCACAACAAGTTTGATACCCTCACGATTTAGCCTATATCACTTGATCAAATCACAGTCTTCCATTGTCTCCAAAACATTTCGTCTCGCAGCCATTTTCAGATTCTTTGTGAATAGGTCTTACTGAGTTAGGAGTCCTCTTGAGGACTTTTAAGCTCTCCTAAACTTAGGTGCTACTTTTAGGCCTAAAATACTTTGTGAATTGCTCTTAGTGAATAAAATTAGGAGTCCTACATTTAAGACTGACACGCCCATTATGTTTAGGAGTTTCTCCTAAATTCGCCAGTTAGGAGCTACTTTTAACCCTAAGATCCTTTGTGAATACGGCCCCAGATCTGTATGCAGTGAGTGCCTGGTGAGAAAAAAAGTCTGGGGATCCTTCTTCTGCTCTAAAAATGTCTCCCATGTGTTTAGGATTTAAAAACATCTGATCAAATTGTTAAGCTAGGATATCATTTTTCAAAGTTATGGCAGGCGAATTTTATTTTAAATGTCTCTGTATAGGGAATTTTTTGTTTGTTTTTGTAATACTCTTTTTGGCCACAAGAGGTAAAAAGAAAATCACCTGCTGCTTTGTCTTTTTCATCCACTTGTTTTCAGAGATGGAAAACTAAACTAAAAGGTCACTTTGAAAATTGACCCAGAAAAAGCAGGTTTCACAGTTGAAAAAAAGGAAGATTATCATTGCTTTTTTTTCATCTTATCTCAAGTCATGAACTTAGGAGAGAATACCATTAAAAAGAGATGACAGATTTTTTCTCTGTGTTTTATAAGTCTCCTTACCTTTGTCCGATTAAAGCTGATGACAATATCTGCCGTGTCTGTCCCATTCACATAGGGTGCGTTATCGTCCTCATCGTTGACAAACACATCCAGTGAAGCGTCCAGCTTGGTGATGAACGTTTCTGTCCGGACTGTGCAAACCAGCAGTAGTCGGTAGCATTCACTCTCTTCACGGTCCAGAGGAGCCGTCACCACCAGCTCTGTGGTGTTCTCGTCCACAGCAAACGGTGCTGGGGTATCTGTGGACAAGAGAAACACACTAAATCAGGTGTGTGCGAGTGTATGTGTTTAAAAATCCACCGTCTGAAATACAATACATTGAGTCAGAGATGGTATGTGTTTCATTCAAAGCAGGAATACAAACTCTTGGTAAACAAGTTCACATGGCAACTAAAAGTTACAGTAATGGAAAAGTAGCATTTTGCTAAAATGCTTCCTAGTTTGATAGGACAGTTCACCAAAAAATAAACATATTTTTCCCTTTACCTGTATTAGTATTAAAAAAAACACATTTGAGAAAACTAATATTCAAATATATATTAAAATGAATTTCCTGCATTAAACTGCTCGCAACAAGGTCTGTGGATCATCTTGGGTAACTGGGTCGTGATTTCTGGGAAAAGATTGCTGTTGAGTTTTTCAAATGTATTCTTTTGACGCTTTGAGCACCACAAGCCAAGTACCATCTGGTTCCATTATATTGAAAGAAGGCAGACATCTCTGCAGCCGATATCTTCAATCTTAATATGTGTGTTTTACAGCAATACCATTAGCCACCATAGGCTACTGGTACCAGACCGACAGCTGTAACAACAACATTAGTGTTTAAATGTGAGGATAGTGCCTTTTTATTGCTTACAAATAACATATTTATATGTATGAGAATGTGAGAATGAGTCTCTCTTTATTGTGTCTGACCTGATTCCACATGGTAAGAGACGGTGTAGTTGGGGCAGACGTGGAGTCTGGTGAGACGGCGGAGTTGTCTCAGGGCCCCGGGAAACCTGTTCTCCATGATGTGGGGGTTGGACGTGTCTCTGTGCGGGAAGCAGAGCTCCTTCAGATCAGTCTGAGCGCAATCAGGCAGTGTGGCGTTGACAAAGTCCAGGGTGATCCGAGTGGGTTTTTTGCACAGGGGCTTCTTGTTCTTGGAGACCATGGCTAGCAGGACCAACTTCTTTACGGACCACGAGGGATGATCTGAGCCAAAAACAAAAACAAGCTGCGTTTTAATCTCAGACAGTGCTCTTTTTGATGACTAAGGTCTTTTTTATGCCTGCATGCAATTACATTATCATCGTGTAGGCAAACGAAGCCAAAGCATTATTAGTATGAAAAGAGCATAAACGTCAAGAAGCTAATTTACTCTCATGTGTATGGGATACCTGGCACTGTAAGGCGAGTATAAATTAAAATTCTCACTGGACAAGACGAAATCGTTCTCCTTCAGGGTTTTGTTTAAGGACAGTATCCCAGTGTTGACGTCCAGGTGGAACCAGGAGCTGTGACGTATGCTGGAGCCCGTCCTGCATAGGTAGTAGTGCGGCTGTTCAGAGTTGCTGTCCAGCATGGCGTGGACCTGGAGGATGGGTGTGCCAGCCACCTGGCCCACGTACACCGTCTCAAAGTACTCCTTCTGAGGGAAGTACAGCCCTGTTGCTCCTGCAGGAAGAAGACATTAACAGATGTTAAAAAACAAGCAGCAGCACACCACAGGGGGATTTCCCCTTGAAAGAGAACACTGTGATAACTGAAAATAAGGCCTGACAGTGCAGCTGAGTGTTATTACAGAGCAGTAAAACCACAGTTATCAGGCATCAACAATACAATAGGAACAATACCCACTGACAATGCTGTCTGGCCACTGACTGGAAATGAACACATACATGGATTATGACAGGTTCAGTTTTTTTTCCCTCTTTCATCTAGCGGAAATTGAAAGGAGGGGCTCAAATGACACTTATGCTGCTCTTTTAATGAATTTCTCATACGGTCAATAACATGTGGTTTCCGATTCTCCTTGTGTTCACCTTGAGATGTTTAATTACAAGGGATAACATGATACTAGGGTGAAATGAATCATTACCTGCCAAAGAGGAGTGTGTATGTGTTCATGTGTGTTGCGGAAATCCATAAGAGCTGTGGCAGGCTGTGCGTTTTACAGGAAAATGGAGATGTGAGTGTTCCTCCTGTAATTATATCCCTGTTACGTTCCTCTTTGACGACGGTAGGCAACCATTTAGGGGACGCACTAATGTCATTAGCAGACAGCAAAACTAGATTTTCTATTTCTGTTGTTGCAGTTGAGGCCTCGTCTCCGGTTTCAGACATTGATTTAATTTTGTGGGGGTTGGATGACAGGAGGCCGAGCTGATGGATAAAATGTGGCCGTGCTTCCTGAAGGATGGAGATACACTCAAAGAGGCTGCAGCCCTTTTTATTAGACGTGTTCCTGAGACAAAAACAAACAGCAGGCCACTTGTTTGTTAATTCTTGTGGGATTCAGTTTCATGACTCAGATTTTAGGGATGGTTTTCATTTTTCGACATTTCTCGCAGCTAAATAAGGACCATTCATACTTGTGTTTGAAATAGTGTTTCCTTATAGTTTGTCTTGAGTTGTACTTGTTGAAAGCCAAACATATACAAAATATATTTACAACACAGAGGCAAAAGATTGATAAGCAACAATATGTGAAAATAATATGACAAAAATTTTTTATTTTAATAATAAACTAGGCTCTTACTAAAGGACCTTGCTATTTTATTAAGTTTTTCATAAGACAGGATATCATTTAAAGTCAATTTGGGATGTTTTTGATAAAGCAGATGATTTCAGAGCAACTAAAGAGCATAACAAGAGGAAGAATTATTCTCTTAAGTGAAGCAATATGTATTCTATGACGCACATCGGAGGGTGAATGATAATGTTGTTCCTCACAATAAGCCCATTTTAACACCAAACATAATACTTCGATAATAAAAAAGTACAGGCAGAAACTAAATGACTCCACATGGATGGATGGCCTTAGTAGAACGACAATGTATAATAGCACACTTTAAATGTCTTAAATATGTTACATTCCGCAACACATGCCATCTGAATTTACTGGAGGTAACTTCCATAATAATATATAGGAGTTCCAGGAGCAGAATAACACGGTATGGGTTTTTGTTGTGAGAAAATATAGGAAGCTAAATAAAGATAGTTAACCCAATCTCAGTGTAGATCTCCATATGTATACTTAAAGTGACCATTAGAGGGAGCTATTATCTTACTGACACATGCACAAACAGAAAGCAGCAGCTTAATCATTATCATGATTCATTATTTGACTAATTCTAAAAGTGTATTCATTTGATAAATTGCAAAATATGCTGGATTAAACAGCATCTTTAACAAGCTAGAAAAATACCCGTTTCAACAGCCCTTTGCCGATATCCCACACATATCAGTCATGAATAAACACAGCAGACGACAGCAGCTCTGCAAATAAAACCAGAGGGTCCACCGCGTTAACCAGTGGGAGTTGAATGCATTTATGTTGGCCTTGGCCCGAAGCCGCGGTGGCTGCAGGAGCCTGTGCGACACAATTTGTTTATATCATTCAAAATTCAATTTCTCTCCAGGACTGAAGCCAACAGAAAGCAAGCAGTTTATATCAAAACAAATTAATTGGATGGATCAAGCAGGCCTCTCTTAGCAAATGGCATCTTTGCCATGATGAAGATTCTTCCAAAAGCATGACTCATTAGCTTCCCTAAATGATGAACAAGAATGACGGTAATATAGCAATGATATTTCACCTCAGATAATATGCACCCTTACCGCACACACAGGTTTTTTCTTACAGATTTTACATGCACCTGAACAATAGGCTGTTTTTAGGACAGCCTTGACCTCCCATAACTGAAAGTGTGTAAACACTACCACCATAAGCAGACCTTTTACAGCCTTTACACCCCTATAAAACTGATGCTGAGCTGTTATACACCGTGTCATGTCTTCAAAAGCCGGAGTGAGTAATTTAGCAAACAAAGCCAGTGTTTGAACAGGAGGACTCTTGTAGCAATTCGTGTTTACAATATATGTCATGTACTGCTGAGTGGATGGTGAAATTGAACTTGTACGTCGCCTCACTTGTTTGATGAAACACAACAACAATGAAATAAACCTCTCACTCGTTTACACACGTATGCCTTTGACGATGGCAGATTTCTCCAAATTAATTACGGCCTGTGTCAGTTCTGTCTCATATTTTAACCGTGGAAGGACAAAAAGGACACAAGCTCATCACAAAATCTGTAACCATGTGCCACAGACAACAGTATGTCTAGGACTGGTTGGAACTGATAGGGTAGGACGCCCTCTCTCCTTCGTCCCAGACAAAGACAGGAACTCAATTAGCTCAATGCGTGCTTCGGCTGATAAATTTACCAGCTATGAGCTCATGTGCTAGACTAACCTAGGCTGCCTCTATGTCTCAATGAAACAAAACGTTTTAACTCCGACCCAGATGTCCTCACTGAGCATCCTTGTCAACAACATGGCAGATAAGGAAAAGTGACCTGGCCTCTGTATGATTCATTCCTTCACTAATGTTGTTGGTAGGCTGGAGCTGCGGTGAGAGCCCAGTCCCGTGCCCTTTTTCCTCTCCCAATGTCAACTTGCGCTGCATCTGTCCCTGGTAACGACTCATTGGAAATGCCATGTATCTGGCAGCAAGACCAATCAATAACCGTACTAATCAACAGTGATGCTGATTGTTTTTGTACTGATGAGACAGACGGGGAGAGAGGCTGATGGCTGCATGTGTGCAATCATCTCCGCTGCTGCACATAATACGGACCCACTTGTTTAGATGCACGGCCCGCACAAATATCACATCTACTGTTCATTTCACAGGCACAATTTAGCCCATCGATATCCTCTTTTTCAAATAATCCATCAGCTTTTACAAAGCAGCTGTAACCAGTGGCATCCACACAGTAATATCATGGTGATCTAAATATAATAAATATCATAATCACTCTGGAATCCTGATTGCTCTGCTTCCAAAGATGTAACAGCTTTGGGAATGGTCCTCTTCTAAAATTCAATTAACTAAAAAGCTGCACATTGAGCTATAATTCAACTTCTGAAAGCTATTATTGATCATAATGTTTGGAACTCTCTCGCTCTTAGTTTCCTGTGCCAGTGTGCATGATTGCTTCGTCATATGATCCATCACCTGGATTTTAATAAAGGTCTCATTGTGATGCTTTTAAATCTCAAAACAATGAGTCGTAAAGAGAATAGAAAGTAATTTCCTGTTAGGATGACAAAGCCATCAAACTTTTCATCAGAGTAATACGATATCTGATATCAGTTCAGGGGAGGGAGACAGGCTCCAGGTAAATTACTCAGTTTACCGCGATGCATACCGTAACATAATAATCAATTACAACATAATGTAATGCAATCATCCTTCAGAGAATACAAGAGCTGAGATCCAATGAACCATGTTCATCAGTCATCAACAAATCTAATAAACATCTCCTCAGGGGTTAGCTGCAAGTACAAATTTGGTTTAAGAATTCCCGTGGGAGTGACAGTGGCATCAAATATTGAACACGTGGTACATCATGGACCTCCTGACTGAGTTTGACGCAGTAGTCATTAGAGTGCTTTGATAAAATATCTCTATCCTAATCACAGCGGTGGTACAAAGCCATCAGATTCACTGATGGGCACACAGATGTAGACAAAGACATTAGCTGCCTGTAGAAAAATACATTAATGTAATTTTATCGCATAGTTAGTTCACCGCCATTGGTTTCATAAAGGGTTTTATCAACTTCCCCAAATAACTGTGCCCAAAAAGAATGATCTGTGACCACTGCCAAGTGAGGAGGTTTTATTTGTTCCCAGGGAGGGTCCAATGTCCCGCAGTTCAATATTCTGTTTACACACATTAACCGGCCTGTTTGTGTCCTTTTACTCTGAAAGTCTGTGAAAGAAATTGTCAAATTTGTAATGTCCTTGGTGCCATCTGAACGACAGAGGGGTTTTATGTAAAAATGTCAATCAAACGCCACTCAAGCTCTTGTTTGGGTTAGGTATGATCCACAAAACTGACCAAACCGCAAGGTAAATGTTATGTTTAGACTAACAAATGATCAGACACACAGACGTATGTACAAATACTCCAAAACATAATGCTTCAGGTCTCTGCTAAAAGGTATGAGGTAAAACACAATGGGGACAATATTTTTTGTTGTTGAGTTTTTGTATTAAAAAGGTACAATTTTACCCGCAAAAGCACAATGTAGCCTTCGAGCCCATTTCTAGCACTCTACAACAGTAAAGTCAACTTTTCAAGGTTTTATGTTGTCAGGAACATATGACCCAGGGCACAAAGATAAAAGACCCCGCCAAAGGAAACAGACCCTTTACAGCTTAACAACACCAAAGTCATGCTAGCTACTCTGTGGTGCTGCCTCATCATGTGCTAACTATAGTAACATTAGGCTAACATGCTCAAATGACAATGCTAATACACTGTGATATTCAGCAAGTTAAATGTTTACCATGTCGATTATCATTGTGTAGCATGTTAGCGTGCAAAAATGTGCACTAAACATATATTTGATTCAACATAATTCGAAGTATAGCAATTGTCAACATTGCTATCCCTAGAGCTACACTGCTAGCATGGCTAAAAGCCGCTAAAGAAATAAACATAAAATAATCAAATTAATTAAATAGAAAATGTTGTATCTGTGGGGCTGTATACCACATTGCACTACTAGCCGACTATGTAGGACTTAACATTCTCAAATCTTTACCACTTTAAATCTGAAATATCATGCCGTACCTTAAATAAAAAAGGAACTGTAGCTTTAGCTTCTTATGGCTTGTTACATTGTGTGTTTCCACATCAGGTTTCACAGTGAATCCAATGGATATAGTATATGGAAACAAAGGGAGGGACGTTGCTTTAGGATGGAGGGCACTGATCTTCCAGCGCAAATGGAAGTGAATCTCTCAGAGCTTCTGGCACTCGCAGCTGGTGGAAAGGGTGGAGTGAAAGGCCGGTGGAAAAATAAATTCCAACGTGTTTACCCACTTCAGTAAAGTGAAGGAGCAAACAAACGGACACAGGGTGATGCCAGGGTTGGGCTGGCAAAGGAGGGGCATGCAGCAAGATTCTCTTTTGGCAATAAGAAATAATGTTTAAATGAGCTCTCCCCACAATAATCAAAAGTGAGTTATTATAATGAACTTGCAGATTAGATTCCCATATTTAATACAAATAATACAATTAACTTCTTAAAGCAGCAAAACACACCCTGTTCTGGAGTGTCACAGGACCATGTGGATTTAGATGAGCTGAACTCAATCTTTTGTGTTGTTCATTGTTTTAAATGATGGGTCAAACACAGCGCGCTCCGCTAGGCTATACTGGAAAATAACTTGTCAAGGCCCATGTGAAACGAGAGGGCTAAATGCCCCGAGGGCGACATTTCAATCAATGTCTCCTTGTCCTTTCACCAACGCAAATTAGATTCTACCCATGCATGAGAGGGAAGTGTGACCCTGAACTGACTAGAGGATCAGGCACAGAGCTTTGACAGGTAGGAGCAGCATCCTACCGACAGACAGACAGCGCAGACAGCGCAGACAGCAGAGCAAACGCTCCAGAGTTAGGGGTTGGGACCATAGACTGTATGGTTGGGACTAAGCCTCAGCAATAAAAGTAAAAACAAAGAGGGCGGTTTCTCTCCATCAGGTATTTTATACATAAAAAAAGTAAAACATTTGTCCAGTTTCGTCAAAAACTTAGGGGGCATTGTTGCCAACATTTTGGTGAATCAAATTTGCTTGCTCAAAACGAGGAGCTATAAATGCAAATAGAAATCGAAGTTTCAAAGGCTGAAACTGATGCATTAAAGCTCTGATTCTGATCAAACCTTTAAGGGCAATGCCACTATCTGAATAGATGTATAGCATCACTTACTTACTTTTATTGAGAGGACGGAAACTGAGGCCAGATGTTGTGTCCCACATTTTTTTAATAAAAAGCAATAAACAATTGTTTTATATAAGACAAACTCTGCAGCACACAACTCATATCATGCTTTTTTCAATTATACTAAAAGAAACCTAGTGACAGCTAGGTTAGACAACTGACAAGATTTATAATGCATCCATAGGCAGCACAAAAAATATGCTTTACTAAATCAAATAATGTAATAAAGAAGGAAATTAAATAGGAGCATGGATCACATGAGATGTATTGGTCTTGTCCTTCTCAAAAGAAGAAGATGCTGATGAAAATGGAAGAAGAGGAAGGAGGAGCAGCTAAAGAGGATGGCAACAACGCTTCCTCTGGGATGTCGGGGGTCATCACGGGAGATCACCGCTTGGTTAAGGTTTCAGAGGTCACAGGGCAGAGCAGGGTCAAAGCTACAGTAGCAAGGTCACGGTGGAAGGTAAACGGATCGATGCTCTTATGTGAAACATCTGTGGCTGTTCTTAGGGGAAGTGATGGATTACACAGAAATGTCTGTTAAGAGAATTTGGTTCATTTAAATAAAGGCGTTCACCAGGTTGAGTCATAAAAGGGACTATTGAGTTTCAACTCCATAAAAAAAACACGTTATATTCTCCCTGACAGCAAAAACTCAAATCTTAACAAAGCAATGACTGACCAGAAGATTTCAGATTCCAGTGATCTTTTTGAACATGATAACAAGGGAACCTTTTTACATCCAAATTTCTCCATAATCTCCATAATCTCTCACTACAAAGAGGTGTCTCAGCCTTTAATTCACTCTAATTGATTTCCTGAACTGCCTTACTTAATGTTACTCCTAAGTGCATGGCCAAACAGCAGCATCTAAAAATGCTGATTACTCTTAGTGAACGCTGATTGCCAATTTCCTTGTTTGATTACCTCAGCAAGAATCACTTAACTAATGAGTTACCTGTAACCTTGAAAAGTGATGATGCGAATAACACTAAGTATATATATTTTTTACAGTCTTACCATTCCTTAGATTAAAAAAAGTATTAAATGACTTTTGTGGTGATGAAAACGCCATATCGGATACGATAAGTGAATCACTGGCATATAACACTAGTTTAGTCCTTAAAAAACGTATAAGGAAGTGAAGACGAGTAAATGGTGGAAACAGTCAGAATATCCTCCAAAAGTGACACAAGATCATCAGCTTTATCGTCATATGCAGCAAAATCAATCTGATGTGTCCTTTTGAAGGCAGTTAACATCCAACGTGCAATCTGAGCGTTGTGTACTTGTATAACAGGCGATATTTTCCTAAAGAAAACAAACAGCCAGTGTTTGCCCAGAGATAGGAGCAGCTGCTGCACACCTGCCTGCAGCTCGCCTCTCCTCCTCTCCGGACCAGTGTAAGTCTTTTGTTGCAACAAACAGGCAGATGAGGAGCGACCACCTTTGCATTGGGTGTACATTTCAGCACCCGTTTAATTACCATCATGTCCTTGACATGTGAAATCGAACTGGCCCAACTGCGTTTATCTATAAACATCAGGCGTCAGTGGCAGTACATGCAGGACAAAGCCGAGCTCAGATGTAAAGCAGGGTGTGTGATGGGACCATCATGTCTACTGTAAGAGTGATGGGAATACATCTCTTGGGCATCTGTGCATAAACTACACTGTCTGTCACAGTGAACAATTAGTAAAGAGCATTACAAAGAACTGTGGCACCTTTAACATTTAATTAATCATTTTAACTGAAGGAAAGTGCTCTCTTGGGCAATAACGTATAGGCTTGTCATTTTTGAGTACTGTAAGCCCAGTTTTTCAGGCACTGTTCTACTCGCATAAACATTGACACAATTTTTACATCTCATTTCCACTAAAACATGAGTTGATAATATTACTTTCACACTCTACAAGTAACATCTGTTAAGACTAAGTCCAAAAACAAATCCAGGAATTCGACACAATGGCCTATATTTGGCCAAGCTTCACATTTGACTGCCACACAGTGAGATTTGCACACTCCTGAGCCGTGAGAGACACTTTAAATATAGACGGCATGGCAGGACAGTGTTGGTACAGTTGGGCAGTGGGATTGTGAACGGGATTATAATATTATGGTATACGGCGGTATTCATTTGACTCCAGGTTCCAGTGTGCCATACCACGCATAACATCCCCAGCGCACAATGCAAGGATCACTTTCTGCAGCATGAAACAGTGCCGGCATTGAGCCAATGCCATTTCAGAATAGTGTTTGGAAAAGCCTTACAATTCACAGCAGCTTCCAAACATGTTGCAATTTAGTAAAAGCCATTGTACCTCTACACAGGAGAAGCATATCTCATGTGTATTTGTTAGTTGCCATCTAGACTTCAGGTCTACTGGGTCTGTTTGCAGCAGCTCAGACATTTTGTATCTGTATTTCTCTTTGGTTTTTGTTTGTTTTCAAAGACAGTTTTGGAGAAAATCTTACATTTTGTGGAAATAAAATGCATTCCAAACCAGATACATCGTTTTTGCTGTGCTCATACCTCAAGTAATTGCCTTTCTGACTGACAGAGATGAATATGCTTAAAACTGAAACTGATGATGTCAGATTAAGAGATAATGTCTTAAACAGGGAAGATGATAGATAAGAAAACACAATTGAAATGTTTTATGGATTAACATGTATGTCACATGGCTAAATATTTTGGTTATTTATATTGCATGGTTTTAGTTTTTTTTATATATACTTTACCTTTAGGTTTGATTAAATTGCAGGTTTTAGAAATCATGCGGTATAAATAAAACAAATAGATTATTTGCCATGTGACAATTAGTCTATACTTTTTCTTAATGAAATTATTAGTATTTTTTCTCTTCATTTTTTCAAGTAAGCCACTTTAACCTATATTTAAAATCTTGTGGCCCATCAGCATGTCTAGCAATAAAGCTGATGATGAAGCTTACCTCCCAGCAGCAGCAGCAGCAGCAGCACCACAGCGATGTTTCCCAGAGAGAAACCACAACTTGGCCTCATCTTCGCGAACCATAGGTGAAAGTTTCTCTATGAAAATTAAAGTTCCTTTCAGCGACGAATAATAAAGAAAAAAGCGATAAAAGAAAAGCAGGTGTTGCGTAAACCAGAGTGTCCTGTGCGCGGTTCCGGTGAGGGGGATGCGGTCCTCAGTGTCCCGCAGACGAGCTGCTGTGTGCGGCTGTGTGTGTGTGTGCGGCTCCGGGGCTGCTGCGGGGCTGCTGCGGGGCTGACTGGCTGTCTGTCCAGGGGGAGGAGGCTCTCTGCTCCACTCTCTGCTCCACTCACTGCCCCGCTGCTTCCTGCAACAGCAGGCAGCTCAGCATCTACAGGAAATTTAAGAGCATAATTTAACAGCAGGTCAGTCACCTCATTAACACTCTGCGTGGGGGAAAAAATATTAACAATTATCATTAAATGGGTAATGATGCATTTTAAAGGTGCATACACTGTTTTTTAACAAAGTGTAGCAGGTGCGTTCATTTTAATCACTGCTTTATTGGAACAGTGCTGTAATCATTTATGTGTGAAATAAGGATTATTTCTCATAGAGCACCTTTAACATTGAGATGTTAACTCCAGTGTCATTTATGAAACTTTAGATGAACTGCCAGTGGGGAGGTGACAGGGTTTTTGGCTGCATGGTGAACCTGCTGAACTGCAGCCCTCACAATCATGTGGATTAATGAGACGGAGACCTGACTAGCAAACACGTGCTTTGTTTTTCTGCTACTTAAGTACCGTTTTAAAATACTTGAGTATTTCTTTTTGATGCTACTTTATACTTCTTCTTTACTACACATATATTGACCAACTTTAGCTCATTTAGAGATTCAGATAAAAAAAAAAACCGTATTCAACTATTTAAATATTATGTATAGTTATGGATTAAGCTACACAGCACTATATAAAGTAATTAAAACCAGATCCACCTTTATTTAAAGAGGCAGTATTATGCTTTTTGGGGTTTCCCTTTCCTGTAGAGTGCTATATGGCTTTTTTGCATGTAAATGGTTTGCAAAGGCTAAAATCCCAAAGTTTCTCTACATACTACCCTGAAACGCCTCTGGTATATTCCTTTGTTAGCTTCTGAGACATAGTTACATCACTACGTAACACTTGCACTTCCATTGTCTAGATCTCCAACACATTATACGTGGCAAAGGGGTGGGACATCTCGTGTTGACAATTCACAACACAGCCGGACAGCTAACCAATCAGAGCAGATTGGGCTCTGGTTTCAGACAGAGGGTGAAAAGAGGTGTTGCAGCACAGTCAGTATGAGAAAAATAAAGAACCTTTTGAACATTAAAGCATGGAGACATGTCACAGTAGAGACAGAAAAAACAAATATGAAACCTGAAATGAGCATAAAAGGGCCCCTTTAATACAACAATTTTGATCTAATAAAATAATATGAATGATTCTGAAAATGGCTTTAATGCACAATAAGAACATGTACTTATATTATATTTTGCTGATACTTACATTATTTTACTCAAGTAATTTTCTCAAATGTAGGACTTTGACTCTTAGTGGAGTATTTTTTGTGTGGTTTTACTTAATTTTTACTTCAGTAGGAGATAATACAATTCTTCCACCACTAATACCACGTAGGAACCACGCTTATACCTGCCAGAACAAAAAGAGCAAACAGTTGAGTGACTCCAGGTTTAAAGACTGCCTGTCGTTTAAGTGAGGGATCTCTCCGTGACGGGGTGGTGTGGAGTGATGCATTGCTGCAGCCTCAGGGCAGGACACCAGTCAGTCACACAGCAATCGCTCTCCAATCAATGTCCCTGCATGGAGCAAAAACACTGGAGCTTACTGGGCTGCAGAGGGACAGCAGGGCTTCTCAGGAGCTCCAGCAACTTTCACCAAGTGGAACAAAATAATGCTGTTATATTTCACCTGCTGTCTTTGGTTTGCTCAATATGTTTCCTGGGTTTAAAAAGGAAGACAAATGTGAGGAAACCATAGACGGTATATAAACAGGAAGAAAGCTTTATCAGAAGTAAGCAAGATCTAAAAATTTGTTTAGATGTTGTCAGTTTATATTTATAGTAAACATGTGTGTTGAACATCTAATAATATCCAGATTAGCTTTTTAAATGTTTATTTTGTAGGCTCAGCCACAACACTTTTTGGGGATGGTATACTATCAGTACAATACTGGCCAAAAAATAAAATAATAATTACAGAAACAATCCGTTAGCCTTAAACAGCTTTGAGGTATAGGCTACATTGAGTTTTAAGTTACGTCCAGTAATTTACACGGAATTACAATTGTCTTTGTAACAACTGCTAAAAGAACAGTAAAAAGCACCAGAAGTATTGTGTAACCGTGTATGGGAATACAATTGAGCTTCCTAGTTTGAGCATGGGAGTAGATGGCTAAGAAAAGTGTGTCCATGTATTATTAACAGCTTAGTTTAAGAGGGAAAAGGACTTAAGGCCGTTACTTAATGTTTCCGTTAAGGTTTCGGACATGATCAAAGTGTTATCGAGCCATCCCTAAAATAAAACCCTTTAATTACATTTAAAATAAAGTTATTGCTTGAAAATTTCCAAGATATCATGTTTTTTTCAAATGTGAAATTGACATCAATATGTTAACAGATACCCAAATGGTCTCTTACACGATATAGGAGGATGAATGTAATGCTGCTCTCTGTATCAAGGGAGAGCGTGCGGATCATTATGTGATATAAGAAGCTAAGGGGTCTCAATGAGAACATTGCATCTGGGATAAAGTTTCCATATGACAGACTATAGGTATCAAGAGACATAATGCTCAACAAGAATCAATAAAGACAAGGAAATGTTGTGGTGTAGTCATGGTATGTGGAACCACAATGCTATTTTATGGGCTTTTTATGACAATGTTCCTGTATGATGGGTTCAGCAGAAATGTTATCTGAAACATAAGCACAATGCTAATCATCTCGGCTGTCTAGACCTTGCTATGGTGACCCTTAAGATTTTTCTTGGGATGTTTCTAATGGAGCTCATTGCGCTGTTGTAGTTCCTGTAAGTCTCTCAGAATGACTCAGCTAAATGCTTACATTTAAATACAAAGCTTTATCAATGCATGCAAACACACAAAGATATTTTTAGACCCCCTTGGTAAGTCACTATTGATTTTATTTTCATCTCGAGGAGATGCGTTTCCATTTCTTGCACAGTGGTTTGGAGAAAGCAATTATGGACTAGAGTCCTGTTCAAAAAGGCAGGATGCACCTACAGGGATCCAGACTGTTCATAAGATAATTACCAAAATCACTACAGCATATTACACCGTTACTACGCCATCTGAGCAGTGTGTAATATGATTTCACTCTGGAATAGCAGCGTGATGCTGTCATTTCATTAACTAGATGTTCATTTCATGATGTACACATCACCTGATGCTAAAGTCACACAGCATGTTCAATACTGTCATGTAAACAAAAATATCAATAAATCACTCAATACTCAACCACGTGGAAACGTTAAGTTCTAAAAATAAGCCCCGTTTCAGTAGGTGAGCATGTGTTGAATATCTAAAATGTGCTCAGGCTCTTCAAGGCGGCTCGTTGTGTTCTCTGATGAATTGGATTTCTGTAATTTCCCAGATTTTCTAACACAATGAGTGCAAGAGGTGTCGTTCCCATTAATGACACTCCTTTGTGAGCCGTGCATCTTGACCCCTATTAAAGTACTGTCACTCGGACAGCAGATGGTATCCGCACACGCACAGAAGGGGAAGGAGTGGCCATGGCAACAGACTCATAATGGCTGGCCTGGTGTGTAGTGGAATCATTCGGCCTAATTTGTTAAGTACCACCTCAGTATATTTGATTTAATCAGTGTATTCAGTGCACAAAACAAGAGGCATCAAATAAATCCTCAGCTGCCCACACTGACGGTGGAACAAACATCTTCTTTAGGTTTTCATAGATATTCATACATTTTCATCATTTTTGCCTTCATGCAGCCAGTGTTTGATAAAAAAATGTAAGCATTAGTACAACTCAATTGTACATGGGTAGGTTGTACATTACTGGAAAGTAAACCAAGCCAAAAACAGTCGGACACCTTTCCCACAGAAGTTATTGTATTCCACATACCTAACAATAAATTTTGATTGTTAGAGTTGAACAATAAAATAATGTTATCTACAGAATGTAAAATATGACAGATGAGCATCCTGGTTTATATTTTGAGGAAGAATTTCTTCCTATACAGCAGGTAAGCGATGAGCACCCACAATGCAGTCCCCCACAGGCTTTGGAAAAGCTGCTCCCAGTGGCTCCCCTGGAAGCGCATCTCCCAGCTGAACGGGAAGTAGAACCCCAGGAGAGTGTGACCAACATATACAAAGATGGAGTTCATCCCTGAGGAGGGGAGGAGAAGAGACAAAAATAAGATCCTATCGAACAAGACTCTTTAGAGGAAATTTCATCCTACTTTGCACATTTGTAAAACACATTACAGATAAAACAACTATATTGGGGGAGGCAGTGCAAAAGCTTTAAAAAGAAAAGTTAAACTTTACTTCAAATGCTTGTCTCTGAGTCTGACCAAAACCTTAGCTTGACCAAATCAGTAATAACAACCCCTACAAAGCTATCAAGGGCATTTTAGAAATGGCAGTAGACTCCTTTAATATTAGCTGCAATAGCTAATCCAGGGGGATAATTACTGTGTTACTAATAACTTTGGTCGAACTCTAAGACCAGCATTTTAATAGTTAATGTACAACTGGAAAGGATCCTTTAAACATGTAAAAACTAACATGTTGGCCACTTTGAGGAAATAAATAAACGATTGAGTGAGTGCATAATTGCAAATAGTCATGTGTTCAATCGATGTAAACATTTCCATTATAGCTTTTTTAATAGAGAGTAGAAGAGTGTTAACATTTACCCCTGTATAATACATGTCATTCTTTGCTAGCGTTTAAGCAGTACCTGGGTATATGAATGGCTGACCGCCCCACCAGCCTTTGATATCAGTGACATAGTACATGCCTCCCAGCAGCAGGAAGGAGACACTGCCCATACACAACACAAAGGACAACGACCTGCGGAAACAAACCATCAGCAACACTTTACAACAACAGCAACATTTCACTCTGTACATCTGGCCATCACTAAAGTGGTGAACAAGGGTGTAAAAACACTGGGTCTATCAATCCTGTACTGCGGATAAATAACACCCAGGGGTCTCGAGGCACTCCAGCAAACTGCGGGACAGTTTGCTGGATTGCTCTAAGGCATCAGCAGTGGATCCTTGGCACGTGCCCCGTGGAGCCGTGCCAGCCAGCCATGTCCCTGTCTGTTCCTAAGTGCAAGAATGTTTGATGTAATACCATCTGATGTAAAATGGCTGCCTCCCGGAGCCTCCTGGCTTTTTTTTATTTATTTTTTATCTCCGCTGAAGTGGGGCCAAAAAGGACTCTTAGCTGGGAGTTAATTACTTCTAGACATCCAGGCAGGGACTCGTACTCAAGGGCTCAATAACCTGTGTATGATGAACTGCCTATAAAAGCCAGGCAGGTAATGGCCAGGGATGAGCGCAGCGTTAGCAGGAGGCCCCAGTGGAACATCATGAAGAATTTGCTTACACATCACAGATGAAATGGTATTCTTCCTGCTGCAACATTAAAATGATTCACTTCATATTAAGGGGAATGTGGGAGTGGAAAGAATGCGCAGGTCGTAAAGTAATCTACGTCTGAGGTTGTATTTCATGCAAAACCATTACAGACGTGCCTTGTTTTACCAAAAAGGCATATGATAGTTTGGGAGCGGTTAGACTACACCGCGGTTATATAGATGCTTTTCCCAGACCCTGATCCCATTCCATCACACAGAGCTGGTCAAATGTGATGTGAGTGACTAGAGAGGATAAAGCAAGCATCCTTTATTTTCCTGGCTGTGAGGAAGAGTGATCATGTTGGGAGGATGTATAACCCCTCCACCTCACACTCCCGACAGCGCGGGTGATCATTTACAGTCGTAGCTGTCGTTAGAGGTAAGTAAACGCGTGTTTTAGCAGCCTTGATTTGTGCCTGTTGGAAACCCATCCTTTCTTTTGTGAGGAAAAGTGGCTGGATTTAGAGGGTCAGGAAGCACTTACCAAAGGTTTTTATTGACAGGTATAAATCCTCCATCTCGCGTGCACTTAGAAAGGATGGCTGCAGAGATTCCCTAAGGATAGAAATGAAACAGATTTCAAATCGATGGAGGGCGATAAAGTGAGCAGTATTGGGCTGCTAAAACGTGAGGATCAGAATCAAGCAGAGTCCGGAGGATTAACCGATTATCTAAAGTCAGATGCAAAGTCCATCAAGTCACACACACACAATATCGGACTACAACAGGCCAATATGTCCACGCTGGAATGTTATGCTCCTCGTAGACACCCCCCCCTTCAGAGTCACACCCATTTGAGGTGGACTCCACGTTCAGTTATTAACCACAGTACTGAGGAATAGTGTATGATCTCATGGACTCTTCATCAATGAGAGCTGTTACTGCCTCATCCATTTACCTTTACATATCATTTAGATACTTGAGGATACATTCTGTGCTCCAGAGAGAAACCCAGGGCAGTGGTTAGAATCCAAACATGCTTGTTAGGTGGATATCCATCATGTGTATAGATGACAGAATCGATGGTGTGGAAATAGCCTAGCCGGGGCTGGATTGAGTCTCCAGGCTATCCAGGCAGCAGGATGTGGGACGGGGCTGGTATGTGGGGCAATCGCTCAATTTCAATCTCTCACTTCTCGAGCCTGATCGTTGGGTTTTAATTAACAGGGACTGTTGTTTATTAGCAGGAAGATGCATGGCCGCCCCTGGATATCAATCTGCTGTAGAAATAACAGAACAGAGAACTGTGGCATAAAACCCAGCTTGTCCTTTACTGTATCAACACTTCTTTGTGAACCTCCTGTGCATAATATCAATCCTGTGGTTGGATGCCTGTAGAAATGAGCTCCCTCCTCCACTGTGGAGGCCTGCTAATGTCAAGAGCACATGTCTGAAACAAGAGGGTTCAGCTCTGCTCTCCTCTCCTCTGAGGCAAAATCGTATTAGAAAAGTCAATGTGAAGAGAAGGCCGATCGCTAAAACTAATTTTGCTTTCTTTGTCGCTGAAAAACATTTAGTGGGATTAAAAATAGATTCAGCTGAGATTAAAGAAAGAACCAAAGCAGAACACATATGCTGTATTTACACTTTACTCACGGTCTGTATCTCTTCCCAGAATCAATAAAAAAACTCCAGCTCTCGCTGTCAACAATTGCAGTGCGAGAAAATCTATTTTATTGTTATTCTCTATTTCAGTTAACTGGGATTTTACGTCCCTGTATTGATCCAGCTCTAAACACTGTATGATCCTGAATATACCGTCTCTCAACATCACAATTTTGAATATCATCATCTATGTGACATTACCAGGTGAACCCATGGGGATACAGTGGCGAAACATAAAAGCCTAATGTTTATTTATTTCCTGTTGTGTTACTTTATCACTCTGTGCCTCTGGGAGAAGCCAAATGGATCTAATTTATTTCACCTCCCTCCAGTCACTCGCTCCACAATGATAGTCAATAAGATTCAACACCCGGAGACATAATGGGGAGATTTGTCATTTAGGAATTGAGGTTAATGATATTACATTCTCACAACAGAATTTCAATTGATTCTCACATGTATGAGCATTATTCTTCCCGATTTACAAACACAAAAAGACCCATTCCTCCAGTGCTGGATTTCTTGTATTGGATTTAGTGCATAAATGTTAGACCTATTACAGTCTTATTCGGTTTGTTTGTATCTCTGTCTGTTAGCAGGATTGCTGAAAAAATACTGCCATAACTTGGTGGAAGGGTGAAGCATGAGTCAAGGAAGGTTTGAGCGGATCCGAATCGTGGGGCAGGTGCACCATTTTATTTTTCATTTATGTAAATGTGAAGGCATATCATGCAAATAATAAATGTTAGTTTTGGAAAAACATCCAGAATTATATAGTGGGTGCAATTGCAGATTTGCATGTCATGGCAGACTGGACCATTTATTATTTATTTAGAGGTCTGGTCTCTCTGCCCTTCTAGTTTGATTATAATAATGTTGTAGGACCATATATATATATTTATTTATATACTGTGAGCATGGCTCTGGGGTTTGGGACTTCCTTTTATTTCCTTTAGCAAGAGCATTAACTTGATTCTTTCTCGTTTAGTAAAAACTTTGACGACTGCTAAATATATTGGCATACAATTTGGTACAGACATTCATTGTTCCCAGATGATGAATCTCTATTTGGTTAACCCCTTAGTTCTCATATCGTGCCACCATGAGGTCAAAATATGAATTGTAATGACGTTGGTGATCCTCTGGCTTTCCATCTAACACCATCCCCAGGTCAGACATTTGCATTAACCTCAGATATGCTTTCTATTCAGTGCTAATAAATACATTTTAACATTCTCCCAAACTATACTATAATGATGAACATGGTAAACATAGTTGCTTAACATTAGCATGTTGTTACTGTGAGCATATTAGCATACTCAAAGCACCATTGGGCCTAAATGCAGACGCACAGAGCTGCATTTCTCTCTGTAGTGTCTTCTTACATGCTGAGGATTTAAAAGCTTTATATCATTAGAAAGTAACGGCTGGAAGAGAAATATTATGAAGGCTAAAAGCTCTATTGAAATATTGCATAAATGCAGTAACGATAAAACAGAGTTAATGGATGGAATTGTTTACTTAATTTTAGGAACCTTCTGTCAGGTTTAATCACATTGGTCAAACAGTCACACATGCCAGTCTGCAGAAACCAGAAATATCAGAAAAGGCCCAGTAATATATACAAAAAAACTTCAAACTAATGGGATTAAAAAGAGTTAATGGATGGAATTGTTTACTTAATTTTAGGAACCTTCTGTCAGGTTTAATCACATTGGTCAAACAGTCACACATGCCAGTCTGCAGAAACCAGAAATATCAGAAAAGGCCCAGTAATATATACAAAAAAACTTCAAACTAATGGGATTAAACTAAGTGTTTTTCTCTGACTGCGTCTACTAGCCTCTTTTCATCATGCCCAGTTTCAAAGGCTGAGTGAGGCAGCCAGCTTCTCCGGCTCCATCATCACTTCGGGCCACAGCTCCGCCGCTTCAGGATGTCTCCCTCCACAGCATGCAGGCTCATGCTAACTAACCCCGTTCTGCAAACAATCTCCTGTAGCGTCTCACTGTACTGTGCAAACAAACACGCAAAGCTCAGCAAAGCCTTTCCTCCTGGATATCTGTCAATCTCGTTAGGACGGACTAACAGCCTCCTGTCACAGGTTTAGAAATGCAAAACGGGACGTCTCATATAACACTTGGCTTCTCCCTGTGGGACACAATCCCCCTCCAAATGAAATAGTTGCCAGCTTGCCTCTTCTTGTGTTGTGAGACCACCCAGAATAAAAAAAGATCCAAAACAAAAAAGTGCTTAGCTGCTTTCTGAGCTGATAACTATCAAAATGTCTGTTTTTATTATGGGTTCGAATGAATTTTTATATTTTTTCTGTTATACCAAACTGTCCATACAGTCATATGATTTGTCTTTAAATGTTTATTGAGACTTAGTGTGCAGGTATATGATTTAATTGTGCCCTTTATTAGATGCTGCAGACAGTAGTAGACATTGAATAACTCTTCTAATCTGCAACCACATGTGAGGCACCGGCAATGAGAGACAGTGTTACCCCCCCGGGGCGCTGGATACTCATGACTGCCCGGAAATACAGCCACACATGGATGTTGTTTAATTGTACTGAGATCACACACATGTCCTGGACTAAGTCCTGCTAATGAATGGCTTAGCCAGCGAATACCAGAGTGGCTGAAAAACATGTTGCAGTCTACCTTCATGGCGAAGTAAAACCGCAGGACCATAAAAGTGCTCAGCCCGGTGTGAGTCACAGGAGCAGGACAAGGTGATTTGTTGTCTTGGTTTTAAGTTATTAATTGACTTTTATACTCTATACTTTCCCAGCTGTGTTTCAAACCCCCACATTATGCAACGTACCAGGATGACGGCCCACACGAGGAATCGACAGAGGATGTGGACGTTTATCCCCCGGTAGAAAATGATAATTTTCCCAGCCTGTGGAGAAGGAGGCAGAGATAAGCAGGGACACCACAACTCAGTTAATCCTACATTTAATGAGAAATACCATGTAAACACCAGTAACGGGTGTGTGCATGTATTTGCCCTTGGGTAACCAAATATGCCTGGGATGTCAATGCTGTGTCCCTGACGTGGCGCTCACATTTCTCCTATCCTGTTGAGCCAGATGTGGCGTGTAAGTCATCCACACCCTCTGATTAATTTGGTGATGATGAATATGTTTCAGCTGAGGACATTAGCACGGGCAGCACAGAGGAGGGCAACGGACACCTGGCGTGTCGTCTAAGACTCGCTGACGGAAGGGCTCAGTGCTAACCGCCCACCGGGAATTAAGCAATGTGGCTGCTTTTGCAGGGCTACTTCCCACAACGCAAATTATTAAAAGTGACGCTGTCGCCGTCAGAAGCTCAGGTCTAAAGACCAAACCCTTCTCCTCACTTTCTGACAACATTTTGTCATTAAAAGAGGGCAGCTGTGCACTTGCAATTAGGTGGGAAAAAGGTACTTCACATAGCCTTGATTTAAAAAAGAAATATATTATCTACCTGTAATTTTAACTCAATGTAACACAGCATTTAAGGCAAATTAATCAACCAACATTTTTTATAGAAGTTACGTTGTGCTTTAGATTGTTCTGAATGTTAGTGGATTTTGCAGGTGTACAATAAGAAAAACAGGATTTTCTAAGCTCAATCAAAAGAGCTGGCACCGGCAACATAATCTAAACATTTGAGCCTGTTTTGTAAGGGAACAGAGAACATAATTAACTGTAGTCTCACTGATAATATCATTCTTTAAAGTCTGAGCATTATAGTCCATCATTGATCCTCTAGTTAAAGAAGCTCTGGAACAGAAATGAAAAATAATATTTGTATAATTGTACGGAAGTTATTGATTCTTGAGACTAGTTTCTGCCAGTAGTTTTTGACCAGTAAGCCTTCACATAACAAGCTTTGGTCAAATATGAAGAAGTTGCTGCTCTCAGCCAATCAGAGGCCAGCATTGCAAGAATTTAAGGGAGTTCCCCCAAATCACAGAAAAAAATAGAGTGATGAAATGTTTGACATCATCAAACTAATTATCAGTAGCCCTTCAATTAGCCTTGCATTGGTTCAATACGCGGCCAAACCACCCATTTACTAAACAAAGTATAATAAAAAGCATTGTGCCTATTAAAAGCGATAGTAAATTAAGAACCATCCAACAACAACAGAAAAGTATTGACACACAAAAACGACTCAAAACTAGAAATACTCTTGTACCACTTGTTGAATCACACAGGTCAAATGAATAAACCATCTTACTTGCATCCCCAGGAATCCTATGACAACAGAGTTTATTGTACCCAGAACCCCCTCTGGGTCAAAGGGCTGCGTGGAGCGATACAATTCCTGAACAAAAGCAAGACAACAAGGACAAGCAAGGTTGTTTTAATACCAGCTGCACGATTTTAAGAAGAATTGGTAAAATGATGAAAGGTGTGTGTGAAAAGATCTTACTTTGCACGTGGGGTATCTGTACATGTTATCCCCAAACATCCATCGGTCAATATATCCTGCTGCACCCCCAGTGCAGTTTGGGTAAAGACCGTCATCCCCAATTCCACCAGCTCCCAAATACCCTCTGATAACAAACAATAGTGTAGTTACCGAAAACAAGGCATTCTAATAGCAATGAAAAAGTAACAACATAACTATAAAGGATTTTAAAAAAATTATTTTATGAGATGATTTAACCAAAGGAAGTTCCTCAGGTCACATTTCCAATGTGAGAGATTTAGTTTAGTTCTTTATTTGAGCTCAACAAGCTGCTGGAGGAAACACAAGAGCTCCTATTTGAACCAGGAGTATTGTAACAGTGATGTTATGCAGGGTCACGTAAATGGGGGGAAAACGCAGACAAAAAGCAGCACTGAGCAGAAGACGCAGAGCGAGGAAGATGGATCCTCTGCCTCGGCTCCTCTTATTGCACATGACAGACTCAGATTGGCTAATTATGCCCTCTGAAGCATCCACCACAGGCCCATAAATCACAGAGGTTCATAACACCAGCGACTCAAGGTGCACGCTCACACCTCTGCTGCAGAGCAACAGCCCCAACGGGAGATTATCTCAGCATGGGGGGATTTACACTTTAAGCATACGTGTACAGTGAGTTCATGAGTGGATCTGGCTTTGTATGTTATACATACAGACAGTGGGAGCCGTGATGGGACTTACGTGGGGCAGTTGGGTACAGGCAGGAGCAGAGTGATGCAGAGCCACAGAGTCTCCAGCAGGACGATAATCAGCCACTGTGGCCAGTACAGGACCACGTCCTGGACGGGGTTCCACCAGGGATGCTGCAACACACATACATCGTGTTAAATGCACAATTATTGTCTGCCATTAGGGGTGTTGATCAAAACAATAACAAAAGACACGTTTGGTAGTGTCATGAAGTATTTTAGGATCATAGGTGTTTGCCAGGGGCCAGACACAATGAGTTAAACTGGTCAAACACAACATTTAAAAATACATGTTTTTACAACGCAACTTAGCTGAAAATTGGACGTCCCTGAGAGGCAGCGATCCGATTTGTTGCTGATGTTTTCCCAGTCTGTTTCTCTGTTAAAGTGGACCTATCATGCTATATTTGAATAATATATTGGGCCATACCTATATAAAACATATCTGTGAAGTTTTTTTTTCAAAATACCAAACAGATCATGCATTTTAGCCATGCCTCATTTCGCTCTATTTGCTCTTTTCCAGCCCTGTCTTCACAAGGGCTGATTCTGTGGCAAATGAGCTGCAGCTGACCACGCCCCCCTGCAAAGGAGGGACATTGCCTCCAAGGATCAATGAGACAAGGTGAGTAACACCAGTAAAGAACAGTTTAATTTTTTGTATTTGTATTGGACTAAACAATTCTCTAGGATTTAAAACATTTTGGGATTACTAAAATTAAAAAACATATAAGATAGGTCCTGTCATTTTCAGAATGTTTTAAGGTGAAATGTTACATTATACGGCTTTGATGTACCCAGGAATTCAAGGCGCACACAGTGAATTAGCTGTTTATAAATGTTTTGTTCCAGGCAGGACTTTTTTTATCCCCTGGTGTGTAATGAAAGACTAAAGTGAACCTGACAGAGCTGCTCACCGCTCGCAGTGGGATTTCTTCATGGCCCCAGAAAGTCTGCAGGAGAGACAGGACAAAGTAGGTGAAGCCCAGACGCTGCAGCACCCCAGGGATCCTCAGCCAGGACCAGGACACTGCAACACAGTCAACATCATGATCCCTCATGCATGCTCTGATACTCAGTGATGAATATATGACCTTACAACTCAGGTACCAGCACAGATATATAACTATTCCTGCTGATGTGAGCAAATTATAAATCAGGAAATAGACAATATTGGACACGTGAGCATCTTCTCCATAATTCCATTCCATCTTCCTGGAGGAAGATGACGGACAGCACTGGGGATGGTGTCAGCCTACAGGAAACAGACATGTCAAGAACGTGGGAAGCAAATCAAAGATTCCCAGTTATCTCTTTGTCTCGACAAATTGGGGAGGATAAGATTGGCTTGTGGTTGAGAGATTGATGGTAATCTACACATTAGTTAATTGAAAACCTTTTTGCCACACAAAGTGCCATGAAAACAGCGTAATCCCATTCATTGATCCAAGCAAATCAAATAAGAGGCGGAAATGTCTCCTTTCACAGGAAAAGAGGAAGCTCTTACTTATGACACAATTGTTAAACATGCAGGTCACACTCCCACCATGAAAATGTACTATATCTGTTCCCCCACAACATATATTGTATATAAATTGCATCTTGAAAGTCTTACAGCTTTAAAGAGAACTGCTTTTCTGATCAATTTATTTAGGTTTTTTGTGTGAAGTTGAGACCCTTTTTGATGTTCAATATCATTTAAGAAGTGAAAGCTTTGCTGTCTGCTTCCCATCTCTGAGCACTTTCACTGATAGATATAAAATAAATAATGATTATGTGGTGGAAGTGAGAAGACTTAAACCATCAGAAAGTCTAGCAAATACTACAGTTTCAAAAAGATGGGTTTCTCATCGTCTGAAGGCTTCTCTACTGTCGGGGTTAGAACTCGACCTTCTGACCTCATCTTTTTCTGACTACGGCCCGTCCACACAGTGGCGTGCGTTGAAGCTTCAACGTTTCTGCCCATTCATTTTGAATGGGGTGACGTCACGCTTCGCCGAACTGTATTGTGGGGAGCGTAGCTACGCGTTGCTTGCGTTGCTCGCATCAAAAGTTGAACCATGTTCAACTTTTGAAGCTTCGACGGAAGCGTCAGCCAAACCAAATCCCGTTTATGAAAATCTGCCAGTACAACTGCTAGCCAATCAAACCGCGTGTATGCTGCGAGTAGTGAATCACCAGGTGCTGTATGATCAGTCTCTGTTCATCTACCGGGATACAAACCGGAGGAGCCAGGCATGGAGGGAGGTGGCAGAGATAGTGGGTGAAACTGGTAGGTTTTCGCCTGTTTGGGGAGTTTATATCCAGTGTACCTCGTTTAAACATTGAATGGACAGCTAGCAAGCATGGACAGTATATATAGCTAGCATGGAATGCTAGCATTTTGCTTTGTATGTCGGGGGCGGGAGATTCATGTGATTGGTTGTTGCTCGCGTTGACTCCCCAAGCTTCAGACACGCCCACCGCCAAGCGCCAACGCACGCTGCTGTGTGGACGCTCCGTTACGTAACGTCCACACATTGTTTACCGAACTGCATTGTGGTTCCGTCGCGTCACTTTGCATCCGTTGCTCGCGCTGAAAGTTGAAAAAAGTTCAACTTTTCAAGCGTCGACAGAAGCGCCAGCCAATCAAATCATATGCCAATACAAGCGCTAGCCAATCAAACCGTGTGCTTGTGTGTCCGGGGCGGAAGATTCATGTGATTGGTTGCTGGTCGCGTGCCAGACACGCCCACCGGCAAGCTTCAACGCGACGCGAACTGTGTGGACGTACCGTTATCATTTCTTGTAGCTTGTCACCGTCCAAAAACAATACAAAACTGGTGAATAGTCAGAGATCAAACTTTGAAAACACTGTCGTCTTAAGGTAAATAATATTGTTGTATGTCGAAAACGTCAACTTCTAAGGATTTAAGAGTAACAGCCACGTTTTTTAGCTTCATCACACTACGTTTTGAGTTAATCTAATGAAATGTGAAATGTAACCATTAAAATAAAGTATTATGCAAGTGCTTCAATAAAGGGACAAAATAAAAATATATTGGAGTTTCAAGGTCTCTGCTTTGACGATGATTTGTGCATCTAACCGTAGCAAGGTTTATTTGAAATGACTCATAGTTTCTGTCAAAGGTTAACACCTTCTTCTGTCTCGTCTGACATTGAAATGGTTTAACATATTGAGCCGATATGACTCCATTCTCTTATTAGATCAAACCCTGGGACAGAGCTGCAGAGGACATCCTTGGAGACGGAGGGCAGAGCTGCAGTTTATGGTAAAGTCAGTGTGCTGTTATGCCTCCAGCCTCCACAGCAGCTGCATGGGGCTGAAGAGTGTAACACTATCTGTTTGTAATTGTCCATTACCGCAGCGCTTGTTTTTGCTCAATCCGCTGCAGTTAAACGTCCCCCGGTGCTAGATTTTTAGACTACACACACAATAACAATATTTTTGTTAACCCAGTTACGCAGACATCCACCCAGGAAAGTCCATTAGCGATGGGGAGGGCTAATGTGTGAGGGGCGCCCCGCGCATCCCCAGGTGGACAATGAAATGTGGATTTTCAGCCAGCTTCCCCTTCTATAACCCCCGACACGGCCCTGCAGCTTTGGCTTTTATCACAAGTCTGGATTTAAACATATACTAGATCTTTGTCTTTGTCACTTGACAAACTGCAGTTTTCTGCATATTATAAATATACTACAAATATGTAGATTACTCCTTATTATAAGACATGGTGTTTTCATAAACAACAAGTCTTCTAACAATTTCTGAATTCATAAAATAGTTGTTTTGCCTTTGAAACAAGTAAAAATGCTGATGATTACTCCTATAACCCAAGCTATTGTTAAAATACATCTTGCTTTGCTTTGAACATTACATACATACAAGTTTATTATGATGCTCAAAGACATTCCACAAGGTGAAACCATCAAAAGTATTGCATATTTTATTGAACTATGACTGAAACATTTACTTGATTATCAAAGTAGTACCTTTACCTTTACCTTACCTACCCACAACCTAATAATAGTTGGAGGGCTACACGTAACTATATGGAATGAATCTTGAAAAATCCTTGTGATAAAATCTGCTTCAAAATATTTAATACAACAGCAAATGTATTGTTTGCCTCTTTCTGTCCTCTGATGGTTCAAAAGATTCTGAGTGCTGTGCATGTGCAATTGGACATATTATTAAACCTGTCAGCGTCTATGTTCATTTCCCCCTTATAGATCAAATTAAAAAGCACAGAACAAACGCATCCACATATAAAGTATTTGTTCCATTAATAATTGAGTGCTGCATATGTCTCACGTACGTGGTCCGTCTCTGGGAGAGTAGTTGAGGAAGCAGAAGCCGAGCATCAGCAGGACGACTGTTCTCCAGGTGATTTTGCGCAGCAGCTGCAGGCGGCTGACTCCTTTCCTCTGCATGGATCTGAGAGCCAACACCACCGAAGTCCCAATAATAAACACAAACCTAGAAGACATAACAATAAAACACGAGTAAGACACAAATAAATATGCATATTTAAGTGAATTATAATGGGAGTGAGAATATATGACAGTCCTCTTGTATTAAACTTACCATGGCATGACAATGTCTCCCACAGTAAGGCCTGCAACGAATCCAGAGGCAAACATTAATATGAATAGACACACAGATACTTGTATTTAATGCCATTGTACAGAGTTCTTGCCCTTTCCTAATCTCTTCAATCCAAAAGGACTAGGAGGTGGATTAAGAACAATGTTATGTCCCTAAGTGCTGATCAGCCATTATCTTTCTATTTCCAAAAGGTGAATAAATATCTACACTCCTGTGACAGAAGCAATAAGGAGATTAATCAAACCGCGCTGAAATCAATACACACTTGTAGATGTGGCAGACAGGCTATTATAAGATTTAAATTGAGAACACCCCTAAACACTGACATGGATTTAATACGTTTGAGTGACATTTTAAACTTTTATATTCATGGAGAAAAAGGACACAGAATTCATAGCATTCATTCCCTCACTGCCCCCTCCAATATTCTCCCAGCTCAGCTGCCATTTAAAATCTCATCCCTCCTTCCCCTCGTCTCCTCCCCGGTTGTTAATAACAACACGGATCTATGGATCGTGCCTTTTGATTTGGCTGGCGTGAGGAATGGCATCCTGTGTGTTTGGTTTGAGACTGCATTAATCATAATTAGTGACAACAGGTCAGAAATGCTGCAGACACAATGAGGAGATTGCTGCTGTTGAATAATTGCCTCGAGTTCATGCACTCATTTCATATCTGGCTTGAGTTGAAAGAAGGCGTACATAAATATTACAAGTATAGGCAGACTGACCACTGTGAGCTGTCAGTCCTTTCAGCTATAGAGGGCTACAGGAATGAGTCCTTAAACCTGGAAATTAGTCAGCATTTTTGCAATTTCTGTTCCTGCATCTAGAAGTAAATGTTTTTTTAATGGGTTTTTCGTTGGATGCCGAAATAAGGTCTGTGGTTAAGAAAAAAAGACAATTCCTAACAAGTGGTTAAATTAAACTACATGTCATCATGCTGAAATATTATTACGTTTTTCGGTGGTGACGTGATTACATGCAAACACTAGCTTTTTACTTTTGGCGATTGCATTTATGTTTCTAAATCTCTTCTTTTTTTTTTCGTGTTGGAACAAAATGTGAAAGTACCACAAACCTTTATATGCCACATAGTTTATTTTTAGCAATAATCCAATGAGCCAACAAAATCCCTAATCATTGCTTTTATCAAATCTATATGATAAGGGAAGACAAATAGTGTTAGTTTTTTTTCATGTAAATGGTCAGCAAAGGCTCCCCCCCAAACTCCTCCATTGGACTCCTGTTTACATTTCTGTAACATAGTAAGGTCACTATGTATCACTCACGCTTCTATTGGCTAGCACTTCAACAATTTGATCTTAATAGCCTAAGGTGTGCGACATCTCTAAGCAGTTCACCAACATCACAACAGAGCCAGCTAACCAATCAGAGCAGACTGGGCTCTGGTTTCAGACAGAGGGTGAAAAGAGGTGCTGCAGCACAGACAGTATGAGAAAAATAAACAGCTTTTTGAACATCAAAGCATGGAGACACAACATATTAGAGGCACAAAATACAAATACGAACCAGAGGATGTATATAATAGGGCCCCTTTAAGATGTATTTCTGTACATATCATATACTTAACCATTCCATGGTGCATGTTGGAAGAACCAGTAGCCTCCTCCACTGTAGTTCACAAACACCATCACTGTCAGGGAAAACCTACAAAGACACTACAATGAGTAAGCACTATAGCACGCTGTTGGGTTATTCAGCAACAATTGGATTCTTTTCATTCAGTAAATGATGGAAATTAGGGTTAAATGTGTTTTGAATTCAGCATAACTGTGTCATATCATAGCTGTTTTCTTAACACGTAACTTATACATCTGATACAATATTCGGTTTTGAATTATATTTAAAGAGGGGAGAGGAGGGGCTTTTCTTATTCTGTCACACTCCAAATGCGAGGTAATGCAATCTAAGCATTATGAATCACTCAGGAAATGAGCACTTGTCCTCTGGATCTCCTCAAGCAGGAGTGCTGACTAAAGACTTTGCTTCTAATATATGATACACTTTATGCTTTAGCACTGGCCAAGGCTGCTGAAACACAGCACACGTGATGGAGTGCTTCACTGAATCAGATACTGGGGGAAAAAGGTGTTTGCGTTGCATGTCAGAAAATGAGTGGGGCCATTACACAACACAAACTTGGGTGGGTAAATATGTATATATTTGCGTGGTCTGGCTATAGAGGGAGATTCAATTGTTTAACCATGTTAAATACTTGAATTTAAGCTTTTAATCCAAGTTTTATTCAATCAAAAATAAATTAGACAATAAGATTAGGACAACCTCTAAGAAATAGACTCTCTGATAAGATGCACTGTACTATATCTGCCTGCTCTTGTTTTTCTGCCCAGATTGAATTAAGAGGTGCACCAAAGCCATTACTGCTCTTTTAGCCCCAACCTGCTGATACGACATTCTAATCGGCCACTATCATCTCAAAAGGGCTATTAAAGTAAGGTAAACCTGGCTACATGTGTCCGTGTACTAATCTCTCTCACGCACGCACCCATCTGCATGCCGGCTATCATTTAAAATTTGACGAACAAATCCATTAGTCGCCATAGTGACAAAGACACAGGTTAAATCTCTTGCCACATGGGAGCCTGGTGAAAGTCCCTGCAATATCAGGGCTTATTGGCCATTTATTTAATCAAAACACTCTCATTGTGAATGAGAGCTCTATTTTAGGTAGATTACATTTCAAAGGCAGCACACAGGCGTCACTGGTGTCTGCTAATTTTGATTAAGGGAAACTATAAATGATTAATATGATGGGATCTGAGATCACTTTGCTTTATGTTGCAACAAAGTTAATACAATATCCAGGTTAAAGCTCCACAGGCTTGTTTCCTGGTGACTAATCAGGTTGAAGTTGTAAATATCCCTTTGAAGCTATCCAATGAGAATTTGTCACGTCGGTAATAGACTTTATTCATGCCTGGGAATCAGTATATGTGATTTATAGCTAACGGATTACAGATATACATGTCTTTCTCGCAGCAGTGACAACTGGTTATGACTCGCTGATAGACGCTTATGGACTTCTTTGATTTGAATCACTGTACATGCATTACCAATTAGAGTGTTAGCTTAGTACTTTTCCCCATTGCAAATGGATAGTTACACTCTATCACTGCAGAGTATTGAGTTACCTTCTGCACTGGCCATATCAAATACACTGACATCCAACCTAGTCATAATAAATTACTGCTTGAGTGGGAATGCCAAGGTTCCTTTTTTTTTGTGTGGCCAAACATCAGAGCATATCTGAAACTGAATCGGAGGAAAACTTGGAGCTTAGTCAAAAATAAGGAACGGAATGAGTCAGCCACCTGGTGTTAAATGTAAACGACAATCCATTGTTTTGCTGTAATAGTTGTTCCTACTGTTGTATGAACTACTGACGGTGCGATTTCCCACAGCAAGGGAACTGGTGACAGGCTTTTAGCGGTGTGGCACAAGATTAAAATGCAAATCCTTTTAGAAAAATTAACGTTCAACCGTACCCCACTGTTCTCTGTATATCATGTCAGTGGAGCCTGAGCAATGATCAGAAAAACCTTTCAGCTCAGGAGAAAAGCATTTTGCCATCAGAAATGTCTCAGCATTTATGGTAGATGATGTGTCTGTTCTCAGCAGAAAGTTGTTACTTATCAGGGAGTATGGATCATAAGTCACAGGGCTGAGGAGGCAACGCAGCGTTAATCTTGAGTCACAGTTTGATTAAGTGTGTTGTCAGTTATGAGAATTTCCAGTATTACCTATCAGGATGTCAATATGTGACAAGTATCTGTAACCCCAGAGAGACATTTCATCTAATAAGATTAAGCTCAGCGGCAAACAGCATAACAGAAAGAAATGAAATCAAAATGTAGCCTTTCCTTGAACCTTTTGTAAAGTCTGGTTTAAAGGGTCCCTCTTCTGCTAATTTTCAGGTTCATATTTGTACTTTGTGCCTCTACTGGGACCTCTTTACAAGCTTTAATGTTCAAAAAGGTCCAACCAGAGCCCAGTCTGCTCCGATTGGTTAGCTGGCCAGCTCTATTTTGATTGGTCAACCACTTAGAAATGAGCCACCCCTTAGCCTATCACGTACAAAGTGTTGGAGCGCTATCCAATAGAAGCGTGAGTGTTAAATAATGATGTAAAAAATGTTATGGAAGTAAACAAAGGAGTCCAATTGAGGCGTTTCAGGCAGGGGGGGATTCACTCTCTCTGGAGGGAACTTAAGGATTTTAGCCATTGAAGACCATTTACATGCACAGAAATGTATATAAAAAACTACAGGAAAGGGAAAACCCCAACAATCCTATTGAGGCCCCTTTAAGGGTATTTATCCAATACCGTTCCCAGAGTAAATAGTGGTGTTTTGAATTAAGCTCATATGCACAGTGGTTTCAGATGGCTTTTCATCCAAAAGGAAGCCACAGATGGAGAAGATGCCAATTGTCTGCTGGACGCTGCCTCTGTGCTGCTGGATTTCCTCTCGTTCTCTATTTTGGCAGGAGATCTATGGCCGTGTGGATGTGTGCTGATATGTCGACTGTATTATTGCATCAATTATTTGGCTAGGGGGAGGTCAAAGCCACACCAGCATCCTGTTTCCAGAGAGGCGTGCTTTGTGTCTACCCCCAGGCCACAATTAAGGCTAGCAGGGAGTCCAGATTCAATCACATGCATCACTCCTGTCCAACAGCAACACGCTGTTCCAAACCCAAGACGCTCTGATATCAGAAATCATGCCCAAAGCTATACGGCCTGATAACAAAAGCTTTGGGGGAGCATGTGGCCAGACTGTGACCCCTGTAATTATTCATTATGATGGGCCTGTAGATCTTTATCATGCCTCAGACTGCTCCAAAAGGAATTAGCATGTGAACGAGCCGCATGTGGTGATAGACTGATAAACAGGATGGTTACTGATGGCGGACATACCCTCGGAAAGTGTCCAGTGAGAGCAGACGTGTTGGTTTGGCTTTAGTGGTATTTTCCTCCTCTGCCTCACAAGCCTGTGCGTCACCCTGTTAGGGTAGAACGATAAGATGTCAAGTAACTTAACACCATTTTTTTACATACACATTTTAATTACATTAGCAAGAATCCTTATAGGACCAGTTTGTAGGATTTAAGGGCATTTATTGGCAGAACAAATATTTTCATTTGCATATAACCACCTGAAATTAAGAATCATTGTCTGAATGCCTTTATATGATTGTGATAGCTGAGATATACAGAACATGTGAGGGAAGAGAGTAGTGTTTGCATTGTTTACATTTAGCATATTAAAGGGGACCTATCATGCAAAATGCACTTTTTGATGTCTTTTATACATACATATTTGTCCCTGGAGTGTCAGGAAACTCACAAAGTGTCAGAAAAAAAAACCCTTCTCTCTTCGTCCTCCATACCCACATCTCTAAAAACGGAGCTGATCCAGATTTTCGTCCGATATGACATAAATTACGTCATATCGGACATGCGGACCCACGGCACTATCAGAAAGTTGCCATCAGAAACAATGCCTGATGTGTTTTGGACGTAATATGGTCTTTGTTTACACTCAGAGCTAACCTGTACTGGAGTATGTAAAAAAGCAGGAAATAAAAAAAGGTACTCACCTTGTGGTAAACCCGCAAGAGAAAAAGCATTTGAGCTCCATGCTGTTTCAGAAATAATCCTTGATGTGGTTTGGAACATGATGGCGTTTAACCACGGCAAAATTGAACTGTATCTGCCGGGTAATTCTGAGCAGGCATTAGCTCCCCCTCCTCCTTTTTTTTTTTTCAAGCTAAGAACCCAAAATCAGCGTTTATTTTTTTACTTTTTTTTATTTAACCTTTATTTAACCAGATAAAAAAGCATTGAGGTAACATCTCATTTTGCAATGCTGACTAACTGAAACCCTGTTTCTCTAACAGGGCTGGAACAGATGGATATGAGGGGTGTCTAAAATGCATGATCTGTTTGTATTTTGCGCAAAACACATCATAGACATGTTTTTATATATTTTTATATATCTGAGACCCATAATATATGCCTGAAAATAGCATTATAGGAAGCCTTTAAAGAAATATAATAGTTTTTTTATATGAAAGACAGCAGAAAAACTGAACAAAATCATAAGCTGAAAGATGCTAAACTGCTGCGTAGAACTGAAAGGAACTGCAGAATCAAATGATAACATTGTGTCGGTTTGCCAATATGTCCGAGCCCTTCCCCTTTCACTTAGTCATTTGATGGAATGTTGATACAAAAATATTGATTAGTGCTTGTACCTTTAAATAGTTAAGTTAATTTTCTCTTAGGAGCCCTCATGTTGCTTTGAATGCTAATTACAAGAGCTCATTTAATAGCTGACGGGTTCTGCTAATTGACATTAAGTATGAAATTATCCTCTTCTGTAGAAGTAAATTATTATTATTATTATTATTATGTTAGAATTACAGTTCTGTCTCCTGTCGGGATCACATTGATTTGTTCCCTTCGTTCTTTAACTTTTAGACAAGAAAAGTAATTTTATGTTAAACTTGTTTGTAAATGTTACATAACTATAATTTTAAAAATGTTGAAAAAAACAAAAATCCAATTGCCACAGGGGTTGGAACTCCTTAAAATGATGTTGGCCAACTTTCTATCCTGGGTCATCCTCTGTTCTGTGTGTCGGCGCCTCTTTTCCCCCCCCGTCTGTGAAGGCAGCATTGAGATGGCTCTGGCCTGTTGCCCTTTCGGTTGGATTAGCCTGACTCGCTGGCCTCCACGCCGGAGTTTAAAGAGCCAGAGCAGGAAGACACCAACACTAATATGTTATGATGGATCTGCATGCCAAACACACAGCATATGGAAGACACAGACATCTTGCTTGGAAGAATGAGAGGGGCCATTCATGCTCACCAAAATTACACAGCAGCTCTTGCCATCAAGCAAGATGATTCGACGGATATGCGCTCTATCTCTACCATGTAAGTCTGCTATACAATTGGCTCTGCTAACATTTGTATCAATCATTCCATTAGTGTCTCCCAAACGTCTTGATGACTGGAGTCTCAGAGCCATTTTGGAATGCATCCCAGGCTGCGTAGTTGGCCAATGGAAATAATCCAATGTTACTGTTGGACTAAGGCACATTATATATTTGAATATAAAGAAAGCAAATCATTTTGTGCAGTAAGGAAATAAAGGTGGTGCATTTTTTGTGCAGTGCTCTACTGAACACTTCATATCCAGGAGATAATGGGCTAAACAAAACTTGTGAAATACCCACGATACCCATAAATCTTACATTTATATGTTCATACTGAGATGTTTAGGATGTCCAAAATGTAGAGTTGATATTGATGAGATTTCCACTATCATTTGATTGGTTTATGATTGATCCAAATACAATCAATTAAATCTAATACGATAATTAAAAGCAGAATTTTACTTACATTATCCACTGAGTGTGAGCCTTGGCAGCAAATGGACTTAATACATTCTGAGGGGCAACGCCTCCTGTAAATGAGAGGTTTTAGCTCAGATGGAGAAGTACTCAATGCAGGAAGGTATTTTCATTGTGGATGATGTAAAAAACATATTGGTACCTGAAGATGTTGGGTGCCACAGTGAATAAGAGAGCGATTACGCCCAGTAAGAGAGCTGCTACCAGGAGAGCTGGAATACAAAAAAGGGAAATTGTTTCAGACTGCGAGCCTGTACGTCATAGTCTGTCTGGAAGTCAATGTCAGGAGCTTTATACTGTACATCTTTGTCAGAATAGGATCTGACTAGGGATAAAAGGCCTGATTAGCAGTCCAAACTGTCTGCTCCGCTCACCTCTGGACTCCCTTGTGGCTCTCTGTCATTCAACCAGTGTCAAAGGGGATCCCTCAAGTGAAAAACAAGGACCTAATGGAAAACTCTCTGTCTATCCATCTGGGTAATCTAACCCTGCAGGCATAAAAAACTGAAAATGTAAGGCTACACTGGGGCAAGGACGAGAAAAACAAAGACAGAGGGAAAGAGCTGGTCTGCCTGAGGGCATCATTGATAGGAGTGGGGTCAAGATGAGGTTTGTAGTAAGGCACAAACAATGCAGATAAGATGTATTTTATTTGTTACAGAACAAATTAAATCTACCTTCTTGAATTCAGGCTTATTCACTAATTATTTAAGGAACAAGAAGTGTGTTTCCTGTTTCCGTTTCACGTCATAATGTACAAAAATAGACATTAGTCCAACAAAAATGACAATTTGATTTGTATCTTATTTTTTTGCAATCAAAAAAGGCAAGTCTGCTACATCATGGTTCACCCATCCCAACCAGCAGCATTGCATTAACATTGAGACACATTATAGGAGTGCTTTTGATTATAAAAATAACACAGAGATAGCAGTATAGCCTTCTTGCGTCAAAGCACTGAAATAATGGGGAAGTACGCTCCGTATTTGTCTTCGGTGGAAAAACAAACAAGAAGCAGCCATTTTAACCTGAGCTGGATCCACACTATGATGACATCCACCCTGAACAAAGAGTGGTCACTTAATCGCCTCGGGAAAGTCCTGGCATCTCTGCTGCCCACTCATAAAAACACCATAAAGCTCTCAGCACATGAAGTGAAACAACACTAGATCTCTACAACAACCTGCTCGCTCTTTGGTTAAGTTATTGCCAGATAAATAGAAAAAGTAAAAGAGACATTTGAAAACAGCTACTTTAGCTCATTGATACGTCTGTTAAAGTCGCACAAACACTTGATGGCAGTCGATATTCTGGATTTCTTTGGGAGAATTAAGCAGGTGACTTGTGGTTTGTGGTACAATGCAGAATACAGTACTAACATGATTAAAGGGTGGATCTGATAGTGGCTGCACAGAAACATATCCTTGAAGAATACCGCACCCATCAAATGACCTCATGAAGCCCCACGGCCAATCAATCAGAAGTAAACTTTGATATTTCCTAGCAGGGCAACTCTAACCTGTCTTGAGCTGCTGACCAGACCATTACTTAAGCTGAGCAAGTCCTATGGGGAGTTTATATAATCACTGGTCTGCGGAGCTAATGGAAGCTCATCATACTGTGAAGGGGGCCGTCATGCTGACCATATATCTGCTTGGATAATGACTACTTGGCCTTAAAAGTCTGATCTACAACATAATCTGCAATATTGTTAAGTAGAGTGTACATTATGGAGAGAGGGACGCTTTCAAAATCCCATTACGCCCTAATCCTTCCACACTCCCTAATGTATTACCCACAATCCTCCACGCGCGCAGCCAGGGCCTTCAAAACAAACAGAAAAGCTTTTCTTTTATCCCTTTTCAAGAAGGCATTTCTTATCTGATCAATACACATCATGTCCCAGGAGATGTGCGAGTATAGCTGCTCAGTAGACGTGGACAGGGCGAGTGATTCTCTGCTGACTCGATTAAGTGGGGAGTGGATCAAAGGCTTGTCTTGAGCGTGGACCAAGGTTCCTTTTCTGTCACTGTGGCTTAAATCATAACAGTCAAATTGTTCTATTAAAAACTGAGCGACTGATTACTGAAGGTCATCATCATGTTTCCTTCAGTGTTGTTCACTTACGAAGGTAGACGTTGTTTGGGATTTTATCCACAGCGTCAGTGCAGCTGGCAGACTCGGACATCTGGATCCAAACAGAGTAATGACCACCTTCCCCATACGTCTGACTCCACCTGCATCCAAAACAGTGAAACACTGAGACACACTATCTGCATGTCTGAACGTGTTCCTGTCTCTGCTTCGTATTGTTAGGGAGGATGTTGAACTTTGTTCTGATGTTTAAAAGCACAAACAATTACAAGATGTTTTATTTGATCCACTGTGAAATTATATTCCCTTAGAAGCATTATGAAATGTGTTCTTTTATTCACTTTCTGCTGTTTTCTCTAGACCTAACTAAAATCTCTGCAAGCTCAGCAGCAACCCCTAGTGTCTGCTGTCTTAAAGTGCGTCCCCCTGTCCTCTCGTCATGTCCAGTTCCAGGCCCCCAAAAAACATGCATTACATGCTCATATTGATCCACTGTTGGGATGACATACTAGCTATCACTCGGAGTGTTTTTTCAAAGGGGAAAAGGAAATCAATGGCAGCAGTCTGGTTAGAGACTTCAGCATTGATCTAAGAAGCGCATCAGACCTCTAAGAGGGCGAAAAAAGGCAACAGAGGCCTGTCATGTTGCAACCGAATCTCTTGCCCCGTGTTTACAGGTGACCCCAAATGGAAACCCCTGTCAGTCGTGTCAGTCAGTCGTGGTTGTTTAAAAATATGGCAACTGTCTCCTCTAGTTAACATCCCCGCAGAGGTTTCAACAGGATATGCACAGCTTTGACGCTTTAATGAGCCCTTTTCATCAATATTGGAATGTCAGGTCTTATTAACCCCAAAAAGGCTGCTGATCGATACCCGGTGAGGTGGTTTAAGGGAGGGCATCACTCAGGTCCAGAAAGCAGGTCAGGATTACTCCCCCAGCCCTGTAAATGATCTCACAGACTGCTGAGGCAGTCATCGGATGCCACCACACTATATCATTGCTGGAAGCCAGAGCAATACACTCCCACAGGCAGTTAATATGCGTAAACAGGAGACTAATCAGCATTTTTACTTCCTGGGATTGTAGGTGGTTTAATGTGGTTGATGCTTTGTTAGAATGTTTAACTGGTTACCTGCAGAGAGTCACATTCCTGGACTGTGAGTCCACTTGCATAGTTAGAGTGAATTTTGTGCTGATCACCACAGATGCATTGTTGTTGTTGGGCTTCACGGTGACCAAATGCTGGTAGAGACACTGAGAAGGGAAAACAGGTGAAACACTGACTTAATGGGATGGAATGGGGACATGATGGTTTAGGATTCACGCATTTTAAGTTGTATTTGTCAGATACACAAGTAGAATGTGCAGTTGAAAGCTAATCTTTTAGCAGCGTGCTAAAGAAATAAATACGAAAAATATATACATTATTATGTTACAGGTTCATTGTGCAGGGCAGTGCAAATTATTAAAAATATATTTACTTCTCTTGTTCCAAGTTGAGTAAATATTTTTGGTCTTTACCTGTTCCTTGTGAATTGCATCCACATGTCTCAAAATGTTTTTAAAATTCTCAAAAGAACACACACAACTCTTTTGTAGAACTGCTTACATTTCCTTCACAATAAAACAAAAACTTAAAACAACATAAAAAAAGTTAGGAATGACTGTAATTGAGGTCAGAAAAGCAACTTTTTGTTACATCAAAAAGTGCAGAGAAATAGTAGACTAGATCAGCTTTAAATGTAATGTCTGCTTTTTCTCTTAGACAAATCCCCAAAACCTGAAGAGTTTAATATCATACCATCAGGGGTATCTATACTTCAGATTTTTAGGACATTCAACCACACACTAAATATGTTGGGTTTGAAAGACAGTGGAAATGACCAGACAGGGGAGGTTTTCATGAACGATGCTATTGGTGAGAAACTTAAATCTCAAACTTTAGTAAGTTTGCTCACTTATTGATATCTGGATCAATCTGGAATAACAGACAGCTGGAAATGAGAGGCAACAGAGAGACCGTGTATATATGTTTGATTTACCTTGAAGCAGTGATCTGATGTGTAAAAGACCTGCACTTCTTCTGCCAGCTGGTTGTGAAATATTAACAAAGCCTGGTCCATTTTCAGAGTGGGCCCTGCATAGATTCAAAGTGGCACTGATTTACGGTGTACACAAAGCTTTTTGTACATCATAAATATAAAACACAAGGGTGTATCAGGTCTCTGTCATTATCAAGATCATAACACAGACTCAATATTATCGACAGAGTAAGTTCTCATACAACTGACAGGTCTATTTGTCATAATTGAATGTTTACCCCGATTATGAAAAACAAATATTGATTGACACCAAAAGCGGAGAGTCTAAATATGTTTGAGGCATAAAGTAACTGCTCTTGGAATCCTGTGTCAATCTGTAACTACATGAAGACTATTGAGAGTTTAAAACACTAGAAAGACCCACTAACACTGTATCCAAAAAGACTAACCTGATGTTAAGTTTCCTCCATAACTGCTTGTTACAAGTATTAACAAAGTTATACTTGCTTGTAGTATCCTGGGCTCCATGTTGCTACTTGAAAACATTGGCTACCACTACTCATCTTTACAGCACTCGCACTAATAAAAAAAAAAAAAGCGGTCAAAGGGCAAAAGGGCGCACGTTGTGATGCGTTTATTTGAATAATGTGTGGCACAAAATTCGTCTGCAATTCAGTTCTAGAAATGATCAATACAAAACCATTATTGATGCAAACTTCTCAATCTCAATATTGTAGGCATCAGAGGGATTAGCCATTTTTCCAACCATCTGACTCTGATCTAATGTGTTTGTCTTAATCACAGCCTTCCTTTCTAACCTAAACACTGAAGCATTATTATCATCTTCCCCACCCAGCCAACTGTGAAATGTTGATCACTTGTCACATCCTCTGCCTCTCCTCATTTCATTAAGCAGTTCATTTCCCTGAGCGCTCGCCGTGACAGATGAGTTCACCGGGGCAATCTCGCAGGAGCAGCTCATTAACCTCTGACATGAACTCCAGTCAGCTGAAGAGCAGCGTCTGCTTTAAAATATGCCGTCTTGTTAAACAGAGACATCATTAACTGTGCTATTATGCTACAGTTGTAGTTAATGTGCTCATATATAGAAGATATGAGGGTATCAAAGGAACAGTATCCTTCATCAAACACTGTTGGTGCAGCAATGTTTGCTGACACAATAGCTGGCCTCATGCATGCCTTGTGCAACACATGACAGTTTATGATTAAGCTTGTGCTGTCAGGGGGCCATAAAGCCTATCAGCAGGGAGGATTTATGCGCAGGCTTCTGCACGGGCAGCTAAGCAGGACCTACGGCTCATGTGTCAGACTGGATTCCAGTCACTCTCACTGGCTGCTCCACAGATCTGTGCAACAGGGAGCTCGAGCTGAACCTCTTCTGTGAATGAAAACACTCTGCAAACATGGTGAGTACACAACCTCTCTCCAGTGTGTGAGGGCTGCCTAATGCTCACACACCTGTTGCCATTTTTAGACTATGAGATTGACTAAAACTAATCTAGAAAATGTTTTATAATGCAGATAGATATATTTGACATGTGTCTGTATCATTCTGAAAGGATAAGACTGACATATGCATATTTTCCTGTCTTTGTGTATGCACTAAGCCACTGCGCGTGATAAATAGACATGGGTTGAGCCAGTGAGTATTGTCTGTGTGCTGCCCATTCGCTCTACTGATAGAGCAGATTAGAGTGTTGCTATGATACCTGTTGATGTCATTACTCTGTTTCAGGCTTTGATCGTGACATTTGCTTGCTCTGGTTTATAGGCATGATCGCTCATCTGTGCACAAAGCCTTCATAAGACCCCTCTCGATTGCACAATTAAACACAAATAGGGAATGTTGTGAAATGTTGACAATGCAGTTAATAGTTTTTGTTTCGGTAGTTTGAAACAAGCCACTCTAAATCCATGTGACCCTGCATCATGTGTCAAGATTAGGAACAGAGTGACCAAACAGAACCCCCTCCAACACCCCTCCCACCTCCACCATCACAAACCTTTGAACCAGCTAGTTTTTTAAACCAGGAATGCAGCCTCTCATTGTTTCCAGATGGGATCCTGTGCAACCAATCACAGTTTGTGTTTGTGAAGCTGCCCCTCTCAGTTCTGCTTTAACTGTTCCCTCTGCTCTATACCAGGCTGGTAAAATTCAGAGTCTGACTGAAGAGGAGAGGGCCCACCTTCTCCCCCTGCTACGCAACGCTCAGTGGGTGGAACTTGGGACACGGGACGCCATTTACAAAGAGTTTATTTTTAAAGACTTCAATCAGGTTCATAATATAAATTCCATATACCTAGTAACCATTGTATATTATGTACTGTATATATGTATGACTTCATTGTGTTCTTTTCTTTCAGGCTTTTGGTTTTATGTCCAGAGTGGCTTTACAAGCTGAGAAGATGGACCATCATCCTGAATGGTTCAATGTCTATAATAAGGTATTAAATACTAATTATGATTCATGCAAAGGAAATTAATTTACAACCCTAAAGTTGTAAATAATATACAGTGTATGACTTTAGGGCATTAGTGGTCATCAGTCAATACTAGGCTGCATCACAGTTAGACTCCTAATTGGCTTTCTCTGCTGAAGAAGAGTCCAGTGTGCCAAAGCATAACATGCATAAATAATTTTTAATAATCTGCAATATCATGAAAAACGTTATGTTTTGAAAGCACTGTCTTTTTAACTGAAGTTGATTCAACACAACTCCTTCCTGTTAAAAACAAATGTCTAAGCTCATACAGGTGTAGTGTAAGGTGTACAATGAGACATCCCCATTCCCCAGAAAGTGTTAGCTTGTGAAAAACATGTGTTTCACTTGCAAATGCAGTACATTAGTTGTTAGCTAATGCAGGCAAAGTCCAAAACTGTACTACTTTGGTTTACCACCATCACTTCCAGACGTAAGCAGATCTTTTCTGCCCGAAAGTTCTGAAGAAGTCCCTTGTTTAGCGCCACACTAGACCAAACATCCATGAGGTAGACACAGACTGTTAGCTTAACCAGCTAGTAGCAGGTTGTCACAGTGTAGCATTTAGTGGCTAAAGAGCTAGATATTTCCTTCAGGGGTTGAAACAGAGTTAAAATAGAGTGAATATTGAACTTACATTCATTAGGTGGCTTGAAAACATAGCCTGGAACATGACTGTGAGTGCTAACCGTGTTTGCACAACAACTGTTAGCTAAACAAAAAGTAAAGTGATTATGTCGGTGTTGTCGACAGCTTGATGCTTCAAGGCCCAGGTAAAAATAAAATAAAACCTGACCAGGGTTGACAGCTTTCATCGTCTACTTTAAACGTACTTGCTTAAAACATTCAACTGCACTTTGGCTGCTTAGGGCCTTCATTTCAGCTGACATCAGGCAGGGATAGATGGTCACTAAATATGTTTCTCCTTCTTTTGGCTTCATTGTTAGTCAATGAGAAAGCTAGGGATGAAAATGCTGTATTCTGGTTTCAATTTGAAGTTTTCTGATTAAAGCAACATCTTTGAGCTAAAGGAGACACAATTAGATCTACTAGTAATTTTCTAGTTATATGCTCCTTTTTGTTTAACAGGTCCAGATTACTCTCAGCACACATGACTGTGGGGGGGTGTCCCAGCGAGACATCACTATGGCCACATTCATTGACCAGGCATCAATGATGTAAGACACCTGCATCGTCAGTCATTTCAACAGTGGAAAATGAAGAGCTCTTCATTTATTAATTTCACTGAAAATTGCTGAGGATGTGATCTGCAAATCCAAAGAATATGTTACCTTCAGTGAATTGTGAATGATGTAGGTCGGTAGGTGTTGACCACAAATGGTCCAACGTGGTTAAAAAACTATTGTGTTGCTGGTTACACATTTGATGAATAAATTAGATTAAAAGCTAAAGGTACAATTATGTTCACACATAACATTCTTAATATTAGTAATTTTTCGGAAACCATTCCATTTATTCCATTAAACATTCATGTGTCCCTCTGCCACAATTAGTGCATTATGTGCCAATGATTTTGTACTTTACATTTTAGTAAATGTTATTTTCTGTTGAACTAAAAAGAAAATGACCAGAAAAATGATAAGACTGAATGCATTTTATTGAAAACACCACTGTAGAACATCCACTATGTGTGACCGTGATAATTGCTTAGAGTGGTATAATTGCATTTGGATCATGTGCAAAGGGGAAAAAAATCTCCTACATGAGATGCACTGTCACATGAAAACAAATCCTTTAACCGTGTACATTCAGAACTACACAAAATGACTTCACAGGGGTGCAAAACAGTAAAAAACATACCGTTACAATATAATGCAATCCAGTTAGCTAAAACAAAAATTACAATAGTTGTTAGTTAATTGAATAGTTTAAGACTGATGTAAGGTTGTATTTAATTGCATTACAGCTACATGTCCACCCTGTGCATGATTGAATGACCCATGGATAAATGATGTCGCCGTTATGAAGCCAAATCCCTGAGGATGTTACAGAAAATCTGCTATGACGTCATGAGTTCAAACATCTGAAGGCACAGAGGTGAACGCTCATTGCTACATACAGTAATGTCACCATCTGCAACACAATTTAGATTTTCTCTGCAAAATTCCTTTACAGTATGTAGTCATTTTCACTTAAAACAGGATGTTGCATTACACGGTTTTATTTAAGAGACAATTATTGAGGATATTTTTCCATAAGCAAACAGGATGAGTCATTGCTGGAAAACTTTTTGCACAGGCATGAGTATCCACACCGTTACTGGGCACAGTATTGAAAGAAGGATGGATGAACACATGATGGTATGAGCTACAATCGTTTGTGGGGTATGTCAGCAGCCATTTAACCAGGTACTGACTAATAGCTTAAAAAATCCCACACATGTAAAAACCTAAATACATTCATGTCTAATCTCTTTAAAAATGCTCAGCATGTAAAACACAAACGCTCACAAATTAAGTGATTAATACACACCCAGTGGTCACACAAATGGTTAAATTACACTTACTAACAAGGCCGATATGTAATTCAATACAATGCATCTATTGACTTAAAACATTTATAGTAGAGCAGTCCTCATTGTTTCACTTCACAAAAGGAAAAGTTATATATTGCACAAACATGGAAATAATTTCAAGGAAATACATAATTTCAACAAGCAATATTAGGAAAGCAAATAAAAGAACAACAGATGTGTTGGTGTTACAGAATGCATTGTTACATTGTCAACTGTAAGTATGTGTACATATCCTGCTGAATGGATATATTTACATTCAGACAGGGCAGAGAGTGGGTTTCTCCCAACATAAACATTTGAATCGATCAGTCTAACAGTTTATCTTTATTACAGTTTGTATGCCCTTACATTGTGAAGATTATGTTAGACGAGAAAAAAAAACACTTGCCCTCTTTGAAAGTGTTTCAGTGGATGAATACATGACATTTTCATTGAGTAGAAACTGAGGTAGATTGAATTAGGAGACAAATTATTAAAAACTAGAGTGATAGACAAGTGACTTTGCAGATTATTGAGGACCAGAGGTGGAAACAGCCTTCAGTCTAGTGTGTTGATTTGTTTAATTTCCTTTTACTTTAAAAGCTAATGTGTGGAATTCCAATTAAAAAGCCCAAGAGTCCAATTAGTTTTGGATTCCATTTGCGGTTTAACACAAATATATATATATATATTCATGGCCTTGTGGCTAGTTCTACCCTTTGTAATTTAAACAATTGTACACATTATTAACTACATTAAACGCTCCCACTATCTAAATCATTCTCCCTCTGTCTACAAATCCAACAACTGTAGATGGATCACGAAAATAGTCATCACAATAAGTGCCATCATACAAAGGACATGCATGTTCATGCTCAGACACACTTCTACCATAACATCAGAACTGTAGGTTCAAGTGATTTACAGATTACCCTGATATGCGCTAGTCGGGGCATCGTAGAGTTTTTACATTATAAAAGCTGTCTGCCAGAATTGCCACATGATGATGATACCTTTTAGCCTCCACATATATAAAGCACTGCATCAAGTTTATACTAGAGGGCAGCACAGCGTCACTAACAAGGGTTCAGTGGTTTTTGCTGAGTCATGGCAGTCACGTAACAAGCTGAAATGTTCCGGCAGTAAAATAAAAAAAAAAAGGAATGGTTTTGCTATGCAATCAGTAGAGATTATGAGAAACATTAGCATTTAACACATGCTAAAATTGAAATGAACTGTTGAACATTTAAAACAACACAAACAAACACACGCACACTTTCACTACATACATGATAAAATCAAATGCTTTTGGAATAAGTAATTTCTTCTCTCTCTGCCTAAACAAGCGATTTCCCTCTGGGCTGATTACAATGACTATGGCTTGTGCTTTAAAGATCTTTGCAGATGTTTTCCGTATGGTGTAGGTGTGCAAGATAAGGCAACCGTTGACTATTAGCTCGAAATTCTAGGAGGAAGCGAGCGTGTTTCTTTGCGTGCTGTGGGGTTGGGGCCGGGGGCGGGGGGGCCCATGCAGCTTCAGTGGTGGGCTTTGCCGTTGCCATTCATGTGGCTGGTGTTTGACAGGGACACCTCAGTGCTGTAGAGACAGTCCAGGAAACCTCTGGAGATCTCCGTCACCATGGATCTGTCTGGGATGGACTGGGCCATGCCGTAGATCGCTCCCTGAAACAACAGGAAGGCACAAGGGAGTTTACAACTGCTCATTAAGTGTTGCAGCTGTAATGAACCTAGAGCCAAGGTAAAACAAATCGTACTTGGTAGGTAATGTTAATTATGCGGTTGGTTGTTTTTAATATGAATGTTAACTTATTTCTGTGATGAAGATGATGTGCCTTGCTGTGGCCGCATTTTGATCACCCTACATCTAAAATGTTGTATGTCACCTGATAAGACTGGGCAGCGGGGCAATTGTTGAACTGCAAGAGTTTTTTTTTTCAAGTCAAAATCTTTTGTTAATAAAATACCTATCTTGACCCAAGACCGCCGGTTGTTTATTGCTTAGGTTTGCGTGTCGTCAACCTTGCTCAATATATGATAGGAAGGTTTGGAAGACAATACATTAATAAAGTATAAAGACACACACACCTTTTGCACGGAGAGATTATGAACAGTTTGTGGTTTGAGAGCATTTCAGGAAATATATGATTATTTACTATTCTTATTAACCTACTACTTGTACTTGCTTAAGGGTGTTACTACTTCTCCCAGCAGCATAGCTTACAACACCGCCCAGAAATATTTTTTTTGTAGCTAAATGCCCCCTGGTCTATTTGATAGATTTTAATGCTCTAAGTTTTGAAACTGCAGCTCCGACAATAATTAGGGGAGAAATAAAAAAACCTAATAATAATAAAAAAATAATCAATGAAATATACCAAGACATTTAAAGAGGTTTTTCCTTTCATTTCTGTTATTCAACTGAAGATGATTCTTCATTCCCTGGTGTGCTCTAAACAAACCTGATTGGCATGAAGCCGGTTTGTGCATGTTGGGTGGAGTTCCCACTCCATTTAAAACTCAAAACACAAACAGCATTCGCAGTATGTGCAGCAGGAAAACAAAATGCCACGTGTACCAAGAAGATGGGACACAATAGATAGTGGCAGACATATTTGACATGCTTTGTCACGCCTCACTACAAATGAAAGTTGTACTCTCTCTCACACTTGGCACCATGATAGGTGGAAACAATGAACACACACTAGAAGGATTCTCTCCTTAGTGTTCTCAGGTTTCCACCTAAAGTCTGAAGACATGTAGGTCAGCTGAACAGGTGATTGTAAGTTGACTGGAAGTTTGGATTTTTAGATTATTTGGTAGCTTTTCTTTTCCGAAAATGTTTTTCACTGGTGTGAATTGTGTGTTCGAATACCATCACACCAAAGGGTGAGTTAAAGTTTTTTAGATTTCAACGCAGTATATGTTTAATTTAACTTACTTCTTTGGAGTGGCAAAACATATTTTGATATCATACTCCATTGTAGCTCACAGCAAATGGGACACTTTTTAAAAACAAATCTATTTTTAAAGTGTGGAATTCTCCTTTAAGATCCTGCTTGGTTATATAGAAGATCCTCCCAAGTGTTTGTTGGTTCCATTTACCTAACGGGCGTATTTTGTATACTTACTACTGTACTGTATACATACTTTCTATTTATGTGAATTTACTACTTAAACATACTGTATAGTCAGGGTATTATTGCAGCATGAACAAGTGTGTAGCAGAGCTCTCTCACCATTCCTGTGGTTTTCTCTTTGGGGTTCTTCAAGATGATGGCGACCTGCTCTTTGATATCATGGACAAACTGATCGGCGACGCCCTTCTGTGTGTGCAGGACTGTGCAACAAATGTGGATGCTGTGAAAGAGAACATCATAGAGTTGTCAAACTCCTGACTTCTAATGAAGTTATTCCATTTCTTGAATATTTCTTTCAATACGTACCTGGATGGGTACTGCAGTGTGTTCAGATTCCAGCCCTTTGTCGTCAGTGCGTTGGACAGACGGAAAATATCAAACTCATTGGAGCCTATTGCCACCACCGACACCTCGGGGTCCCCAAACACAAACACACCTTTAATCTTGGAGATTCTGTCAACAAAAGAAACAGAGTAATTGAAATGGTGCAAGTGATCATTTAAACAGTAGTTTTTAACAGACCTGTGTGTCTTACTCTGTTTTGATTTTGCGAGCTGTGCTAATGATCTTCTTGGTGGCGTCTATGTATCCGTTCTCTCCTATGTGCATCATGGTCGCCCAGCAGGCGGCAATGATCCCTCCGGGCCTGGAGCCTGCCACAGAGGGCGAGGCGTAGATTCCCCCCTGCCAGTCTGGAGCCACAAAGTACTGGTAGTGCCGGTACTTTTTATCACTGTAGAGGATCACTGAGGAGCCTTTAGGGGCGTAACCGTACTGGAGAAGAATGTAGAAACGCAGCATTAGAATTGCAATAAAGTGTGGCCTAGAGGAGCCAGTATATATAACACTGGTCTTTAAACTATATGATTAATCCTTTACAAATAGTAACATTTTCATTTTCTGGATTTGTTATAAGATGTTTTTTTCTTCAGTAGGAAAGCTTCTAACCAGCATTAATTTGGAGTGAATCAACAACCACTCCTTACCTTGTGGGTGTCTGCAGAGATGCTGGTTACACCTTTTACCCTGAAGTCGTAAGGAGCCAGTGGGTAACCAGCCTTGGCCATGAACACAATGAGAAAACCTCCCAGACAGGCATCCACATGCAGGGGGAGGCTGTAGCGCAGCGCCAGCTGGAACACAGCGAGGGAAAGTATAAGAGAGTTGGCGTTCTTCTTCTCATTTCAGAAAATGTTCTAGGGGGAATGTGTCACTTCTCACCTTGGCTACTTCTTCAATGGGATCAATGATTCCATGTGGGAACTGAGGCGCCGAGCACACCAGCATGGCCGTGTTCTTGTTGATGGCTCTCCTCATAGCCTTGAGAGAGAAGAAATATGGACATAATTAATGTCTAGGAGAAGAAGTCAATGAGCACATGCTGTGTCGAATGTATTCTCACCTTCACGTCTACTTTCATGGTTTTCTTGTCGAGCGGAACGTGAACAAGCTTCATCCTAAAGTAATGCGCTGCTTTGTCAAAGGCTGCGTGGACACTCAAAGGGGCAATACTGCAAAAAGTAGAAAAAAACACAAAAACTAATGTTACAACTTCTGTAAAGAGCAGTCAAAAACAACCTCTTATATCCATTTTAAATCAAGGTTGACAATCTATTATTTCATTTGATTGTTTTCCCCCTCCTTTAGTGGTTTAAAACTCATGTGTCTTTTTACTTTATTTTGCTCAACAGTTGGTCTTAATTAATTACAGATTGCTGGACTTTATTTATGTGCCTGTTACCTGTGTAAGGTCTGATGATTTTCTTGAATAATCCACTTAGTGTTTGTTGCAGCCACTAGTGTGTAGCTCACGTGTTGTGCCATAAGGAACTAAATGTGCTAAAAAAAAATGAGGTTTTGTTTGCTTGGGTTTTAAAACTGATGAAGTTGGCAACATAAATGTAACGTCATATCGCAAATAGAGGCGATTCATTTCCTATTAGGGCCTGAGGTTTTTTTCCCTGTAACTTCTCCAATTTAAAATGTGGCAATGCAATTCTTAATTACAGCCACAAAAAATGTTACAATAACATGGAAAACCAAATGCTCTGTACTAGTTGAAACTAAAAGACATATCAGTTGAGAAATAAAAATAAAAGCTTTTACAAGAAATGTCAACCCCTTACCAATTTTATGACTATTTTAACTCTTATTATTATTATCTTATTTCAACCCTTTTTTGTCAATCTCTTTTTATGAGGTAACTACGTTTTATCATGACACAATATAGTCCCTTATTCCTTTTATTTATCCAAACTAATATTGAGACCTTTCAAAAAGGGACGGTTGCATTGTCTTGTCCTTTTCAAAATATGAAACTGATTTTTACAACACCTAAAGCAGACAAAAATATGTATAACCAAAATACTTAAAATACTTATCAACTATTTCTAATAAAGCTCCACTTACATTTCAGGGTATTTGATCCCACGTTCATACGCCATGTCTCTGTACGCCTTGCAGGCCATCAGTATGCTCTCAGTTCCTCCTGAAGTGACCTGGACAAAAAGGCAGAGTTGTTGAAATGCTTTGGATCTATCCATCCTTAGTTCATACAATGTTAAGCATATGATGAGGATAACTTACTGCGCCGCAGGAGTTTGGTCCACCGTGGAAAAGTGTGCAAGACATTCTGACAACTTCTGCCTCCATCTTTCTTACGCCAGGAAAAATGTCAGGGTGAAGTGGGTTGCTCCATGCGAAATCTCCATATACCTAGGAATGAAAGAAAGGAAAGTTTTTTTAAAAGGAATAAACAGGAGTTGTTTGTCAGAAATGACAAAAGAGAAACAAAACAGTTCAGTCCTTTCCTGCTTACTGTAGCTAACACTAAGAATGCATCCAAGTTCAACCTTGGACTAGTTGTGTTTGGAATGCCAAAGTCCAGAAATGTATACAAAGATGCATACCTTCACCAGGAGATTGGTCAGAGACTCATCCCCCCAGTACACTGTGCCCGAAACACATCCGTTCTCCCACTTCACCTCACCTGCGACGACACAAGGGATTTCTCGTAAATATGAAAAAAGGCAACAGTCGGTAATGAAATATTCTCCAGGAAGTCTAAGCTAGACAGATAGTGAAGGTCAGACTTACTCAGAGTCTCGTACTCTCTGATCTTGTCCAGCACTTGGCTCTGGGAGAGGCCTTTAGAGGGCAGCTGCTTAGTGTAGCTCATCCCTTCCTTCAGAGTACACAGACTAGCAGACATGTCATCCAGAGCCTTGTTGAGCTGAGTCTGGATCTGTTATACAAAGAGGAAAACAACAAGTTAGGTAAAGCATGTTATTCCCTGAAAGGAGTTATGGTGATGTAACTGTTTGTCAGACGTGACCAGAACGTGTCTGTACTGTCTACACTTTTTGTACCATTTTGATAAAGTGAGCGTCATAATGACCAGAAGTAACAGACTGTTATCACCAGTGCATGATGTAACTTTTTCCAAAGGTCTCCCCCCCCCCCCCCCGCACCCTCTGCAAGCTGTACTCAGTCATCCATGAGTGACTCAGTGCACATCTGCTTGGAGAAGAAGGAACTCATTTACCACTGATACTTACTGTTGCGCCAACAAAGGGTATTTTTCTGACGAGTCGAAAGCACAGCTTCTTGATTCGCGACAGGATACCTGTAGCCAAAGACACGAGGCAGCAGCTGTGGTGAAATGGGCTCACACACTCATCCGACCACAAACATTAAACAGCTGACTATGACCTATAATCACTCGTCAAGACCAGACGTGCTCGATGAATAATGAAGCCGTGTTCACAAAGCATTTCATTCTGACCCTGAAAGCACTGAAGACATAACGAGTCCTCCACGAAGCCTCACTCTGTCCAAGTTTCAGTCTCTACGAGCTGAAGTAGACAGGTGGAGCTGACCTTGTTCATGAGGAATTCAACCACTGATTGATTGATGATAGCAGATCTAGAAAGTCTTGTTGTTAGAACTTACTAGCTTCAGAATAACAGGGAACGTTCAACTCAAAGGTAGTCACTAAGATGAGCAAGAAAACTGCAGAGAAAATGAAAGCGAATAGGAGAATGGCGGCCAAACTCCAATATGGGAGGATTCTGCCTCATTAGCAAATATCTTTCTAGAATTGTTCTTAAATCTTTCTGATTTTGTCAGATTCATGACGTGTTTTCAAACCACAGAATGGTTTTTATCTTTATTCTTACAATGATAAATCCCATTGTTCTCATCCATTAAAAAAACACCTGTGACAGCTGATCCTAACTAGCAGGTAAACACAAGCACCACTTAAGGGAACAGAAATCTTAAAGGAAGTTGGAGAAAAATTAAGTCAAGAACACCAAAAAAAACGGGGGGGGGGGGGGGGGGGGGGCATACATAAAAAAAATGTCATTGGTATTGACGTTTTTTTATTTCTACAGGAAGTGAACTTCGTACGAGGATGTTTTTTTACCTAGTGTCAGAAGGGGATGCGTAATAGCATATATATAATATTATATATCGCTCAGTTCAGTAGTGTTTACTCATTTTAAAAGATCATAATGCTTTGAAAAATAAATAAATTTGTTTTTTAAACTATTGAAATCCTATATAATACAACTAGAAGAAAATGTGCTATTATTACCAATTATTTTTGCTCAAAAGTTAACCCTCAAATGTTGTTGAATAAGGCCAAGATGACTCAAGAAGCTTTGTGAACATGGCCTCGCCATTTTCATGAGTTATCATATCTGATTACCCCCCCCCCCCCCACTTATCAGTCGTGTATCACGTGTAAAAGATTACTTTCTTGCTGGAAGAGGAAGCCTTTGATCCAGACGCCGCCCAGCGTGGTGATGACCGACGCTCCGATGATCTGCCAGGGCTCCAGGTCGGAGCAGTGTGTGTTGACCTGCCGCCGGCCCTGATCCAGGTACAGCAGCATTATCTCCCAGTACACCTCCAAGGCACTCTGCACAACCACATACAGATACCATGTGAAACATTACGAAGAACAAAAGAACTAAACATCTGCCCAGTCACACAATCATGACCACATTATTATTATTTTTAAAAAAAAGATTTCAAATTGTTGTTAGATTTCTTGAGACAAGATGAGGATATTTGTACCTGCATTTCACATGTTAACTGTGAATGCATGTATTATCCCATAAAACACTGTTTAAATTATCTAACAGTCAAGCCCTAAATCCTTAGTCTCATCTCTGGAAATGGAAAACTGAAGTCCAAGTTTGCTTGATAAAGATTGAACTAGTTATTCCGAACCCAAAAATATGTCTAAATATGAACAACATTACGCCAAGAAGCAGAGACACATTTCCATGAACTCCCTTTCAAGAAAGAGAAACTTTGTAAACTACTGACTTTAAAAAGGTAAAAAACAACCCCCAACGCTAGAAGCTATATTCACAGTATGTCAAAGTCAAATGTCCACACAACACTTAAGTATTTATCATTCAATAACACAACCCTCAAATATTAAGACAGCTATAAAAATCCTAATATGGTTAGCTATGAATATTTATATTAATTCAGGCTCGTATTCAGTTCACATATCCCAAATGTTAGTACTTACATCAGAAGACATTGTCAGACCTATAGGGGTTCAGTTCCTCCTCACACTAACTAAAACTGTCGTGTGTGTTCTCCAGGTGAGAGTGAGAGAAAGCTCAGCTGCCTGCATGTCTGTCAGCAGACTCCTCCCAGCAGCTAGACCGGCAACAACACATCCAGCCATTGAGGGATGTTTTGCAATAAATCATGCTTCAACAAAACAGGAAGTTCCTCTCAACAAAGTCAGATTTTAAGTTATATTCTCAAAATGTAATCCTGATCACAAATTAACGCTGACCCCTTTGTTATTAATCTAAATGTGAACGGAACTCACAAAAGAATACCTGAGCCTAGAGGCAGCAATATGACAGAAACTGACTCACGCATACCATTTCATAAGTGAAGCAAAGCAATCTTTCCACTATCTCTCATCTGCTGTGTTTTTATTACACAATAGCAGGCCCTTTTGATAAGCTGGAGCCTTGTTTTCTCCACCTCAGCCACAATCAGAAGCTTAAGGTTCAAAAGACATTATATTAAGTAACCCCAGTCTGCGCCGCCATATATAAACATCCCATAGCACAATGAGGCAAGCTCTGTTGTGCAATTGAAGGTTTTGAAACAATGTGTTGTGTACTTCAAATCATGATTGACTAACAGTGAAAATGCATACATTTAGTTTGATGATGAGGATATGAAATATCCAATATAATATATAATATAATATTCAAATCATTTAGTGAATGAATGGAGGGAGGGCTGTCAGTGAGAACACGACTCACCACCACCACCACCACCCCCCCCCCCTCTGCTTAGTCTATAGCTGTCATACCTGCCTGTTTAGGTAACATGTTCTTATTCAGGTTGGACTAGATCAGCTGAACAGAGGTGGGTAGTCACGGAGAAAAAAATCCATTACTGTGTGTTGACGGTGAGGGTTTGGGCTTTCATGATAGGGATCGTGAGTAAAGGTAGCGTGCTGGTATAAAGCACATTACTGATGGCTGTCACGTGTCTGCCATAAAGGAAAAGATTAAACTGCGTTATCTCACATCAGTGCAAAAGGCAAGTCTGAAGATATGAAGATACAGGCCTCTCTGTTTGTTATCCAACTCACTTTCTGTCTATAGGTTTGCCTTCGGGTCCTTTTCCCAAAACAATTCAATGCTTTCTTTGCCTCAGGAAAAGTAATACAGAGTTCACACAAAGACACTTGCTCCAGTATTGTCCCACTTATTGTCAAACAGTGGACGCCCATTCCTTTGCTCCCCCTCGTACAACATTTGGCTATTCTGTAAGGAGAGCTTTTGTTGTCTCAGAGAGTAGGTCATGTTCTCATGGAAATGTACTGGGTGTGAGGTGGCTGCTCCTGGATACATCAAGGGGAAACAAGACTGTGAGCAACACCGCAAGTCAAACAGGGACCCAGAAATCATTCAGGGGGAGATCAATACTTATTTTCTCTAACCGTTTACAAAGCGTCAAAGCTGTTGTGTCATGATTTGACATTTAGCCCAAAAGTACGCTTTTAGAGATACTTCTTCTTCCTCAAAATGATCTGCAGGAGTCCCTGTGACACACTTTGGACATACATGTTGCACTGACAGGCAGCTGATATGTGTCAGACTAGCCGCCCTCTAGTGCCGAGTCTACTGTCTGGTGTCTACCATTAACAAAACTTGATTCTGCTCCTTTAAGAAAACTCCCCCAAATCTGAAAAGCTCTCTGGTGGCAGTACTAAAGTAATGCTTTGTTTAAGCTTCCTGCAGGTTTAAGTATGGCAGGATCTCGAATTGTACACAGTGGCTGGCTCCTACAATAAACAATAGGAAGGAGCTGCAAACCTTACACGCTGACATAGATTTAGACTTAATAGAAGCTTTACATGAAGTCCTGTACAGGAAGCACCTTTAACACTTTCTGTGAATGTCTTATTATTTCTGAAAACATATTGTGGCTCGTGTTATGCAAAAATATCCCATTACAGGAGGCTTTAAAGTATCAATATATGTTAAGGGTTTCTTCCGAAACACCCTTAAATCTGTAAACCAAGGCTTTCTTAATAGGGGTCACAGTCAAACACACTGTTTGTGGAGGTGCAGCATCACTAAGAGCAACACTAGGCAGCTCGCTAGCTCACTTTACTATTGGTAAACAAGTCTTGGTCTCTTTAAGCATCTTGTAGCAGCCCTGCCACCGTCCTGAGTGTAAAAACAGAAACAAGTGAAGCGACGCGTACCCAGTAGTCCATGTTGTCGAGGCAAACTCTCGCTGAAAGTCCTCTTTTTTGTCTGCTTCTCAGGAAAGTCACCTCCAGCAGCCTGCCTTCGAGTCTTCGGCTCTCATCTACATGCTACTAACAAACACAGCAGCAAGCTATTAGCTAACCCTGATTCAGGAAGTGCCCAGCAGCCTGGTAAAGCTGCGCCCGCGCGGTCTGAGCATGTGTAGATCTAACAGTGCTGCGGATCACCACGAGACCGCTGTGTGTGCGGGGCCACATGGTTTGTAGATCTACCACTGAACAGACAGGAGTGGCGCACGTTTTGACGTCCACAACTGAGTGAGTTAGCAAAGAGCCGAGGCTGCTTATGCTTTTCGTAAACTCCAACACCCAGTCATATCAGTGCATTGTAAATAAATATAAAAAATATAACATAGCCTTATCAGATTTGTTTCAAATAATGAGGTCGACATCCATCAACGTTGATGAGCTCACACAAATAATGTATCTATCTAAATTAATACATTTACATATCTTAATAATACAAATCCACCTTTTTTGTTGGAAGTTAAACACTTTTAATCAACATATACATAACTTTAATAACAAAGTTTATCTGTAAAAAGTTTAGAAATTAATTCAGTTTCTACTCATACTCTGTTCAACACCATTAATTAAATGTCCTCTATCCTTATGTTATGTATCGCCTACATAATCATAATAAAACATAATGTTCTAGAAGATTGTTGAATTCTATGAAATGGATATAAAATGATGAATGATAAATGATCGATATTTCAATTATTCTTTAATGTCAATCGTGACGAATCACGTGGTATTAAGTTATTCTTTGAGCGACAAAAACATGTTTATGGTTGTTAAATATACGTTTAGGCGCCATAGAGCATGTGGCAACTGAACTGTGAGTTCGTTGTTAAGAAGATGGCGATAATTATGTTTGACGTTACGTGAATTCATCGTCTGCTGCTGCTTTTGTAATAAGATATGTTGTTTTCTTTTTAGGAGTGTAAACAGCGCCTCCCGGCGGCTGAGCTCTGACACTGCAGCTCACCCCCAAGAACAACATGAGGAGGACACATGCTGCAAAGCTCTTCTCTAGTTCACATCGTTTGCGTTCTTTTGAAGTGGGTGTATTTTTATGTAATATTTAACGCTGAAGCTGTACTGACACAAGGGAGAACACTGCTGTGTAATATTAGTCAAGTAACAACTTTTATACTATAGATTGATTAACATTTTTAAAGGGGCCATAATATACAAATGTTTTGGTTCATAATTGTAATTTACGCCTCTACTTTGACATGCTGCCATGCTTTATTGTTCAAAAAGCTCTTTATTTTTCTCAGACTGCCTGTGCTGCAGCACCTCTTTCCACCCTCTGTCTGAAACCAGAGCCCAGTCTGCTCTGATTGGTCCACCGCTTAGAGATGTCGCAATCCTAGCCTTTCATGTACAACGTGTTGGGTGCTAGCCAGTAGAAGCAGGGGCGCCGTACGGGGCTGAAAAGTTAGGACGATTCTAAGGGCCCGTGACTGACAGGGACCCGAACTATTTTAGGACGTTAAGAAAAAAATGTTTAACCCTCCTATTATCTTCGTTTTCCCCCCCTTACTTTGGTGTTCACGGTCAAATTTGACCGGTCCTGTTTTAACTGCTGTTACATTAACACAAAACCATTAATCATCACCAAATTTCATTGAACACGCTTTCAAACTGTAAATATTATATCAGACTACTGGTATACAGGAAAAACTGCAGTAAATATACAAAGAATAGACACTGAACATGTATTAATTTGCGTGTGCCAGGTGTGATCCATGTGGGGGGATGGGCACATAAGAGCGGGAAATGTTTCAAATTGTAACATTGTTATAATGATCTGTTTCTACAATGTTTTCTCTGTGTGTGTGAGCGTTTGTGTCTCTTTTTGGCTCTATTAAGTGTGTGTGTGTGTGTGTGTGTGTGTGTGTGTGTGTGTGTGTGTGTGTGTGTGTGTGTGTGTGTGTGTGTGTGTGTGTGTGTGTGTGTGTGTGTGTGTGTGTGTGTGTGTGTGTGTGTGTGTGTGTGTGTGTGTGTTTGTATGTGCCAGGTGTGATTCACATGGGGGGATTGGGCACATAAGGGGGGAACACATCTAGGATGTGTGTGTGTGTGTGTGTGTGTGTGTGTGTGTGTGTGTGTGTGTGTATGTGTGTGTGTGTGTGTGTGTGTGTGTGTGTGTGTGTGTGTGTGTGTGTGTGTGTGTGTGTCTGTGTGTGTGTTTTATCTGATCCGGATGGTTACTAATTCCTTTTCTTTATGGCGGTCATCTTTGACCGGGAACACCATGGGTGTTACAAAGTTGACTAAATCATCCAAAATTCAATGAAAGTGGTGATCAGCAATTGTATATGTTCAAATGTCTATACTGTGAATTATATCATAAAGCCTTAGTGCAATCGAATGTAAAACTAAAAAGTTATGATCAATGAAAGTAGTAAATCGGTCAGATTTGACCCGAAGACAACAGGAGGGTTAATGTGAAATCTTTTCATGGGGCCCAAAATCCCTGGCGGCGCCCCTGAGCAGAAGCGTGAGTGTTACATAGTGATGTCACTATGTTGTTGAAGTAAACAAAGGACTATAATTGAGGTGTTTCAGGTAGGTGGGGGGTTGGGAGATAAACCCCCTCTGATTTTAGCCTTTGCAGAGAATTTACTTTTCCAAAAACCTATAAAACACAACCTATAACAGAAATGGAAAACCTCAGAAATCATAATAGGGCCTCCTTGAATGCAGTTAGTAAAATTCGCCTGTGGGGCTCAGAGTGTTTTATATGTAGTATACCTGACTATCATCATCTAAACAGGCAGGTCTGTGTTGGTTAGGGTCCAAAGTACTAAAATGAGCCTCGATGATGCATCATGCTCTATATGCACATCTTAAAAGGACCAAATAAAAAATAAAACCTATATATAGTTTATTAGTTAATTGTAACTTCTCTAAAGAAGGTAATTTAGGCTAATTATATTTTCTTGGGATTGAAAAGCTAACACATTTCAGAGTTGGCTGCCTTACTCGAACAGTTGATTTCACCAGTAATTTTAATTTAGAGTATTATAAAATTACAATGCTGGAGGTCCACCGGGAACATACAGTATACTTACCTGATATAGTAACTTTACCATTCAGCACAATTATTGATTGTGTAAAATTGACTCGGTGGCAATGCAGAATTCTTGAAAATATAAGATATCATGTATATCCTACTAAATATTTTCAACAGTCATCGCAGAACTATTGAATTTTACGCGAGACTTTCAACTAAAAGCCCGCAAAAAAGTATTTGTAAATGAGATTGTTTATATAAAGTTAAGTCGATATAGTTATCTTTAATTGCTACATTTTTATTTAAAATTCACGTACTTTGAACATAAATTAGTAAAAAAAAAATAAAAAAAGTACACGTGTCCTTCTTTGAGTCACTAATGAACTCAAGGTGTAACATCGTAAACAGGCTATCAGAATAAAGGAAAAGCATGGTGCATTAGTTTAGGGGGTGAAAGAGGGCGACGTGCAGCCACAGCCCTATTCGTGCTTACAACCTTTAGAAAAGACAAACTGTGTCCATAGGACAGCTATTCCACTGTAATTGGCATACACTGCCTTCTAAAGCTGAGGTGAGCGGTACAATGCATTGCCTGTGAAAGGAAACTCCAAAGCACATTAAAAGTGAATTACTTCTTGTGTAAAGTGTGTTCGGGTCATTCCGGTCACGACGCGCGCACCTCTCCAAAGCGCACACGTCTCCAAAGGCGCACTCCATACTTTCTAAAAGGCAGTCACATTGTTGAGGGGTTTCACAAGAGGTGTACATATGGCATCCGGGTTGCAATTAAATGTTTTTAAGATGTTTTTTCTTTCTTTAAGAAGTTTCCCTTTTTCCTTTTCTCTCTCTCCCGGCAGCTCTTTGCCAGGAAGAAGAAGAGGAGGGGGGCACATTGAATGGCTTCGCTGCTAGTTTGGGATGACAACAATCTGGTCAGCGAGTTGTTGGACTTTGATTGCCCCCCTCAAAACGTCCTTCAAACAAAAAGCTGAAGACGAAAATAAAGCCCCACCTGGTACCTCTGTTTGCTAAAATAATAATAAATAGATTTCGTATAATAAATAAGCAAAGGAGACTATAAAGTGAAGTGCTAGAGGAAGTATTAACCAGGAGCATCAGGCAGGTATCACCTGCTCGGGAGCTTGCTCAGTTTATTGTTAAATATTGTTAAATCACTTTTCGTAGCAAGTCTGCTCCGATATCTGCTATTTCCACAGCAACTGCGCGCTTGTGTTTGCCCACACTTTGCATAACAAGCAGGACACTGCAGCACACTGATAAAAAAATCAAGGGGAGACACTGACAACTCCAAACCCACACCTGTCCACGATATCCGAATATGGATTTGGCACAAATGATTATTTGTAAAGTGGTAATATTTAGTTTACTTTAGACTTTTCGTGCCTTTTATAACAGCAAAGCACCATCTCGTATCTCACTGGTATATTTGTCCAGTTTATTGAAAGCATATGGTTATCAGATTGTTCCCAAAACACATATTTAGACAGAAAGTTAAGGAGAGCTTTTTGTTATCCTTTGTTGGCAATTGTAAATCATGTTTGAGCTCTGCCACACTTCCCCTCCCCCCACTGTCACGACGGAAACGTGTCTGCATGTTGTTGACATATAAAAGTAATCTTTAACTTTCTAAAAGTAAAGTTACATTATTAAATCTAATGCGCGCCCAAGTTGTGCCAATAGTGGACATGTTTTTGGAGATGTCATAACGCACATATATAGGATCAGACTACAGCAGAAATATAGCTTTTATTGTTGTGTCACACGACCAGAGCCTTTGTACTATCACTTCCCACAACGGGTTTCACCCTCTCATATACTGTGTGTTTGGGGGGCTCATGCGTAATTGTCTTCATCCAACAACGTGAGCTTTGCGCTCTAACGCAATAAGCAACTGTTTGTCCAAATATAAAGGAATAAAAATGACTTTTTCTTTGATATAGATCCGAGTTTTTATGTAAACAGAGATGAGTGATTTAGTAAAAAAAATGGTGGCAAAAAAAATAAAATTACAGCGGTTTAAAGTAATTGAATGCAAACAAGTCATGTGATATGCGCACACTCCAAAAATATCCAACAGCATACTCTATATTAAACAATTATGTTCACAATAATCGTGAATATAACGTTTTTTTTAACCTCCATTTTTAGGTATGGTGAAGTTGAAGTTGATTTTGTAAGCTAGTTTTGGCATATTCCAATGGACACTAAGCACCCAGCACGGCATGTGCAGTGCGTAAAATGTGCCATTTCAAGTATCCATAAAGATAGAGATCCGATAACATATGCAAAAGCAAACTCACACTTCATGTTAAAAAGTGTTTCTGGAGAGTGATGAGTTAAATATTTGCCAAGAACTCCATTCTTATTCCAAAAATGTGCGCAAAAATTGTACGAAAATCATCCAAGTGCATTACTGACAGGATGTTATAACAATATATTGGAGCATATGGAAGGTTTTCAGGGAGAAGCAGAACATCGGTGATCCTGAATGATCACTGATTCTGAAGTCACACTTTTTGAAAAAAGTAAAATACATTTGGATGTCACTCAGGCTATACCGTAAAGTTCTGGTTAACCTGCATGGCACTTTATACCACACACATGCACTTGATCGAAATGACAAATAATACACAAAGAAATACAGCAGTGTGAAGTCTGAGAGTGGGGGGGGGGGGGGGGGGGGGGGGGGGGGGGGGGGGGAGAACGTGAAGGACGCGCTGCCTGGAAGCTGATTGGCTCCTGACAGGCTCTGTTGATTCAGGCGTCCTCCGTGCAGAGAGATAAGATAAAGGCCATATAAAATAGCAGAGATGCGCATCTATCCCTCACTGTCAGCTGCACAGCTCCAGTGACCGCTGACTCCAGCTCCAGAGAGGATTAACGAGGGCTGCATCCTTATCCAAGCATCACCTGTCAGGTCAGTGCAAATATACCCATCCATCCTAAAAACCTGCACTAGAAAAATACGTTTGCTCATAGATTATTATTTATAAACCTGTTAAAAACTCATGGAAAATATTTTCAGAGGAAGAAACAATCTTAAATTACTTTTTACTTTAAGTTATTTCACTTGTGTAAACCTATCGAACCATATATTATATGATTTTGGTTATGCAAAAGAGTATTCATTATTTCAACTCTATTTGACCTCAGGATGTCTCCTAAAGTTCTCTGCGCCTCCACTGATCTGCACACATCCAGAGACGCGGTGACGCGCAGCAGGTTTTCTCCATCTGCAGCCGGTGGCACTGCAGAGAACTCCGGGGAGAGCTTCTCTCGGAAATCCCAGACTGGCACAGGGGGGGAAGCCTCCTCAGGGAAACATGTGAAACAGATAAGCAGAGGTGAGCCGCGGGGCCGGCGCAGAGTGAAGGCCAACGACAGAGAGCGCTCCCGGATGCACAACCTGAACTCGGCCCTGGACGCGCTGCGGAGCATCCTGCCCGCGCTGCCGGAGGACGCGAAGCTCACCAAGATCGAGACCCTGCGCTTCGCCCACAACTACATCTGGGCTCTGACCGAGACCCTGCACATCGCCGACCAGCGGGGTTACCTGCAGGGGGGGTCAGGGCTTAGCAGCCCGGCAAGTGTCTCCTCAGCGGAGTGGGACTCACCTGCAGAGTGTGCGACCTCAGCTGAGTGTGACCAGAGAAGCTGTTACCCCCCCTCTCATCACATGAAGTGTAACATTTTATCAAGAGATCCATCCAGTGTTTTCCCTGTCACCTTTTATATCGAATCATTGTGTGGTGAAAATTACCAAAACTCTTGGCAGTGACTCACTTTTGATGAAAAACTCTGAAAACATAAAACTGCATTTCTCTTTATAGTTGAACACTTTTAGGCGCGTTTCTCTCCCACACATAAGTTCAGGGACATCAGAGCAGGTGTTTCCTTTCAGCAACCAAGGGCAAATACAAATACATGCAGTGACGTCACTGATTGAGATCCTAATTGGTCACTCACTCTCAAGCTTCTGCCCAATCAGATCTTACAAAAGCACCTTCACTGAGTTCCCAAAACAAACGTACTTTACAAAGATGATCATAAGTGTCCTTTAAGATCATTTCTGTTGTTTTTGGCATGATTTCCGGACCATGTTGCACTTCAAATTTTGAAAAGTTCTTTACTGGAAGAGCATGAAGCACATTGAATGATTAAGGCAGACAAGACAATTGCTGTAAGCTAAACATATTTATTTGGTAATGACATTCAAAAAGGTTATTTTGAGCTGTTTTTGCTGCATAAAAGTCTATTTATTTAATAAAATTGTAGAAAACATGTGTCAAGAAGTGGTTTTTCCTTGTTTCCATGATTCAAAAGAACATACTGAACATGTACAAGGACAAATATTATTCAAAATGGATTTTCCTTTTGTAGATGCCAAAGTCAATGTGCAAATCAACCTTTCTAAAGATGTCGTTTTTTCTCGTCGTGCCTACCAGGGACTGCTCTGAAACCTAATGCGAGAGACCAATTTAACGTTTTCGGAGTAGCATGAGCTGCTAAATGCTGTAATGTCTGGGATTATGTCATGCTGTCAGAGTGGAGTGTAGTCCGAGGCGGAGCCCAGCGCTCTACTTGGGGAACACGGTGACCACGTCGTAGCCCTCTGGAGGCGTCACTCGTTCACGTGCGTGCTTCTCACAATAAATCTGGTCCTCCACAAAGAAATGTCCCTTCTGTTTGAGGTTGACGTCGCAGTCTGTGCAGGTGTAGCACTCAGGGTGAAGGAACTTGTCCCTCAGCTTCACCACCAGCCCCCTGAAAGAGAGAGGTAAAGATCACATTTCACTTGATGAACACAGTTCTTAACTTCATCCAGACAATTATCCATGAACTGGATTTCAAATATTTGGATTAGCTTTCCATGTTATGTGCACTGTGAAGTGTAAGGAGCAAACCTACATGGGTAAAAGTGTTTGGACAGTAGAACATTACATCGATATATGACTGCTACAAAATTGTATTCTAAAATAATTGGCATCAATCTGATTCTTAGACCTCAGACACAGGGTTTCCACTGACATACGTGTTGTTATGCCTCTATGACACACAGACAGTAGAGAGACATGTAAGGAAACAAAGAGAGACAGACACAAAACTCAAGTCCAAGCCATTATGTTTCTGATATATTGCTAACTATGCCAGGAAATGGTGTGAAATCCGAATCAAAATAAGTACTAACCTGAACCAAGGCGGATAATATTGTTATTGCTACTACACATGCAATTTATGCAAACATTCAAGATTGTAGAAATGAGAGTTACATTTTTAATGTTTAAAATGGAGGTCTGATATCATTTAAAAAACACAAAAAAGCACTATACTAATTATCACAAGAAAATAGATGCAACATTTAGACTTCAAAAACAACACAACATTGAAATGATGTTAAAACCACAAAGGGTTTGTAAGAGTGTCTGGACACATCCATCAGTAAGTGGATCTGAAAAGGCTCGATGAGTAAACACAACATTCACAGTTCAAACCCGTCTCAACAAGTCTGGTTCTGCCTTTTTCAAAGTATCCGCCTGAATGCTTTTTATCATCTCAAACCTGGTTTGCTTGCTTTTTAATAAAAAAAGGTTTCCAATCCCAAAACCTTTCAAACACAGAACAATTCAAAGAGAAGAGAAATCGCCCCACCACACACTATTGGATCAGTAAAAGTTGATCGACGATTATATTTGAATGAGTCTATAGATTGTTTAGCTTTTTAGGAAACCCTACATGTGCCTTTAAAAGGATATTACATCTCAAACAGGAACTCAAAGTAGGTTGAAAAAGTAGAAGAGAATGTAGTTGAATGGAAATAAAGTATTTCAAGGCGACTGCTGCCACACTTTGGTATTGGTAATAACTACATTCAGCCACAAGGGGGAGACAAACTGCAGAATGTGGAGGATGAAACCCTCTTTAATGGTCACACAGCCCACACAGTGAAACGTGACCTCTGCATTTAACCCATCCTAGTACTAGGAGCAGTGGGCAGCACCCGGGGAGCAATGGGGAGTGGGGGGGCGTATGGTGCCTTGTTCAAGGGCACCACGGCAGGGCCCAGGAGGTGAACAGGGACCTCTCCAAGTATCAGTCCTGGCGACCTTACGGCTCCCAGTCCAAGCCCCTATTGACTGAGCACACTCCAGTAGAGACAACAACCTTTTGTGTTGCGTCACAACATTGTGGACATTTTAAGAGTAAAAACACTACGCAAGATTACCAACAGGCGTCATTGAAAGTAGCGTCTAGAGATTAGATTCCGATGAAGCCATAAACACTGCTCTACTTCCTCAGTGTTGCAAAAACAAACTGTAAAACATTACTGAGGAATCAGAAAGTACTTACACAATCCCGGATCCACATTTGTCACAGGAGGGTAACTTGTCCGTGTTCCCCACCGAGGATCCCATCTTTGTTGCGGGTGCTTTCACACTCCTGAACCCGGACGGTTTATCAGGGTCACCTACACACACACGACCATACACGCACACGCACACGCACACGCACACGCACACACACACACACACACACAATCAATCCTTCAGGTCTCACTGGTTCCACAGGCATCTAGCATACTTCCTTTTTTGGGGGATTTTGTCCTTTTAAAAACACCCAAGAAATATGTAAAATGAAAGTGAAACATTGTAAAAGGGAATTGCTCGACAGCTCTTTGAGGAAGCTGTGAGGAATAATTTGGATGTGTACCTGTCTCGAGGATCTCCTGAAGCACTTTGAATGACGCAGACTGTCGGGGGGGCTCGTCATACTCCTGGTTCTCCTGCAGCATCTTGTACACTTCAGAGTCTGCGACTACAGGGGGCATCTTGCCTGCCTGCGAAGGATCTGAAGCAGCTCTGCAAACCAAGAGTACAATTCAATCTGTCTGCAGAGACTAGACAGCAATCACTTTTCATTATTCCTGATGCATTAGGAGTTATAAAAGTGCACGAGAACCAAACCGTTTTACATGTACACCATAGGACTTGCAAAAGAATTAGAACATTTAAGCAAGTATCCAAGAGAGTGGAGATCTTACACTGTCAAATCTTGTTCTTCCTAGTTAATGTGACATTGTTTATCTTCTCATGGTCTTAAAGGTGGCGTTTAGTGACAAATAGTCAAATTGTATTTGCCTTTAGCCGAGTGGTTACTGTTTGATGGGAGATGATTCACACATCAATAAGAGGCGTGTGACTGAGCTAAAGCACGAGGGCAGCCTTTAGGGCATGGAGCACGCTGTTAGACTTTGACCTGCAAACAACGCACTGCTGTGTACGGGGGCAGGAGCAACACTATTCAAGAGACCCAATCAAATATGTATCGTTTTAAGAGTAACCTTTATTTTAGATGTATTTCATTTGCTATATCTTGCGTGAGATTGGCCTTCATACTAGGAACTGAAGCACTTTCCCTTGCCAAAGCATTCCATTGACTGCAGAACAGGACAGCTTCTGGTCCACCACTGCCTCTGTTTCTCCAAACAAGAGGCGTGCCAACCCTCATCTCCTGTAGGTCAGACTATACATAAAACAATGCAACTCCAAAACACCAGAATATCCTTTTCATCTGGATCCAGTCTCCATTAGGACCACTTGACATAAAGCGGTGTCTCAGGATACTGTTACAGCCTGTTTCTGTTTTGTCAAAAGGTCAAATCATATTTCCACCTAGTGGAGACCTCTGAAGTCCATGGAATTTGCAAGACTACAATTCCCACAGAGCCAGCCTTTTAAGACACGCACATGGGCATTCTGTGTGGCAACAGCTACGAAACACAGTTCTAATTACGCTAAAATATAACAGTAAAACAGACCATCTATGTTTTCTATTTGGTCTTACTTGTGGCTGAGCTCATTGGCTGTCACGATGGTTTTAACTTCGTCCACTGCCTCGTTGAAGTCCTTGATGTTCTCTGAGGAGTAGAGACCTGAGGGGCTGTTGTACTGGTTGGTCACCACTGTGGGGCCGAAGCCGCTGAAGGGCAGAGCGCTCCTGTTGTGGGTGGAGCCTATGTGTTTCACCTCCTGTAGAAGAAATGGAAAATGGTACTGTTCAAGCTTTTTGTGAGTAACCAAGCATTGAAGTAGTGAGCGCAGGGATTTGTGACATAACTCACACACAATCAGTCTGAAACATGCAACACTCGCGGTGCAGCTCGATGCAATGGTGGTCACTACTTTTGACGCCTTCAGATGTCACTTTATCATAAACTTGCACATGTAGAAACATGCAGATGACTTCCTGTTATGACATATTACTCAATATCTGAAAACACCCAACCTCTGCTGTTTTCAACAATGAATACAAATGTTTTGCATCTGCACATTTTAGAAATGAAACTGTTCAGCTGAAAAATATTTGCGTCTTGAACTGCTGCTTCCAGTTGGACTCAGTCACACATCATTTAGCAGGGATAATGTAGACTGGGGATTTGGCCTTAATTATAGCGAATGCTTTTTAAAGGCAATTACGTCATGACACTGGCATCCCATGAAAGTGGCGCATGTAGCTCATGCTTCGCAGTAGGAACACGGAAATGCCTCCACAAATAGCTCATGCTTCAAGCATCCGACAATGAAATAGCAGAATATTCCAGAGTCTGAAACTGACACACTGAAACTAGCATTGACCAATAGCCCTAAATGTAAGAAGCATTGGTTTAAAGTACTAAAACAGTGAAGTGACAGACTCCAAACAAGCTTTCCAAACATGTGGAGTAACAAAAAACATCTGTGACACACACACACACACACACACGCACACACACACACACACACACACACACACACACACACACACACACACACATACACGGCCAACATGAATTCACACTTTGGCCGCAACTTTCCGCTCAGTGGGCAGGAACTGAGGCTTGCGTCAGAGTTGGCAGATAAACTGCCGTCTCCTAGGAAACCTCCTGTTGGGAAGTAAACAATGACTTCATCACTGGTAGTATAAAAGAAAAGAAAAAAGAAAATCAGCCCACAAGGTTCTGTGGGCGCGGTGGGAAATGAACGTGCAGGCTTCCAGAAACTCTATGGCTACCTGTAGAGATTCCAGTTACAGGCTGAGTTAAAGAGGTATTCAAAGATGATTCTGTCTGATGTTTAGATGGTGGACACACACCTTTTGCTCTGCTGCCAGATTCATCTTGTATGGATGTGATCTCCCTTCCTCAGATGAAAGCGGGGACCACAATTTAGTTTCTGACCTGCAGAAAAGAAGAAGGACAAGATCACAACATTATCTTACAATAGCTTTAAATGCAACAGCTTATCTTGTGTTACCTGTGTAGCGGCACAGAAATATACCATGCCTGTGTATTTCAATGCAACAGACCCTTTGCATGTTTATCATTTAGCTCTGACAGCTCACCCAACCCTGCATTCAACACATTCCCTCTTAATTTCAACAAACATATTTGTTTCAACCTGTCCATTACGACACCTCTGCTACTTGAAATCATGGTATGATGTCATGCACTGACGCAGTTGCAGATTTGCAACACAGCTTAGCATACACACACTTCTCAAACTCAAGTGCAACAAAAGAGAGACTTAAGCAGGATGAATAACCATCACGTCACTCCCTGAACACCTGGAGGGCAGCTGTCTCATATTACTCAGGGTTTTTCAGGCCCTGCGGCGATGCAGATCAGACTGGCACATGTAGCTACAGCCCACCTGTCTACGGAGAGCACCATCTCCTCGATGCACCCCTTGATCTTGTTCTGCGCCGCCAAGTGAGTCATGGGCTCAGTCGGTTCTCCGTCGATCGCCAGGATCATGTCTCCAATACAAAGGTTGGCCTGGGCAGCTTTACTCCCTGGGGTGACCTACAACACAGGAGACATGATTAATGATAGGAAAACACAACTCTTTTTGGGCTGTATCGAAGCTGGCATACTTAACCCTTGGAACTGCAACAATAAATCAAATGATAGGTCAACAAAAAAATAACACCAACTTTTTGGACAATCTATTAATCCTTAAAGTAAAATGCTGTTTTTAGCCACTTAATATGGAGATGTTCTGCTTTTCAATGTTTTATATCATACGACACGTAAAGATATCAACTTAGAATTTGAGAAAACAGGATGGAAATGTCTTCATTTATTGATGTTTTATAGAGCGAGCGATAATATTTAGGCAAAAGTAAAATGTGTAAACTAATTGATAATGAAAATCATGGTTGGCTACAACCCTATGTGATGATTTGAGATTGTACTTTTATTTTTTAAAGAAATATATAGAAATAACACCACTTAAGCAATACATATCTTGAATCATTAATAGGTGTAAACCACACCTTTGATTCACTGTACAGTCAGATATAACTTTATAGTCTGAAATCTTGTTTTCTAATCAGAGCTTAAATCGTACATAGTTTAACTCTGACCTTCACACACATCTCATTATTTACAGTAAACACAGACACTCGCAGAGGTGTTTCAGATAGAAAACAGCATGAAGCAGAGGGAGATTCCAGCTCAGTCCAGGAATTCCTAATCACTTTTCCATGGGTGGAGTGTAGCGACCACGGTAACAACATTTACAACAGGAACAGCAGCCGACACTCAGGCGAAGTACACAGAGGAGGCTCATACTCTGAGCCACTACTGACACAGGACTGTATGATGTGTAATAAAGATTTGCATTTAAGTTCTGTTGTGAAGTAACACAATGGGTTGAAAAAGCTCGAAGAGGCGTTCAGGGACACTCAGGGATGTCAAAAATAACAGATTCTTTCACCAACATAATACTTTTACTTTGAAATTATGACTTTTAAAATAATTATGACAGCTGAAAGTTATCAGAAAGTCTGCAGACACTATGAAATACCGGTAACGGTATACTTACACTACAGTGTTGTTTAACTTGTAGCATACATTTAAGTTTACAGTTAAGTATTGTATAAAAAAACATAATTCACCAGCAACTGAAAAAAGATATCTCAAATAACATTGTAACTGAAATAGGGAAATAAAGCTACAACAAGTGCTCGAATTAAAACGCTGCAAAGTCATTAATGTCAGTAGCTGAAAGTACAACATGCCGACACTAACAATAATTCAATTTAGCTACATGTGTGACATTAGTTTATTCTCTATGAAGTAACGTTAGCCTTTTGTTAACACCAGCTAACTTTAAATAGCAGTGTGTCCTCGAGAGGACACAGCGCGAGGTGAGACCTTTTGTCAGCACAAACCCAGGTGTGGTTACACTGAGTTATGAAGGAGCAGCTAACAGTAACACTTACCCGGGAAATAGTCAGGGGCTGCTCGAAGTCCTTACCGCCAACCAGCCTAAAGCCCCAGGGTCCAGGCCCCTTCACGACTACCCGGAGAGGCATACCGTTAATTTAAGTTTTTAACCGAGTCGTTACGGTGTTCAAAGCTATGCCTCAGACCACCAGTTCACTTCCTACAGCATATGACATGTGCAATGATCGATAGGCAGAGTTAGAGCCGCAGCATCAGAGGAGGTGGACCCTCAGGTTACAGTCCGACGAGTAGATTTTGAAGTTTCCACGCTGATAAGTGAGAGTACACAGATCGTGTATTGAGAAAATGGATCACTCCATATTATCTATGGAGAACTGACCAGACTTTCAGGGAATTCAGGAGATTTGGTCCTAGTGGGAGAAAGAGCCCCAGGAACAGCAGTAACCTTTATATAACCATCCATTTGTCTTAAAAGACTAAATCTAGCAATTACTTAATCCTTATAATATGTACCCATGGCCAAATAAAGTGTATTCCTCTGGGCCAAAATCTATAAAAAAAAACCTCATAAATGAGTTGCACTGGGTGTTAAAGTTCCCTTAAGACAATACACTTGGGCACTGTTTGTTTTTTGGAGTCAGTCCCACATACAAATGACTGCTGCTGTACATATTTAATTGAGTGTTAATCTTCAGGACTGCATCTAAAACAGTGTCCAATAAGCCAAAAACATACGTAACATTTGCTAAAAAACTGAACTGCAGTGCCCAGCTGAATTAAGGTATGTTGGTAGTTTAAAAATAAATAAAAATGTAACAATACATTTTGAAGTTAAACATCGAAGAGTGGAGAGCAAAGCCAGAAAGTGAGACAAACTGCATTGTTGGTTTTGGTCTATTCTTGGCATTTATTTACAACAAGAAAATAGGTTAAAGACTGACTCATCCCTAAAATTAAGAATAAAATGTTCTTCACACACACAATCAAAAATGCCTCAGACCTTTGTTTTTGTTCTGTCCTGATAAAATAAAAAACAGGAGAGAAAATGTTATCTTCCCCCCCTCTTCCCCATTGTTTTTGTAAGGACTCCTGTGTGTTATCACTTGTTTAAAAAAGCAATGTGTGTCGAGAAAACACTGGCACATCAACACCAGACATCTGTTACTTAACATGCGCACACATTATTTTTGAAACTTTGTTTTGAACACATTTTTCACCCACAATAGTTTGTATTTGAATGCTGATTGGGGGCTGTAGTTGAATAGCCTCATTTGGAATTAGATTTTTTTTTTTCTCAAACTGACCCCAAACCAGCAAATTACACAATAATTCAGCAATCATTTGAAACATGGTTAAGAACGTAAATAAATGTTTTAAGTTCTTATATGACCATCAGTTAAATAATATCTTAATGGAGCTTAAATAAATAAATAATAAATATTCGCTACCAAAACGGCCATTTGGGAGCTGTGTTTCCAAAGTTTAAATGCATGTATTTGAAAATAAGTGTTCAAATGACTTGAATTGTATTGAACAACGTATATAACTTTGTAAACAGATGTGTTGATTACCTTTTTTTTTTCTGTTGTTAATTGCGTCCCCGATATACTTACATTTATTATTTAAGTATTTTTATTTCATTTGTTATTCCTTCTTCTTCTACAATGCGAGAAAAACATGTTTCTTCACAAATTCAAGGTAAAACGGAGCGAGTACACACACTTTGGTTTGAAATACTTACTTTAGTTGCTTTGAAAATATGCCATTATATGTTATACTTTTCACCTCAATGAAAATAAACTAATACCGGAGCAGAGTGATCCCTCTCCACGATTTTCTCTTCTCAGATGAGCTCCTGTGTTTGTTTTAGGGATGTCGGCCTGCCGGTACGTCACCGTGTTTATATGCAAGTTTACCATTTATGGTAGAGCTAAATCCCAGGATGTGGAATGTGCCGCTCCCAAAACTTGAATTCCTGCCAGAGGATCTCTGTTGAAAGTGGAGAGAAAAAGCCCTGACCGAATGAAACACGTCCTCTCTTGTGGGCTGTACTTGCACCTTTAACAGGCCTTAGGGCAGCCACTGCAGACTGTAGGGCTTTCAAGTTACGCACTTAACAATGCATAAGATCAAGTCAAAAGAAAAGTATCTTTGTTATGGCTGTACAAACACAGCTGTCAACATCAACACACTAATGGGATGTTACCCATCTGACAAAAATAAAAATGCCATAAGTATTTATGTACTGACAATGCAGAAGGAATCCTCTAAGATCTATTACAAGCTTATTTCGCCCTTGAACAAAAGACCATTACAGCTCCACCTTAAGCTCACATGAATGTGCGTCTGCTCATTACACAGCCACAGAGAATGTGTCTTCACATGCTCATAAACTTTTATACTGCTGCATGACTTAACACCATAAGCATGTATAGGCTAAAAGAACTTTAAATGTACCTCTACCTCTGATATCATTCAGATCTTTCTGGAAATCAAAACAGGCAACACACCAAATGGTTTAAACGGTTTATTAAATATTGCATAATACCGAAGTCACAGCAGTGTATAGTTTATTTTAATATTGTCAATGTAACAGCACTGCAAAATGAAGCAAACAAACCAAACCTGTTGCAGGTTGTGCGTCTCAAACTAGTCCATTCTTATGATTATTAATCATTACGTTTAAAGCATTGAGTCACACTTTTAGGTACTTGCACAGTACAAGTTCTTAGCAAAATGTTCTCCCATCACAGAGACTAGGACTAATGGGAAAACCATGGTTATATTAAAAATGTCATGAATACATTTCAGTGATACTCCCACAGAAATGAATGAAAATGAGGCACAATTTCGCATCAAACATAAGGCATTATGATCGTCACAAATGGCAGGGTAATGTTCATATGCGTCAAACTTCCTGTGCTCGGTAATGCTCCACTCTGTGCTTTAGCAAAAAAAAAATCCTTCAGGTAAATAAACCGCTGCAAGTGACAGCAGTCCTTTTTTATTTTACATATTTACAAACCTTTGTGTGCCATGCTGCCTAATAGTCTGCATTTTTACATATGTATGCATTGCGCCACATTCATATATTCATACATTCATACATCCTGTGAGGTTTTCTGGAGCACGAGACAATCTAGGGTGAGTTGTGTTGTGACTAAATGTATATCAATCCATCAGATAGTTTGTTTCTTTAACACATTCATGCTAGGCCGGAGTTACACAGGAACAAGAATGTTTAGCCAGCAGTGGAGGGAAAAACATGCTTTGTGGTGTAACAAAATACCTGAATATGATATCAGTGCTATACAGGCAAACCCATAATGCAGCGTATTACCTTGAGAAAACATTCCTTTGCTATTGTTGGCAAAATTGTCAGTGGTGACAGGAAGAAACTCCTTAATTTGTCTCAACAGCAAACACTGATTGCTGCTAAATTTTGTTAAATTAATGCACTTTGTCAATTGTTAAACTTCATGTATCACTTATGGTAGCCACAAACAGCTTCAAACCATGTTCCAATCAGGTCAATGTTTATCATTGCTGCGCAACTGTAACCAAAACATAATTTAAAAAAAACAAAGATATAGTAAACATACACTTTTAGATTTAGTGAGAGCTACTGTTTTATCTTTCAAAACTTCACATTACACTAAAAAGGAAGGCCTTCTGATAGTCTGGCACTGTTTGATTAGACATGTGTGGATTGGGGAAATGATCCGACTTCAGTCTAAAACTGTCTTTAAAGGGACAGTTCACTCAAAAAAAAAAAAAATTTTTTATCTCCCTTAACTGTAATGCTATTCATCATTTCAAATGTAGAGTTTGTGAGATGCGGAGTGTTGCAGATTTTGACCGTAAAGACGTCTACCTTCTCCCTAAATACCGGAACTAGACTAGGCTCAAAGTGCCGGAAAAATAAAATAGAAAACATCCAACGGAATGTCTCTTTACAGAAATCCTGTCTTGGCTATTCAAGATTATCCACAGTCCTTATTTGGAGCAGTTTCATGAAGGAACTACTTTCTTTCTAACAAA